>NW_027397071.1:43509128-43717000 GCF_003265705.2 Callorhinus ursinus
GAAGAAGAAGAAGAAGAAGAAGAAGAAGAAGAAGAAGAAGGAGAAGAAGAAGAAGAAGAAGGAGAAGAAGAATCTGGGTTTTATACTGAGAAAGAGGGAATGACTTTGGGAGTTTTAACAGGAATGACATGACTAAATTTTCACTTTATTTTTTATTTATATATTTCTTTTTTCAAGTTTTTAAATTTCGATTTAAAAATGTAATGCTGGTAGCACCATAAAGAAAGGACTTGTGGGGTAACATTAGAAGCAGATATAATATGAAGGAGGCTATTTTGGCAATTCCGGCAAGTGGTTCTGAATTAAGCAGTGCTGGTAGGGGTGGAGAAGATGGGGCAGATTCCAACAATATTTCAGAAATAGATTCACCATGACTCCTGACTGATTTTTTATGAGAGAAGAGGAGGAAAATTCTAGGTATCTCGTGATTTCTGGCTTGGGTGAATGAGGAGATCTTGGTAACATTAAACGAGCAGGAATGGGTGTGGGAAAGGCTCAGTTTGAAACATACTGAGTTTGAGACTTCTGCGAGATCTCCAACTGGCAGTATCCAGTGAGTTGTTGGAGACAATATGAGGCTTAAAATAGATTTTATATTATGACAGTGATGATAGGCAGTACTTGAAATTACATATGAATGGGGTCATCCATAGTAATCATAGATTTATGTAATGACATAAGAATGTTGATTTCCAACTTCCACTTTAAACCAAAAAAAGGGTTTTAGGTAAAAAGAAAAGAAAAAGAGTTTAAATAATGCCAAGTTATGAAATCAGTAGGTTATCTATTTCATTAAGTATGTAATGGCAAAAAGAAAACAAAAAGTTCCTGCCAAATATCAGATTCAAATACTATAAGAAGAGAACCATCATAAAACAGAAAATCATTACAAATGAGAGGGGAGATTTTCCGAACTTGAGAAGTCTTCATACATGAGTACTGCCATTATTATATGTACAGTCAATGAAGTACACATTTAATTAATAACCCTATGTTCTTGTAAATATCTATCAAATTTGTTGATAAAACTAGAGGTGATTAATTTTACCCTTCCTGGCAAATAACCAGCTCCTTTCTGGAAACCCTGAATCATTTATATTTATATTTTCATATATATAACCTGTTCACTTAAGGATTGTCTCAATGTAATTACTAGTGGATTAAAATGATCATATGACCCCTGAGTGAGAAATATGAACCAAAGACCCCAATGAAAGACCCTATTAGGTGATTGTTAAAAAATGCCAAAACAAACAACTAAATAATAACCAGATGTTAGAAAATGCTTGAAATTTCTTTAGATGATATTACTAAATTCAGGGAACAAAAATGTAAAATGTTTTTAAAATATGGCACCATCATTGAGTACTTCCCAAAATACTAATATTTCCTTTCAGTCAGGATCATCAGGGTGAATTTTTTAAATCATCACCATCATTTTAGTAAGGCTTACTTACAGATTATACTTGAGTTTAAGTGTACTGAGAAATTCTACAGTGATTTGACTTTTGCCCTGTCTTAATCTGGTGCTCCAGCTCAAGTGTGATGTTTGGGCACTGACTCTTATATTTGATGTATTACCTTTTTATTCCCTTCTGAGGTCTGATTTCTATTTTTATTTCTATATCACAAAGTGTTTTAAAGAAGCCTTTTGCTAAAATGCATCCAGAGCCTCCCCTATTCTTTTTAAAAGAGGAGGGATATATATAGGATTTCAAAATAGATATCTGTAATCCAGACTGCAGAGTCTTTTCATTATAGAATTCGAGTTTGGCTCCAAAATGTCAACTTTCACGTCAAAGTTAAAAGTCAATACCTTGAATAAGGGTTAACTCTTAGCCGATTTTGATAGGAATGAAATTATAGAACTAAATTGTTATTCTTTGGAATAATATAAAAGTGAAATTGTACTTGAAATCAAAACTAGCCAATTGTTTTATATGATACATAAGTATAATTAAAAATGATTAACTTTTATGTCTTTAAAAGTGTCCTTCATTTGCATATTTTATATTTAATTAACCATGGAAAATAATAAAGAAGCATCATGAATTTTTTTAGTGGACATAGAGAGTCACTAAACTATTTAAATAGGCTTTTTGGGGGATGGGGGTTGACCAACTTCAAATTGAACTGAAGATACCTAAAAGGCAATCTCGAGTACATCCACGTTTGCAAGATCTTCACCTAATTATTCCTTTTGATGTTCTCCAGAAATTTAACTGATCCCTTTTGCATAACATACTGGTTGTGGATTATGTGGCTTAAATTGACATCCACATGCTAAGGACTTCCAAGTCTCTCTGCTGTTTGGACTTCCCACCTCCATAGCCAATGCCTGGCAGGACATCACAGTCAACTTTCGCCATAACCGGCTTCCCAAAGCCTGCTTCTTCCCTGGGGCTCCCCAGGCCCTGGCCACCAACCTGGGAATCATCTTGGATGACCTGCCCCTCCTGTCATTATAGTCACATAAGCCAATTCTGCCCCTGTTTAATGTCCTCAAATCTGTCCATTTGTCTCTTTCCTCATTGCAGCTACATTAGTTCAAGCACCCTTGTGTTATGGCTTGCTCTTATCTTTCTTGCTGCCCCTAGCTTTGTTACTCCCACCACCCCCAGCCTTGTTACGCTCACCAACCCTCAGCTTCGCTCACCAAGTCTATTCACTATGTAGCTAAAGTCACCTCTTCTTCACATCAGTTCCCCATGCTGCAGCCAGAGAGATATTTCCAAAGCATAGAAATAATTTTGGCACTTTTCTGATTAGAAGTTTTAAGAATTTCTCATTTCTCCCAGAATAAAGTACAAGCTTACTAGCACCACATATATGATCCTTAAAAATTGGGGCCCCTTATAGCTCTATTCTATTATTTATTTAGTTCCTAAATGTACCAGGCCCCTTTACAGCATTTTGGACTTTGTTGAGTGTTGTCCCCACCTCAAAGCCTCCACCCACTGCCTTATCTGCTACTCTCTTTAAGGACTTAGCCTTGATTTTATTTCCCTGCTGAATCTTTTCCTGACCAGCCAAGGTTGGATTTTATATTCTTCCCATGTATTCCATCAGCACTCTGTTCTTACCCCAACGTCCTACTCTTCACATCATATTTCAATAATTAGTTTATTTATCTCTCTTCATGTACTTCAAGCTCCTTAATGTCCTCATTGGGGGCAGGAACTATTCTTTTTTTTTTTTTTTTTTTAACCAGTGCCTCCCCAGTGTCTAGCACCAGCCTTGAAATACAGTAGGCACTTAGTTAATATTCACTGATCGAATAAATGGAAACTAATTAGATGTTCCTTACATAGAAGTGACAGGTGCATACATTTGATCGTTGGCTGTAAACATGATTCTATCCTAGCAAGGATTCCTTTACTGGTTTGTAACTGACACCAAAGTGGGCCCAGCAGAATCTAGAAGCAACAAGAAGCAAAGAAACCAAGGGCTTAGGGTAAGAGTTTCTAAACAGAGTTGTGGGTGGGCATCAACAGCAAACTGCCTTCAAATCTAGGACCTAGGGTGGCTCTAGTTCCTAATACACAAAGTTGACTTATTGATGCTGAATAAAGAAGGCTTTGAAGATGAAAGAGAGATAGTTAGTCTCAGGATCTGTGGATGACTTACAGTTGCTTTGCTTTTCCTTGGTTCAAAACCAGCTCCTAGGCTATATCTGTGCACCCTACATTTTCACCAAATCCCTCTTCTACTCACTAGAAGGTGACCTTTGGCAGGTTACTAAATTTCTTTTTTTTTTTCAGATGGAAAAACAGAGATAATAACATCTGTTCATTACTGCCAGGAATAAATCATATAAGGAAATTTCCTGAAACAATAACTGGAATAAATGTAGTTTTTTTACCTTGTATCAAATAGTGTGACTTTAGAAAATGGCTGGAAGGAGTAAGCAAGTGGAGAATCTGACCATGGAAGTATGAGAAAATGGAGGGAAAAGCAAGAAAGTCTTCTGGTTCTTTTCTGTGCCAGCATGTGGGAAAATAGCAGTAATGTCCTCCTAAGGACCAAGAATAGAAAAATGTGCGATGATGCCTAGCAGCTGACTCTCACGTCAGAAGGAGTTGTTTTTCTTCAGGCTTTCATTGTGCATTCGTAAGTGTCTAGGAATAAAGTATGACCTGCACTTTCTATGCTCTGATGACCTAGTCTGAGGTTGCCTGCGATACAAGGGACCAAACCCATGCGAGTCCCATAAACGATTCAGGGTCTGGCCATTACACACAGCACCTTTATTTGTTGTGCTCTCTTGTGTCATAAATCTCGTATGCTGAGAGAAGATATGTGTTGCATTGTAAGTGTTAACTTAATTTGTTAGAATTATGACATTAGAATATATTTCACACCAAATAAGTGATGTTTATTATACAGTTTACAGAGAAATGTTACATGGTATCTCAAAAACACCGCGTTAACAGGTATCTTTGCTGACACTAAATACAAACTACATCAACTTTCACCAACTGCAGCCCTGAATTTCCAGCTGCCACAAGTGATTTTCTCCTACTATGCCTCCTCACCCAAAACTCATGTATTTCTAAGCATAATCTTCTTCTCTATGTTACCCTGAGACCAATTGCAGTCTCTAATCCTACTTTCCATGATTTAAAGGACACCTACCTCTACAAGATTTGAATCGATTTTGATCTCTACTATTTTTAAGTCCTTTTATTTTGGTTTTTATTATGTTCCATTAGCCAACATAGAGTACATCATTAGTTTTTGATGTAGTGTTCAACGATTCATTAGGTGCATATAACACCCAGTGCTCATCACAGCACGTGCCCTCCTTAATACCCATCACCTCTGCAAATTTATTACACACTGGTCTGTTCTCAAAGAACTTGATGTTTTCGCATCCTAACCCCAACCAAGCTTCTCACTTCTCCTTGAAAAGACCATGTATCTCTGTGACTTCGTGTTAATCGCTTTTTTTAGCTTATCTTCCATCCCTTTCAAACTGGCAAACTTTAATTCCTAGTTCTATTATCTCCTCTTCTGTAGTCTTTTTTTTTTTTTAAGATTTTATTTATTTATCAGAGAGAGAAGGCGTGAACAAGCAGGGGGAGCGGCAGGCAGAGGGAACACATGCAGGGGGAGTGGGAGAGGGAAAAGCAGACTCCCCGCTGAGCAGGGAGCCCGATGCAGGGCTCGACCCCAGGACCCTAGGACCATGACCTGACCCGAAGGCAGACGTTTAACCAACTGAGCCACCCAGGCGCCCCTCTTCTGTAGTCTTCTTTGAATATTTTGGTAGTTACCACTTTCTTTTTTTTTTTTAAAGATTTATTTATTTATTTTGAGAGAGTGAGAATGAGAGAGAGAGAGAGAGAGAGAACACATGAGAGGGGGGAGGACCAGAGGGAGAAGCAGGTTCCCCGCCAAGCAGGGAGCCTGATGTGGGACTCGATCCCGGGACTCCAGGATCATGACCTGAGCCGAAGGCAGTCGCTTAACCAACTGAGCCACCCAGGCGCCCTGTAGTTACCACTTTCCACACCATCTCTTCACTCCCATGGGTCACTGAACTTAACAATACCACTGAAAGTATCTGTGTATGAATATTCTGAACTCCTAAAGGCTAGAAGCAGGTCACATTTATATCAATATTCCTAGTACAAGCCAATATCTCTCTAAAAATATCTATGAGAAAGTACCCAATTCTTTATAAAATATTGTAAAAGCAAACACAAGCAATAAAACTGAGCCAAAACACTCTAGGCACTATAATAAGTGAGCAGAAAGACTAGGCAAAAAGAAATGAGAAATGCCCTCACTTAGTCTAAATTAGAATACCTAGGTGAAAATTAGAGGAGGAAGTAAAGAAATATTTAGATTTGCTTGTGTATTATAAATATGTGCAAACAAAAGTGCATCTCTTATGTCAACTACAGTGAGAAATTTCTGAAATTAGCTCCCAGAGCCTCTCAGTAACCTAGTCCTGTCTTTAACGTGCCTCCTTCCAATGTTTTTCCTTTTTTCCCAAATCTCCTAGATGCTTTCTTGCACTTGACTTTAGGATCAGGGCACCTTGGTGGGTCATAATAGATACAGTCTTTTCCCTTTATCTCTGGTTTAAAGTATAAACCACATGTTTATATAAAGCACATCTGGTGATCAACAAGTATCTTAAAGAGCCAAGAAGGGAAAGTTGAAAGCTGCTAGGTCAGAGGAGGTCAATTTGAGGAAGCAATCATTGTGACAGCTGACATTATGGCTTGTAATGGGCTTGGCCAGCTGTGTCTTATGGAAGTTTTTTTTCTGTTGTTATGGCTGCTTCTGTCAGGACAGGAGGTCTGGAGAGTGTTTTAGAAAGCGTGCTTTTCATAATCCAAATGATAAATCATCTTATGTAACTATTAACTTTATTTACATCTTCACACTGATGTAGGCAAATTCTCTGGATAATATTACATGGATGGCCTGTATTCCCATATTTATGGAGACACCTACTTGTCCCTACAGTCAGTCCATGAGCATTTTTATCGTTCAATATTTTAAAGTCCTATGCTGGTGATGGACGGGCCAATTTTGCTGATGTGGGAAAGAAGCTGGGAGAGACTGAGTTTCTCAAAAGCAAACAGAGTTATTGTGAAGCTGCAGAGTCAGAGGATGTAGAAGATTAAAAGAAACTCTGCTTTGCCAAACTGAGTTTCCTCAACAGAAGAAGCTGAATTCCTGAAGTGAAACCAGTCACTTTGAGATATGTGTCTTATTTATGGCGAAACATTTTCACAATGATGTATATTACTCATGTGTGTGCTCAGAGACACAGGACTGTGAGAGAAGAAAAGGAGTAGAATTCAATAGGCCCATTTTGTTGGTTAGCTTTGGTAAAAGTCTTGGTTGAGATTGTTTTGCCTTGTGGATAGTTTACTGTGTGGTCTAATGTCCCCTTTCCCAGGTAATGAAGAGTTAAGTTTTCTAATTTTTACCTGTGCTTCTGATGAGCTGACGTAATAAAATTCTGCTCTCAAGTCATAGAGACATGTTTGGATCACTTAGTAGACACAATAAGCCCCTGAAAGAAAGTCAATAAAGATTTTTTTTCTACCCTGATTTTCTATCAGAATTGAATTGAGTCCTGTGAGAAGGCAGGATAGCTACATAATGTCGGGTAAACCAACGAACACTTCTAAGCCTCATTCTTCTCCTCTGTAGAAAGAGGGTAATGATAACTTGGTCTAGAGGAAGTCAGGAGAATAAAATGAGAATATACGTGAAGAGGTTAACACAAAGATGGTGTATAAAAGTTTTCAATAAATGAAGCTATTCCTATCACCGTGAGAATGATGAAATCTTTGAAGATTTTATTCTCAGCAACTGGGGTCATCCTATTCTTCTATGTGCCTATTGATTTAGGTGCTTAGAGCATCCTTTAACTTCTCAATCAGCTACCATGAAAGAGACTACCCCACCTATTGCCAACTGCTTGCAGCGTTGTTACCATTTTGGGTTTTTGTTGTTGTTTTTTTTAAAGATTTTATTTATTTATTTGACAGAGAGAGACACAGCGAGAGAGGGAACACAAGCAGGAGGAGTGGGAGAGGGAGAAGCAGACTCCCCACTGAGCAGGGAGCCTGATGTGGGGCTCGATCCCAGGACCCTGAGATCATGACCTGAGCCAAAGGCAGACGCTTAACGACTGAGCCACCCAGGCGCCCCACATTGTTACCATTTTGGAGGATATGGCAGCAAATCAAAAAGTTAATACTTCCTTAACTTCTGAGTTAAAAAAAAAAAAAACCACTCTGCCATTATCCCTTCTGAAGTCATTATTTCCAAGAATACCTAAGCACTGAAAGAAAAAGTATACAATGAGTCTTGCTATTAAAACTGGGTGGTTGTGACTTTTCTTACTCCCGGTGTTTGCTCAAGGACCAGATTTTTGCCAATTGATGAACAAAGTAGAGTCTTTGCTTCTTAAGCAGTCATTCGCTCCTTTCATGTTCATAACACCTGTTTACTTGGCATTTGTTATGTGCTGGTCCCAGGCAAATAAAAATGAATCTGAGATCATCTCCACCCTGTCAAAAAACCATTGCATTGTTTAATGATATATATTTGGGAAAATACTGTAAATATATAAATTTATTTCAGCAAACATTGAGAAGAACATTTTTCAAAGCACAGTACTATGTGGGGAAAGATAACCAAAGGCATTTCCTGATAAGCTAGATGATAGGGAAAACTCAATTAAATCCAGGAAAATTAGTGATGACAACCACAGCAAGGAATAAATAAAGTGTTATGAGAACTCAGAGAAGACAGAATTTATTCCTATCATAGGTGAACCTGCAAGCCTTCTTGAGGCAAAGGAAACTGCTATGGTTCTTGAAGGATGAGAATTAGTTTATTCATTCATCCATCAAGCATTTCTGAAACCATTTGTAAGTCCTAGGCACTATAATAAGTATCAGAGTTGGAGAGAATATACAGTTTTGCCCTTCAGAAGCTCATGGTCTAATTATGCAAAAGAGAGACATGTAAGCAAATAATTACAATTGGTGGATTTATAATATTAAAGTATTAATGATGTCCTAATTAGATTCTAATTTAATCTAGTCTTGTTACTGAGGGAGACCTGATTCTACTTTAAATCTACAATCATGTGGGTGTCTATGTGTGCATGTCTATGTGTATGTGTGTATAGACGGGGGACCTGGAAACTCTTTATAAGGAAGACATTTGAGTTAAGTCTTGGAGAAGGGTAAGACTTCAGCAAGCTGCCCCAGGGACTGGGGACACAGGAGTCTTTCAGGTAAAGAAGGAAGGAAACTAAATTTCCCTAGAAAACTGCAAAGAAAGTGTCTGTTTTTCAAAGAAGACCTACAGATGGCCAACAGACACATGAAAAGATGCTCAACATCATTCACCATCAGGGAAAGACAAATCAAAACTACAATGAGGTATCACCTCACACCAGTCAGAACAGTTAAAATTAATAACACAGGATATAACAGGTGTTGGCGAGGATGCAGAGAAAGAGAAACCCTTTTACACTATTAGTGAGAATGCACACTGGTGCAGCCACTCTGGAGAACAATTTGGAGTTTCCTCAAGAAGTTAAAAATAAAACTACCCTACAATCCAACAATTGCACGATGAGTTATTTACCAAAAGGATACAAAAATACTAATTCAAAGGCATACATGTACCTTGATGTTTATGACAGCATTATCTACAATAGCCAAATTATGGAAAGAGCCCAGATGTCCACTGACTGATGAATGGATAAAGAAGATGTAGTATATATGTATATCTAATGGAATATTACTCAACCATAAAAAGAATGAAACCTCTCATTTACAATGACATGGATGGAGCTAGAGAGTATTATGCTAAGCAAAATAAGTCTGTTGGAGAAAGACAAATACCATATGGTTTCACTCATATGTGAAATTTAAGAAACAAAACAAATGAACATGGTGGGGGAGAGAAGAGAGGAAAACCAAGAAACAGACTCTTAACTATAGAGAACAAACTGATGGTTACCAGAGGGGAGGGGGGCAGGGGGATGGGGGAAATAGGTGATGAGCATTAAGGACAGCACTTGTGATGAGCACCAGGTGTTGTATGTAAATATTGAATCACTAAATTCTACACTTGAAACTAATATTACATTGTATGTTAACTCACTGGAATTTAAATAAAAACTTGACATTGGGGAGGGTATGGGCTATGGTGAGTGCTGTGAATTGTGTAAGACTGTTGAATCACAGACCTGTACCTCTGAAACAAATAATACATTATATGTTAAAACAAAAAAAGAAGATAGTAGGAAGGAAAAAATGAAGGGGGGGAATTCGGAAGGGGAGATGAACCATGAGAGACTATGGACTCTGAGAAACAAACTGAGGGTTCTAGCGGGGAGGGGGGTGGGGGATGGGTTAGCCTGGTGATAGGTATTAAGGAGGGCATGTATTGAATGGAGCACTGGGTGTTATATGCAAACAATGAATCGTGGAACACTACATCAAAAACTAATGATGTAATGTATGGTGATTAATATAAAAAAATTAAAAAAAAACCTTGAAAAAAAGAGTGGAGTCTAGTAAGAGATGGGGAATGAGATCTTGTAGTGGGAATGAGCATGTGAATTGTGATCTAGACATGAAAGAGAAGAACAAAAATTCAGGTAGGGACCAGATCATGTAAGTCTTTGTACTAACCAACAGGGAGTCCCTGAGATGGCTACAGTTAGCTCAGTGGCTAGAAGCTGCTGTGGGTGTCTGGGTCATCGCACTATAGTCTGGTTCAATGCTGCCAGAGTTCCGATATCCCTCATCCCACTCCCAGCCAGCTATGTTGAGAATATATACACTCTCAGTTTCAGAAGCCCTGAAGCCAAAGTCTATTGGCATTTCTTGACATACTTTGGGAGCATAAAATAACCCTTTATTTAGTTTGGAACTGTTAGCTTCATCTTTGGATATAAATGTAATTTAGGTCCAAAAATCAGAGACATAAAATAGGACTATATAGCTGGAAGCATATTTTAAACTGATAAGAGATTTCTATTTCTTGAGCCATAGTTCAGGAATGGTTTCCTCTACCCTGTGTTGCTCAAAATAGCTAACTTCCTTTGTTCTTGGGACATTAGCATATTTGTCCATATTTCATTTACTCATTCACTAATCTCCCCCCAACTGGTAGAAGACAAATACTGTTTATTTTTCCCTTTCTACTGGAGTTTTCGAAGATCCAATAAATAGGGAGATAAAGTTACAAGTTGAAAGTATTGCTTATTTCTCCATCCAGTTACTAGAAACATAAGAAGCAGTACAGAAAAGTGCCCTTCCTTGTAAACTTCTGGGAACTTGGTAAAGAATTACCTTTTCACCTATTTCCCAGCTCACCACTTTGACATAAACACCATTTAGAAAAACTGGTTTAGGGTGAAAGCAATGTCATTTCATACAGAATGATGCGTGTCACAAAGTATTTGATTAACCAGGGTGGCCAAAGACAAAGTTAATTATTTGGTCAATATTTTACTAGGTTTTTCAGTTATTACCCATTTTATTTTTAATTACTATTTTCTATTCTCTCCATCTACACATCTGATGTTTTACATGAATGTGCTTAAATTGTAAGGTCAACTGCAAAAGTTAACCCAAAGATTAAATCTTATTTTCTCAGAAATCTGTACCTGGCCTCATTCTCATAAGGAGTGTTTGCAATAAAAGAAAAAAAAAAGATGACTTTAGGAAAAAGAATCACTTTTTTTTTAACCTCACTGTTTCTTTCAAATTGCTTTTTATAAAACCACAGCAAGATGTGACAATAGGATGATAGATAAGAACTACACAGCTTTTACCTTTTGAAAGTAAAAGGGGCTTCTGAAAATGGACTGCACATGAAAAGTGCCGAATCGGGCGCCTGGGTGGCTCAGTCGTTAAGCGTCTGCCTTCGGCTCAGGTCATGATTCCAGGGTCTTGGGATGGAGCCCCGCATCGGGCTCCCTGCTCCATGGGAAGCCTGCTTCTCCCTCTCCCACTCCCCCTGCTTGTGTTCCCTCTCTCGCTGTGTCTCTCTCTGTCAAATAAATAAAATCTTTAAAAAGAAAGAAAGAAAGAAAGAAAAGTGCTGAATCAAAGCACAGCTATGTCTATTAGTCTTTATTACTACTTATTTCATAACTTTGGATTGATCATTAAAAATACCAAAGGAGCTATATGTTTTCTAGAACAGAACAGAGCATTCTATACAAGGCCAGTTTACAAAGCTCTAATTTACAGCTATCCTGAGGAACGGAGCTCCACAAAACCCGTGGTCTGGGGACTCTCTCAGTTCAAAGCTATTAGAAGGAGTTTTGCTTAAATCAAATCTTAGAATTGGACTCCCTAGTTCCCACATTGTTACTATGTGTGTTTTTGAAACAAAACAAACAAAACAAAACAAAACAAAACAGAATCAGGTGTACAATAGAGGGATTCAACAATTCTATACATTACTTGGTGCTCATCAGGATAAGTGCGCTCTTAATCCCCTTCACCTATTTCACCCATCCCCCACCCACATCCCCTGCAGGAATCATCTGTTCTCTATAGTTAAGAGTCTTTTCTGGTTTGTCTCTCTCTCTCTTTTTTTCTTTGTTCACCTGTTTTGTTTCTTAAATTCCACATATGAATGAAATCATATGGTATTTGCCTTTCTCTGACTTATTTCACTTAGCATTATACCCTCTAGGTCCATCCATTTCGTTGCAAATGGCAAGATTTCATTCTTTTTATGGCTGAGTAATATTCCATTGTGGATGTATACCACATTTTCTTTATCCATTCATTTATTGATGGATACGTGGGTTGCTTCCATATCTTGGTTATTGTAAATAATGCTGCAATAAATATAAGGAAGCATATATCTTTTCGAATTAGTGTTCTCATTTTCTTTGGGTAAATACCCAGTAGTGGAATTATTGGATCATATGGTAAGTCTATTTTTAAGTTTTTTGAAGAACCTCCATACTGTTTTCCACAGTGGCTGCACCAGTATGCATTCCCTCCAACAGTGCAGAGGGTTCCTCTTTCTCCACATCCTTGACAACAATTGTTGTTTCTTATGTTTTTTGTTTTAGCCATTCTGACAGGTATGAGGTAATACCTTATTGTGGTTTTGATTTACATTTCCACAATGATGAGTGATGTTGAACATCTTTTCATGGGTCTGTTGGCCATCTGTATGTCTTCTTTGGAAAGATGTCTTCTGCCCATTTCTAATTGAATTATTTGCTTTTTTGGTGTGGAGTTGTATAAGTTCTTCATATATTTTGGATATTAACCCCTTACTGGATATACCATTTGCAAATATCTCCTCCCATTTAATGGGTAGTCTTTTTGTTTTGTTGATGGTTTCCTTTGCTGTACAAAAGCTTTTTATTTTGGTGTAGTCCCAATAGTTTAATTTTGTTTTTGTTTCCCTTGCCAAAATCCTTCCACATCTTTTAAACACATGCTACTACATTAGCAATTGCAGTTAGACATATTTTTTAAAATTTTAATTCCAGTATAGTTAACATATAGTGTTAAATTAGTTTCAGGTGTACAATAGAGGGATTCAATATTTACATAATATATTACCAGTTATACAGACACATACTTTATTTTAAATGCATTAAAGATATATTAAGGATGAGTGCCCAACACATTATTTTTTTCTAAACAGGAGTGGGTAATCAAAAATATTTGGAGACCACTCGTTTATAGAATTAAATAGCACTCCCAGATTTAGCTCCAAATTCCCTTTCATTTCCATTATTCCTAAGCAAACTTCATATGCTCTTGCTGCCGTAAGCTTCCACTGCTTATGTCATCATGATAGTACTCACTAGTACTTGTGGTTTATTCCATGTCAGATTCATTCACCTAGATTAACAGTCAAGAACAGAGTTGTAGTCTCTTTCATTGTTGTATCTCTAGTATCTAGTCCAGTGGCAGCATGTAGCAAGCAATCTACATACACACACACACACACACACACACACATATATGTGTGTGTGTGTGTGTATAATGAATGAACAAATGTAAAATGAGAGGAATTGTGTTTCATACAGCTGAAAAGATAGATGAAGTATCACAAGAAAATCCTGCATACTCTGGGGGAAAAACATTATACAAATTCAAGGTATTAGTGTTTAGGATGGTATTTAATCAATGGTGTTTTAAAGCCTGGATATCAAAATGCATGTTTTAGTTTGGAATTAATCAGGAAAGCCAATTCTCTATTTACTCCTTATGTTCACCTTAGATGCACTAGCACCATAGAAAAGCAATAGAAAATTTTCTTCTGTCTCTAACTTGGTTCTCTTTATTAATAGTTCTAAGAGGTGGAGGTTATGTTAGAACAGAAAGATAACTGGACTAGGAATCAGAACAAGATTTCACTCAGTTCAGGCTTTGGCCAGACATGTGAATTTGCACAAGTCATTCAATTTCTTTGATACTCTGTACAAGAACTTTAAAGAGCTATTGTTTATTAGCATGTGTCAGGCACAGTGATATGCATTTTATGTGTATTATCTCATTTAATAATAGGTATAAATGCTACCTTCACTTTACAGAAGTAAATGAGGATCAGAGAGATTATACAACTTGCTCAAGGTCCTACGGACTCAAGTCACAAGTCACTTATCCTTCTCTAGAAATTGTTTTTTTAATCATTATGCTATTCTACTTTGCCCTGGCTTCTTCCCAGGAGTTTTGAAAGGATCAAATGAGATAATCTATGTAAGAACATTCTATACTTTTAAAAACTTTACCCATTCAACAAATATTTAGTTAGCACTTAGCACATGCTTTGTTCTGTAGTAGATACCAAAGGGAAAAACGATGAATTATAAAGTCAGTATCTGGAAAATCTTGAAGTCCTGAAGAGGAAATATAAATATCTATTAAAGAGAGTAACACAATAGTGACTGCTTTTTCCCTAGACTGGGACTCAGGGAAAACTTCACAAAAGAGATGCCATTGAACTAATATCTAAAAAGATGCCTAGGGGTTTTCCAGGTAGAGACTGCCTGAAGCAGCAGAAATGCAGGAACAAAGACAGAGGAGGTAAAACACATGATCCATAGGAAATGGTAAGTCAGCCATTATAGCAAATACAGGATGTGGGGCGGGCAGCATATGTAGCTGGAGATAAAGCCAGAAAGAAGCGTAAGTTGGAGACAGATTATAAAGGACTTGGGAGTTTTGGGTTCTTTCATTGGGTTAATGGTTAGCATAGAAATGTTTTAACTAGGCAAATACTATGATGTTGATAATAAGAATCATACTAATGATAATTATTCTTATAACAATAATAATGGATAATGTTTATAGAACCCTTAATGTGTGCCGATAACTACATTAATACATGCCTGATTTAATCTTCACAGTCACCCTATGAGGTAGGCACTGTTTTTACTCCATACACTATGCTCTTAGCCACATTTCCAAACTGTCACAACAGTGGTGGCTTCAGAATGTCAATGCAGTAGGAGATGAGGTGAGATAATCCTACCGGTAGGGGTGAGGGGCTATTTGTTTTCTGAATATGCATTTACATAGCAAACACATTCTTTCTTCTTAATTTATTTGAGATGGTTCAAGAGGACTCTGATAGAGATTGGGAGGTTAAAGTCTTCCCTTCCAAAGCTTTCTCAGGGTGCCATCACGGGGAAGCTCTATAAAACAAGAGGGTAGATTTACAGGGCATTGTTACCAATTGTGAGGACCTGCAGCACTCAACAGAGCTAATGGAGGACACTAAAGGCATTGAAGTGGTCATAGTAACATGGTCGGCCCACACATACAACAGGCTTTGAAGTGTGGACAACTTATTTATGCATGTGCCCTCGTGTCCTGAAATCACTGCTGACCATAGCTGTTGTTTGTTTTTAGTTTTTTATTTAAATTCAATTTATTTAACATACACTGTATTATTAGTTTCAGGGGTAGAGGTTAGTGATTCATCAGTTCCATATAACACCCAGTGCTCATTACATCAAATGCCCTCCTTAATGCGCATCACCCAGTGATCCCATCCCCCCACCCACCTCCTCTCCAGCAACCCTCAGTTTGTTTTCTGTAGTTAAGAGTCTTTTATGGTCTGCCTCCCTCTCTGTTTTCATCTTATTTTATTTTTCCTTCCCTTCCCTATGTTCATCTGTTTTATTTCCTAAATTCCACATATGAGTGAAATCATATGTTATTTGTCTTTCTCTGACTGACTTATTTCACTTAGCATAATACCCTCTAGTTCCATCCATGTTGTTGCAAATAGCAAGATTTCATTCTTTTGGATGGCTGAGTAATATTACATTATATATATATATACCATATCTTCTTTATGCATTTATCTGTCAATGGACATCTGGGCTCTTTCCATAGTTTGACTATTGTGGACATTGCTGCTATAAACATTGGGGTGCATGTGCCCCTTCGAATCACTATGTTTGTATCCGTTTTGCTGACCACAGTTTTGCAGAACAGCAGATACATGATGCATTTAGCCATGCATTTCTCATATACATGGGAAGTAGCAGGCACTTTTAACTCCAGACTTTTTACTGCCACTCCAAAGCAAACTAAATCTTATGGGCAAAAGCAGCCCTTGTTCCAGGTAGAAAATATTCTGCCAGTGAGAATCTACATATTACATATGCACTATAGGGAGGCTGGGTATGAGTTTGTCATGTTGGAACTCCTAGCCTCGCAACTCCCCTCCTTTCTCCACACCAGGAAACAAGCTATGCTGGGTCTTATATCTAATTAATGCCCTTTTTGACAGGCAGAGAGGTATTTGTCAGAGACCCAGAAGCTTCCTCCAGGGATATTCTTCTCTGTCCATATATTTACTTGGACAATAACTTGGACTTGACAACTACACAGATCCTGGTGTTTAGGCCTGCACAGATATTTGAGCAAGAAACCACACGAAACAAAATGATGACCAGATTTGGTAGCAAAGAAACAATGCCCCGGGGGTGGGTACATGCTGAGTGCCTGTTAGACACATATTCGTGACACTTCTCCCTTTGTATATTCAGAAACAAACACATGTTTTTCTGGATATATCCCTATGTCTGCCACTAAATTGTATGCCCACTGAGGGCAAAACTTTTCTATTTTTTAAAAAATCCCTTGTACTTAGAATAGTACCTACAACATAATAGACTCTTCATAAATCTCTCTTTCACTCATCTGTGAAAAAAATAATGAGCACCTATCCTTTACTTGCAATTAAAATAAATAAGTGAATAAGTGAGTGAGTGAGTGAAGGCAAACACAGATGAAGAGCTAACAATAATGGTAGTGCCTAAAACTAAACTTTACCAGCTTCCTTAATTGTCTTATCTGTCACCAGTATACTGGTAAGAGTTAGCCTTGTATAGAACTTCTGTCGAGTCAACAATACACAAAAGTTGTCAGGATTCTTGGTTTCTCCTTTAGTGCTTCTTGTCCTTCTCGATCTAACCACAACTAATGCTCAGTAATAAAATATGAATGACAAATGCCGAATTCAGGATCCTTGCTTCAGAACATAGAACAGAACCTAACATTTACTTTGTTTGTAGGATATGTTCTTTCACAAATTATTTCATTTAATCTTAAAATAACTATCTGAAGTGGTGGTATCATCCCAATTTTACATCTATAAGGGAACTAAAGTCACACATCTATTGAGAAACAGAGGCAGCTTTTTTCCTGTTTTGTATAATTGTTCATATGTGTTTTCCCTTCTTGACTAGGCTTGTTGAAAAAGGTTTCTCAACAACAACAACAACAAACCCTCAATCCTTTCTTTGCATCTATCTCTAAAATTCCCATAATATTTGTACTTTGGGCTATGGACATTGATACTATATGTCAACATGCAAACATAATCTGGGGGAAAAACAAAGTAAACCATAATTAATCATTAAAATCTTGGTTCAGTTTGGTTTCTGAGATTTCCTTTAGCAAGCAGAACCCTGAGAAAGTGAAATCTTGGTCCAAATTATTTTGAACCCTGCCCAGTCACCCTGAGTCTTTGGAGTCCTAATGAGCTGTATTACAGGAGGGGTAGAAATCTGCCAGTCCTCCATTCTCTAGTGCATTGAGAGGGTTGTTATTAAAAACAGAAAATCAGCCAAAAGGTTGGAAAAGTTTGGGTGACAAGCTTAGTGTGGAGTAGAAAATGGATTCTCAACCTCTAAAGTTCCTCCAGAGTCCTGAACATTCATTTTGCCTTGTCACTTGTATTCTTTTGAAAAACTTGCAGCAGTTTCTACACACAAGAGAGAAATTGAAACAAATGTTAGGATTAATCAGGCCCCCAACTCTTAGCCCCAGGAGTTGCCACAATCAACAGAGCCTCTGCAGAGGACAAGGAGGTGACTCCATGAGCCAATCCTGCCTCAGTAAGGTGTAGGCCTCCTTTGTCATTCGTAAAGATACATCTTTTCACCCTAGGCTGGTGGAACTCAAAATTTCTGATGAGATGTTTAAGGTTACTCTGTGGCTGTGATAACTGGATATCCACCCTAATCTGCTACAATACTTTTCAAAAAAAAAAAAAAAAAGCTTGGACATTTTAAATGAAACTTCTTTTGCAACTTTTCTGGCTTTTATTTTTCTCTCTACTGCATGGAATATAAAATTGTGCTTATATTAAGTGTAGACTCAGCAAGAAATAGCCTTATCCTATATTTATTTTCTTTAACATATCAGCTATAGCAAAACTCGAAGTGAAAAATAAGTATTTTTCTTCAACAAAAACAGAGAATAAAAATGCCGATTTAACAGCCTGAATTTTAGTTACTGTAAATGATAGAGTAGCTAAATGATTTCCTGTCTGAATTGAAATGATATCTAGTCATAAATACATACAAGTCAACATACCAGACAGGTGCTGAAAATCTAAATGATGTTCTACCTAGGTAAATATGTTCTGTAAGATATGTTTTCTACTCTCTGTGTTTACTGACCAGCTGTGTTCCCGGATTTCTCAGCTCCTCTTGGGTTACTGGAAGGAAAAGGTATTTCATGATAGGTTCTGAGAATTAGGAAAAATGAAGGCCCAGATTCTTTATAGCATGACCCAAAAGACCATCACTGGAATGTACAGACTGGAGAAATTTCCTTTTTTAGAAAGGGAAGAACTGGCAAAATTATTCCTTTGTCACCATTTCAGAATTCAAAATTGCTTTGGGTTGGGTTAGATCCCTGCAGCCTAAATTGCAGGACAGAACTGAGGCTGTGCTGTGGTTCAGATGATTAGAGAAATAAATTACAGTGGGCCTGGCAGGTGGAGGAATGGGAATCGGGATGTGGAACCCATGCTTTACAGATGGCCTCCTTGAACAGAATGTAGTATTATTCCAAATGAGCCCAGGGAGCAGTTCCAAGCTGTGTTATTTATGATTCAACTTCTTACTGAAAATCAGGGCCTCTGTTTTTATTTCTGGATAAATTTCCAAGAAACTATGCCTTTTTCATTGATACAGATATTTTAAACTTAAATGTAATAGCAAAATTGTCCTTTATCTCTGCTTCATTTTGTTTGGGCAGTTGTGTCCCAGGCAACTGGTATTTAAGGAAGTCAACCTACATATCAGCTATCATCATCTTTTTCAAGAACTACAATAAGAAGGGTAATACAAATTGGAAGCCTATGTTCATGTTCAAAACCTAACCACAGAGTCAGTATGATAGTGCTGTCAGAAGCCCTAGGACAGTCCATTCTAATGTTTTCTTGTTCTTGAGGAGAGAGAGGGCCCAGAATCCCTAGTTCCAAAATTCAAGTCCAGAATGATCAATGCATAATCAAAATACTTAAGATGCTAGACAGAAAAGGTAAATTCTTGTTTGGGAACAAAGTAAACAGCTTCCAAACTAGATTGGCTTTGAGTTTTTGCAGAAATTGACCAAATGAATAATTATATTCAAGGCTCTTAATAACTGCTAACACTCAAAAACTATTAAGTTTATTCTTTTAGAGACTGTTACTAAGTTGGCAGAAGACATTCAGGCTCTCCAAACTAAACTGATACAACCTGATTCCAAATTCTAAGATCTTAACCAGTATGCTACATTGGTATCCACATATTTTCCTTCTCAGTTATTTTTTAAAATAATAATTCTTTTAAGATGTTTGGAATTCTTTTTTTATTTTTTAAGATTTTCATTCATTTATTCATGAGAGACAGAGATGGAGAGAGGCAGAGAGAAAAGCAGGCTCCCAAGGAGCAGGGAGCCCGATGCGGGACTCGATCCCAGAACTCTGGGACCACGACCTGAGGTGAAGGCAGACGCCCAACCCTCTGAGCCACCCAGGTGCCCTAAGATGTTTGGAATTCTTAATCAGTAAACCTTCTTTCCAAACTCTCCATTCATGCATTTGTTCACCAACTCATTTATTCAACAAGCATATAGAAGTTATCATATACCAGGATGCAAAGATGTATATAGCAATTTTTCTCCCAAGAGTTCATAGCCTTGTGAGGGGAACATAGATTATAACAAAAAATTACAATTCAAATATCTGAGATTGAAGTTCATATATTCTCAAGAATCATCTGCACAGTTCTGTGATTTTCTCTAATATGGCAGATTACAACATGCTGTCATGTAAATGTTCCTTACACTAAACTCACGAGGTAGAACAGGGCGCCTGGGTGGCTCAGTTGGTTGGGCGACTGCCTTCGGCTCAGGTCATGATCCTGGAGTCCAGGGATCAAGTCCCGCATCGGGCTCCCTGCTCGGCGAGGAGTCTGCTTCTCCCTCTGCCTGCCGCTCCCCTGCTTGTGCTCTCTCTCTCTCTCTCTCTCTCTCTCTGGCAAATAAATAAATAAAATCTTTAAAAAAAATAAAAAGTAAACTCACGAGGTAGAACAAAGGTCCCAAAGACATTAAAATGTTAGTAAATCTCAGAGATCATAACTGTCTTGTTCACCACTGTGACTTGCACATACATTCCTGACATATACTGGGAGCTCAATGAATATCTGACTGAAAGGCTGAACGTAGCTAGCAAATGTCAAAACTATACATTAAACTGAGGTGTCCTAATCTTGAGTCAGGATTTATTCTGTTGCATCCATTTTCAATATCAGGATTTATTTGGTTGCATCTATTTTCAATATCAGCTGTGAGGATTACCTCTCTTTGCTCTTCAGAGCAAGGACTCTCATCTATCTTGAATCCCATCTACTTGAGATAAAACATTCCAACTAATTAATGCTTATGAAGCTATTAATTAATATATTAACAAACTTAAAAACAGTCTCAGTTGAGATAGAAGATGATTGATTCTCTGGGTATTGTACCTCTGTTGAGTAGGTAATTTTTTATCAGGGGGTCCACCAGATCATATGAGAGAGATGATCACTCTGCTCCCTTGTGGAATGCCAGCCTTGAGAATCCTGTGGTAAGTTTAGGAGAACAGTGAGGAGCCAGAGATGTGACATTGTCTAATGGCAAACGGCCATAAATTTGTTCCTGAGATGCCCATGTTTTTCATCATTAAATGATGGACATTATAAAAATAATAGTTGTGATGATATCAAGGATGACCCTAATGAGGTTGATAATAATAAGAAAAAAAGGCTATCATTTATTGAGATTCAACTATGTTCCAGTGATGTGGCAAGTCATTTGCATGTTATTTCAAACAAATCCTAATAATTCCATGACATAGATAATATTATCAATTCCAGTTTACAGGTGATGGGGTCCATTAACTCCAAATATTCAGAAGTACAATTTATTTTAAAAAGGATATGCTGTTGTCCCTCTCTTTTACTCACAGCCACATCCATCTATTCCCATTCTATAGAGACATGAAATTAGATAGAATACAGGTGTGTCAGCTATAACAAAAGCCAAATGAACAATCAACTTAGCTAAATATTGAAAACCATGGCATACTTCCCAACTCATTCTATGAAGTTGACATTATTCTGATACCAAAACCAGAAAGAGACATTAAAAGAATACAAACTATAGAGCGATATTTCTCATGAACACAGACACAAAATTTATTTTAGAAGTTTTAGTCAAATCCAATGATATACAAAAAGCATAACACATCATGACTGAGTGGAGTAGTCCTAGAAAAACAAGGTGGTTTAACATTCAAAAATTGATTAATTAATTAATCGTGTCAGAAGACTAAAGAACAACCATATGATCATCTCAATACATGCAGAAAAAGCATTTGAAAAAATATAAGGTTCTTTCCTGATAAAATCTCTCAGCAAACTAGAGGTTAAAGGGAACTTCCTTCATTTGATAAATGACATTAATGAAATTCTGTAGCTTAGTATCATCCTTAGTGGTTAAAAACTGAGTGCTTTCCTTCCAAGATAAAGAATGAGACAAAGATATCTGTTTTGTGTTCCATATTATACTGGAGACCCAGCTAGGGGAAAAAAGGCAAGAAAAAGAAATAAAATGAATCTGAATCAGAAATAAGGATATAAAACTTTCTTTATTCACAGCTGACTTCATTGTTTATGTAAAAAAATTAAAAAGAATTTTTAAAAAGCTATTGCAACCACCAGTGAGTTTAACAAGGTTGTAGAGTACAAGGTTAAATTTTATTTTATCCTATTTTATTTTTATTGTAATTCCAGTATAGTTAACATACAGTATTATATTAGTTTTAGGTGTACAATACAGTGATTCAATTATCAGTGTTCATCACAATAAGTGTACTCTTAATCCCCTTCATTTATTACACCCATCCCCCTCCCACCTCTCCTCTGGCAACCACCAGTTTGTTTTCTATAGTTAAGATCTGGTTTTTGGGTTGTCTCTTCTTTTCTTTGCTTGTTTGTTTTGTCTCATAAATTCCACATATGAATGAAATCATATGGTATTTGCCTTTCTCTGACTGACTTATTTCACTTAGCACTATACCCTTTAGATCCATCCATGTTGTTGCAAATGGCAAGATTTCATTCTTTTTATGGCTGAGTAATATTCCACTATATATATAACTATATATATCTCACATCTTCTTTATCCATTCATCTATTAAGGGATGCTTAGGCTGCTTCTATATCTTGGTTACTGTAAATAATGCTGCAGTAAACATAGGGGTGCATATATATTTTCAAATTAGTATTTTCATATTCTTTCAAATACTCAGTAGTGGAAATACTAGATCATATGGTAATTCTATTTTTAATTTTTGAGGAAACTTCATATTTTCCACAGTGGCTGCACCAGTTTGCATTCCCACCAATGGTGCACAAGCGTTCAATATTTCTCCACATCCTCACCAACACTTGTTGATTCTTGTGTTTTTGATCTTAGCCATTCTGATATATGTGAGGTGATATCTCATTGTGGTTTTGACTTGCATTTCCCCAATGATGAGTGATGTTGAGCATCTTTTCAACATATCTGTTAGCCATCTAGATGTCTTCTTTTGAGAAATGTCTGTTCATGTCTTCTGCCCATTTTTTAATTGGATTATTTGGGTGTTTTTAGTGTTGAATTGCATAAGTTCTTTATATATTTTGGATACTAACCCTTTATTAGGTATGTCATTTGCAAATCTCTCCTCCCATTCAGTAGGTTGTCTTTTAGTTTTGTTGATTATTTCTTTTCTATGCAGAAGTTTTCATTTTGATGTACTTACTCCCAATAGTTTATTTTTCTTTTGTTTCCCTTGCCTTAGGAGACATATCTAGAAAAATGTTGCTATGGCTGATGTCAGAGAAATTATTGTTTGTGTTCTCTTCTAGGATTTTTATGGTTTCAGGTCTCGTATTTAGGTCCTTAATCCATTTTGAGTTCATTTTTGTGTATGATATAAGAAAGTGGTCCAGTTTCATTCTTTTGCATGTAGCTGTACAACTTTCCCAACACCATTTGTTGAAAAGACTTTTCCTATTGCATATTCTTGCCTCCTTTGTCAAAGATTAATTGACCATATATGTGTGGGTTTATTTCTAGGGTTTCTATCCTGTTCCATTAATCTGTGTGCTATTTTGTGCCAGTACCATACAGTTTTGATTAATACAGCTTTGTATTATATCTTGAAATTTGGGATTGTGATACCTCCAGTTTTATTACTACCTCCAGTTATTATTATTATTAAACAATTATTTTATTGCTTTGATTATTTGGGGTTTTTGTGGTTCCATACAAAATTTAGGAGTATTTGTTCTAGTTTTGTAAAAATGCTGTTGGTATTTTGATTGGGATTGCATTAAATTTGTAGACTGTCTTGGGGTTATGGACATTTTAATTAAATTTTTCTTCCAATCCATCAGCAAGGAATATCTTCCCATTTGTTTGTGTCATTTTCAATTTCTTTCATCAATATTTTATAGTTTTCAGAGTATGGGTCTTTCACCTCCTTGGCTAGGCTTATTCCTCCTTATTTTATTACTTTTGATGCCATTGTAAAGGGGATTATTTTCTTAATTTCTCTTTCTGCTACTTCATTATTAGTGTATAGAAATGCACCAGATTTCTGTATATTGATTATATATATATATATATATATACTGAAACCATTTATTAGTTCTAGTAGTTTTTTGGTGGAGTCTTTATGGTTTTCTATAAATAGTGTCATGTCATCTGTAAATAGTAGAAGTTTTACTTCTTCCTTACACATTTAGATGTCTTTTATTTCTTTTTCTTGTCTGATTGCTGTGGCTAGTAATCCAGTACTATATTGCATAAAAGTGGTGAGAGTAGACATCTTGTCTTATTCCTGATCTTAGGGGGGAAAGGTTTCAGTTTTTCACCATTGAGTATGATGTTAGCTGTGGGTTTTTCATATATGGCCTTTATTATGTTGCCATTTTCCTTCTAAACCTATTTCACTGAGGGCTTTTATTATGAATAGATGTTGAACTTTGTTGAATGCTCTTTCTGAATCTATTGAAATGAGCACATGGTTTTTATCATTTCTTTTGTTGATGTGATATATCACATTGATTTGTAAATATTGAACCACCTTTGTATACCAGAAATAAGTCAAAATTAAATTTTAAAAATAAAGTTCTTTATACTAGCAACAAATAATTAAAAGACAATACCACTTATAATAGCACCAAAAATATAAAATAGGGATAAATTTGATAAAATATGCACCAAACATTGCTGAGAGAAATTAAAGAAGACCTAAATGGAGAGATAGATTATGTTCACAGAATGAAGACTCAATATTATTAAGATGGTAGCCCTCCCCAAATTTATCTACAGATTTAAGGCCATTCCAATCAAAATCCAATGAGTGTTTTCTATAAAATGATAAGCTGATAGTAAAATTTGTAAGAAAATGCCAAAAACCCTATAATAGCCAAAGTGACTTTGAAAAAAGAGTAAAATTAAAGGATTTATACACCCAACTCCAAAGGTTATTATAAAGCTAAAGTAATCAAGATAGTATGATACTGACATAAAGATAAAAATATAGATCAATGGAAAAGAATAGGAATTTAGAAATAGTTCTACATATCTATGGTCAATTTATTTTTGACAAAGGTGCCAAAGCAATTAAATGGTGAAAGAATAATCTTTCCAACAATAGTGCTAGAACAAATGAATAGCCATATACAAAACAAAATAAAACAAAAATAAATGAAAACACTTTACTTTTACTTCATACTATATAAAAAATTAACTCAAAATGCATCATGGAATTAAATATGTAAGAGTTAAAACTATAAAATTCTAGGAAAAAATATAGCATAAGATCTGGGTCACCTTGGGGTTGGCAAAGGTTTTTTAAAGTCAGAAATGAAAAGTACATGCTATTAAATTTTACAAATTAAAATTTGGAATTCATTGAAAGTAAAACTTGTTGCTTTTCTAAAGATACTGTTAAGTGAAAAGGTAAGCCGAAGCACAAGAGCAAAGATGTGTAAACACGTGTCCGTAGAGACAAAAGATTTGTGTCTATAATATCCAAAAACCTTCTTACAACTCAATAATAACACTAACATTGTAATAAACAATAAGCAATGGATTTGAATAAACACCTCACCTAAGAAATTTTATGAATGGAAAATAAGCATCTGAAATATGCACAACACCATTAGTGATTAGGGAAGTGAAAGTTAACTACACACCCACTATAGTGGCTAAAAATAAAAGATTGATCATACCAAGAGGCCAAAAGATATAGTTTGTTAACTGTGCTATCATGTACCCAGCTAAAACTCATATCATTACTAAGGAATAAGAGTCTAGAAGTCTCTATGTTCCAAATATAAATGTATTGTATGAAATTTCACTTGAACCAATCCAGTAAGTTCCTAGTTATGTCACAGTTTTTAAAGGTCATAGACCAGAAACATTCTCTATTTCTTTTTTCTGTCACAAGATGGAAAGGGCTATGTGCTACAATGAGGAACAAAGGAATGATCTCCTGGCTCCTATATTCAGAGTTCCAAGCTGCATAGATGCTGAAATGTGAAAATCGCCTATGATTTTGTAGCATCTTATAATTATGTTATCTCCTCAAGAATGCTCTAAGTCACTAAAACTTTGAGTTCTTTGATCCATGGCCAACCAGATCCATCAATATTACTTCAAATCTGCAAAAGGGTTTAGATCTCAATGATATATTAGAGCAATTTTTGATGTTACCATTATCTATTTTCTGAGGAATGATTCCCTTTTCTGATCATGACTGAATATTTAGGCTCATGAAAGTACTAAGAAATTTTATAGCTCCGCTAAAAAAAAAAAAAAGTAGTAGTCTCTTTTCTTCCTTAAGGTTCCTTAATAAAAAACAATCGTAATCTGTTGAAAGTGAAAAGTAGCTATAAACATTATTCATCTCGTTCCTTTTATTCATTGTAGAATAAAAAAACAAACACATTTTTCATTTCCATTTCAGTTGTAATACTATTGCTCCTCTGAGTTTTGCAGAGTTTCAGTAAATCTAACCTCATCTAAACTTTTGCTAAAATTGGCTAAACTGCATTATATAGGGTCCTATCTCCATCTTGACCTCCTCTTTATAGTATAGTCGGTTTCTGCTAGCCTACATTTTTTGTCTTCTTCCAGTTTATTTTTTCCTTTCTTTTCACAGAATTCACATTTTCCAGGTACTTTAAATTCAAAGCTTAATATGTACCATTTTTAAGGCAGAGAGGATCAGGTTGAAGAGAAGAAAATATACTGTCACATGGATACTACCTGATTTCTAGAATTTAGGGAGAAAAAAAGTCTCAAGATAACCTGTTCCCTTGATCCCATAAGAATATTTGATGTTATGAAAACGTGTGCTCAAATTTTTGGCTTGAAAAAGAAGAATTGTCATTGTAATTATGGAGGGGGACCTTCACATTGACTGAGTGTAAGAGAAAAGTCAGAAAATAGGTACGGTGAGTCACTCAAATATTAGATACAACTGTCTCTAATCTAGCTTCTTGGTTGTGTCTCTATTGTTCTACCAGTCTGATATTTTGTTCAGGTTAAGCACATTAGGGTTTCAATCTAGAGTGATAAATTTGACACCTCTGATCCTTTTTTTTTTTTTTGGTGGCTTTTGTGATACCTAATTAGGATTGCCAGTACATTGTTTAGTGCCATTTTTTTAAACGAGTGCTTGTTGATTTGTTTCTTCAACTTTGTAAATGTCACCATTTTGCAAGCATTCTCAGCAGAAAGGATGGTTACAGTATTTTTTAAAAATATTTTTTAAACACGAAGTTAGGTCTAATGGCTTTTAGATCTTTGTATTTCCCTGGGCGACACTCATGTTCTGATGTTTAACGAACTCATTTAGAGTCATAGTCAAACATTTCCAACCATTGTTTAGCATCCTGGGTATAACTGATGGGACCAGATAACATGGCACATGTTTTAGGAATCTGCTGACAGATCCCACAGCTGTGACACTGTCAGTCAGCCATGTGCTTTTAGGCAGAACACAAGTGTCATTTAGACTTTGGGAGCAGAAAAGGCAAACGAGATAATTTTGAGCACAGGAAATTCTTTTGAATTAAAACGGCAGACCTTCATTTTCCCAAGGAAGTGCTTTTCTTTCACTGTTTTCAATAAGGTAGTAAGGTAGTGATCATGTTGAAATTGTTATTTATTAACACTTACTGACAATAATAATAGGCTACAATTATTGGATGCCTGATAAACTCCAGGCAATATACTGCTTTTTACATGAATTATCTCAATTTACCCTCTTATTAATTCTATGAAGCTTGTACTATTATAATCTGTGTTTACAGATGAAGACATTGAACTCACAGTTGGTAAGTGGTGAAGTGGGTACTCCAATTCAGTCCTCTGATTCTTAATGTATATATTTCCTTGCCAAATCTTCTGCAATAAGAGAAAATGAAGAAAACTAATACTCCTTATAGGAAGCCTTAATTTGATATATTTTTCTTTCCCTTTCTTGTAATACCATATATGGCACACATGGCATTCAAAGATATTTTTAAAAGCCTACAATAAAAACATCTTTGTCAAGTAGCTATTGATAGGACTGAGTATTTCATTTCTCTTGCGAAGTAATTTATCTACAGACCATCTGACACGGCCCTTTCTTCCTAGCTTCATTTTCTGCAAACTCTGCACATCAAACTGTAATCCTGCAAGCTCTCACATTTCTAGAACATCATGTGTGCTTCTGCCAGGAGTGACCTTCTTCTGCAATTATCCGTAAGTTAGGATCTTTTCATAGGCCTTTCTGAGACTCTTCCAGGCAGAAAGAATTGCTCCTTCCTCTGTGATCCCACGTCAATTTGTATATATCTTAATTACACATATTTTTAGTATAGCTTTTTGAAAGAATGACATATACTTAGGTTAAAGAATTAAAACAGTAAAAAATGGTTTACAATGTAAAGTATGTCTCCTGCTCATGCTTGACACAGTCCTCACCTAAGGCAATAGTTATTCCCATGATAATTAACATACAAAGAAACATATATGTACACATAGCTCTTTGGATTTTGCAAGATTGGAAGCCTATCTAACAAACATAGTGTTCTGCACCTTGCTTTCCTCACTTAACAATATCTTGGGCTTTTTCCTATATTAACATATAAGCCTTATTATTTTTAATAGCTCTGAATATTTTAATATAGCCTACCATAACTTACCTAACTGGCTTCCCATGAGGGACATTCTGGCTGTTTCTAGCTATTACAAACAATGCTGCTGCAAGTATCCTGGGATGGAGATAGAGAGTGGGTAAGGATGGGCCTTAAAGTTAGATTTCCTGGGTTTGAACCTTGGCTCTGCTCTCACAGTTTTAATCAAGTATATAACCTCCGTATGCCCCAGTTTCCTTGCCTGTAAAGTGAGGATTTAGTAGTAATTTCAGAGGGTTCTCCTGAGGATCAAGTGATTTACTCTATGAAGAGAACTTCAGTGCCTAGCATATAGTAAGCACTCAATGGTGTTTACTACTATAATTATAAAGATCATATGTCTTTGGGCACATGTGTGAGTCTATCTTTAGGACATATTCCTGCAAGTGGATTCTTGGGGCAAAAGGTATGTGCATTTAAAAGTTTAATAAAAACACATCTTGATTGGGTTCCTTTAGAAGTAGACCCTGAGACGAGGACTCAAATACAAATAGTTTATGTAGGTGGTAAAGGAAAGCCCAACAGGGGAGTGGGAAAACGAGACAGGGAAGGAAAGGAGCCAGTAATAAGTGTATCAACAAGCCATTCACTACT
Organism: Callorhinus ursinus; assembly: GCF_003265705.2. Lineage (NCBI taxonomy): Eukaryota > Metazoa > Chordata > Mammalia > Carnivora > Otariidae > Callorhinus > Callorhinus ursinus. The sequence continues at coordinate 43,538,290 of NW_027397071.1, forward strand.
TTGAATATTTGGAGCTCAGTCCTTCTGAAACCCTTGGAAACTCTAGGAGCCTGTATTGGCACAAGTCTCAGAGTCACCCTACTCACAGGGTGAAGGAGCTGGGCTAACGGTACACCGGCTCTTGTCCTGTCAGGTCAGTCATTGTCTGAGGGCCATTGTGTGGTCCTGGGAGCAGCGGCATCTGAGGACAGAGCACCGCTCTGTCTTGGGTTCAGTTAGAATGGGATTGTCTGTAGATAATTTAAAAAGAGTAATAAAATTGACCAAAAGTCATTCTAAATGTATGAGGATGTGCTGGAAATTCTCTATAACCTTAGGTAAAAATTACTCCTCCCCTCAGAGGCACTCCCCACTTTGCTTCCCTCTATCCCACTGCCAGGAGGGATTAACTCCCCCACGCTTCTGGCCTACTTCACAGGCAGACAAAGTGGGTTTTATTAGCCAGAGAAGGAAAGAAACACAGATGCTGCTAGTTGGAGGTCCTGCCAGAATGAACTGAAGGGCAAGGGAGAGAGAATATGGTTAGAGTACCAAAAGCATCTGCTAGAGTTGAACCCTCCCTCACTTAAACCATCTACACAAGTGCATGAACATTTTATTACCCCAACTTCTGCCCTTAGTAGTGAGAATTTCCCCTCTCTGCTATCTTTTATGACCACCCCTGAGTGGAGTTATGTTGCCTAAGCAGTCTATTTTTAACTCACGGGATATACTGAGCCAACCCATCTGTGAATCAGACCTGGGTTTTATCATCCTCTGACAACTGGGGGAACTCTGTGAAATTGTGGGTGTGACCTAAGGGAGATACACTGGTTTAACAAGTTAGGTGATATGGGGGGCTGGGCCACCAGGTCATATAACTTAGCTGTTCCTCTGGACATGCTCACGCCTGATCACAAATGTACCATTCACTGTATGATGGGTTCCTGCTGTACCTGCCCAACCTAATGACTCGGAGGATCTGACAGTAACCAGCTTGTGATGAGCAGCTCCAGTCAAATAATCCGGTGATGTCTAATAATTAGGAAAAGTTTCTACTAGGTCCAGTAGAACCAAAAGCTGCTTTTTGAATGGTAAACAGTTCTCTGAAGTCTTGTGGCTTTCATATTGTATCCTGATTGATAGCTTAGCCCATCATTTTTTTCTTAGTATACCTATGACACTAACAGCAACCAACCAACCCTACTGTCCTTATAATTCTCATTATCACTTATTCTGTCATATTCTAGAGATATTGCATAAACCAGTGCATGCCCTGCATCCCAACCCACTGTAGTAGGTGCTGATGTCATTAGGAAATCAGGCCATATACACTGAGATGTAGGGGGGCAGGGATATAGACATGGCCCCATCAGCTTCTGCTACAATGTCACTAAAATACCTTCCAAAGAAGGCATTTCATTTAACATGCTCATCAACGAAGTGTGAGATAGTTGTTTTGATTCATCTTTCCCATCTCAGTATATTATGAAATATTTGGACTTTGCTAATCTGATAGGTTTTTAAAAATGGTACTTCATTGTTTTGCATGTATTTCTTCATCATGAAGTTACATCTATTTTCACACATATGAAAACCATTGGTATGTCTTTCACTATGAGAAATCCCTTTTATATGTTTTGCCCATTTTCAAGAAAGGAGGAAAAGCGACCAAATATTATAACAAAAGATGTTCCTATTACTCTTATCGCTCAGGAAATCCCAAGGGTTTTGGGAACCATGAGCCAGGAACTGTGGAAAAAGACCAAATATGTCTGAGAAATATATTCTGGTCATCTGAATGATCAAATATATATTTCTTATACATCACAAAATCATACTATGATTCATTTGTTACAATTAATGAACCAATATTGATATGTTGTAATGAACTGAAGTCCATACTTTATTCAGATTTCTTTAGTTTTTTTCTAATGTCCCTTTTCCGTCCTAGGCTCTCAACCAGGATACCTTTTTATATTTAGTTATGTCTCCTTAAGCTCCTTTTTGCTATGACAGTTTCTCAGATCTTCCTCATCAAGGATTTTGTAGAATCTCTTGTATTGTGAATTGCCTGATGTTTTTCTCATGATGGGGCAGGGATTCTGGGAGAAAGACCACAGAAGTAAAATGCTATTGTTATCACATAATATCAAAAGCACATACTATCAACATTATTTATCACTGTTGATATTAACCTCGATTAGCCGGCGAGGTAGCTTTTTTCAGACTTCTCCATTGTAAATGGTTAATTTTATGTATCAACTTAGGTGGGCTAAGGGATGCCCAAATAGTCAATAACACAGTATTTCTGGTGTGTCTGTGAGGGTGTATCTGGAAGATAGCATTTGAATGAATAGACCAACTAAAGAAGACCTGCCCTCACCAGTGTGGGTGGGCATTATCTAATGCACTGAGAGCACAAGTAGAACAAAAAGGCAGAGGAAGGGCAAATTCTCTCTCTTCTTGAACCAGCAGCCCTCCACCCCAGACACCCCTGTAATCCTGGTACTCAGGCCTGTGGCCTCAGACTGGGAGTTATACCATTGACTTCCCTGGTTCTTCAGCCTCAAGCCTTTGATTTATACCACCAGCTTTTCTGGTTATCCAGCTTGCCAACAGCTGAATATATCTAATCTCCTATTGGTTACCCTGTTTCTCTGGAAAACCCTGACTAATATCCTCCTCGCCTCTCCCCCACCCTTTTCAGACTGCACTCTTTGAGAGAAAATCACTATGTGCAGCTCACACTTAAGAAGGAATGCAGAGTTGTGCTCCACCACCTTGAGGATGAAGGATCTACATAAATTATTTGGAATTCTTCTATATGGGAGATTTGTCTGCTCTCCTCCATTAATTTATTCAATCATTTATTTATATCAGTATGGACTCATGGGTATTTATTTATTTTATACTTTGGATTATAATCCAGTATGATTTTATTTTGTTGTTTAAAATGTTTCTTCCTTGGCCACTGTGAGCTCTTTTAGTTGGTTTTGTGTCCCTTTGACATATCTCCACAATTGTGTGCGTTGTTTTATTCTTTGCACTTCCTTACTTTTTGGCACTCCAAGATACTCTAAGCTTATCTCGTGTATTCCCTACCACAATCTTAGAATCAGCCCTTCTTCCCCTAGTTTCTTTTATTGGAGACAGAATTAGAAACCAAAATCTGGGCTGTAGATATGCCTATGACTACTGGGGTTAGACTTAGTAAACCAATACAATATGGTTTATTTAATAAACGAGTTTCTAATGTAATTCACAATATGCTGAAGTATTCTCTTCTTAGCTATAATTACAAATTAAAGGCATGTATCCTCAATGTTGTTACAGCATGTCCAATGATGTACCTGATGTAGAGTTTTTTAGAGCTTTTTAGGTGTGTGCAGAAACTGTACATTTCTAAGAGAAAAGAAACATCTTCCAGACTAGAGAAGGAAGATAAAAATGCCAGTTTGGATTCTAGAATGCCTTGCAGTACAGAGATTTTCAGTAAATAAAGTAAAAATAACAACAAAAGCTGTGACCACCACCCCATCTTATTACCAATTTTTGAACACCTCCAGTATTGGTGAGCAGAATGACATTTGGTTATTACAGGTGACCTAACATTCAATGACCATAAATGCCCTTGACAATAAAAGTGCTGTCTTGTGACTCTAATCTAATCGACTTGCTAAGCACAGGAAATGGCTGGCACCTTCCTAGGGCATTGATTAATGAGGAAACACTTGGTTTCACAGTTCATGTGAATTATTATAACCCCTGGGAAACTATTAATTTTATAAGAAACAGTTCTGGGTGATGTTTGCATATACTGATGTCTGCATTCATAACACAAGAGCCACATCTCCATATGACTTCACTTCACACTGAGAAAATGCAACTTGGAGTTAATTTTTGGAAATGCATATCATGTGCTAAATGCAACTCCCTCATTCCCCTCTTCCCTTTTAGCTTTCCATTCACTTTATTGATGTAAAAGGGATGGGGGAAATCAAAGTAACCTGAACCAACTATCCCGTTTGTATATACATTTAATTCAATTCTTAAAGCTTCATTAAGAGTTAAGTATTCTTATACCTGTTTCAAAGTTGAAAAAACAGAGATTTGGATAGGTTAGATAACTTACTTATTACACAATTATAAGCAGCGATTTATAAAGTTATTGTATGGAATTTATGCTTGGATCAGTTTGACCCCAGAGCTCATCTTTTCCCACCCTAGCAGGGGTTCTCAAAACTGGCAGCATGTGTAAGAATAATTTAAGATGATTTTTAAAAATAACGATGCCCGAGGCCCACATTAAGAAATTCTGATTTAGTACTTCTGGGGAAGAATCTAGACATCAGCAAGTTTTAAAAGTTCCCTCAGTGACACTAATGAGCAATTGGGTCTGAACCAGAGCACTACACCATTCTGCTTTCACTCTCATAATTACCTAACATTTATGCTCTGTCCTTACAGATTGCAAAGTTGTTTTTTTAAATACACTGTTTACTCCTTAAACCAACCCAGACAGAAATTAGTATGCCCTTTTTTCTGGAATGGGGAACAGAGACTCAAGGAGTTTAAAAATCTTATTCAATATACAGAGTCAGTAACTGAAACCCAAGAAAATTTGAAGAGGGACAACCTACTGTTTTTAATCCTTATTCAGAATCTCCTAATCTTGGTCCCTTTCGGACCCCTCCATCTCTTTCCCTCCTCCTCGGGTCTAATCTGCAGCCCAGGACTTTAAGAACTACTTAGATGCCATCTGAAGCTATCAGCTACATTTGGATGAGGAAGAGTGGTGGCTGTGAGAACTGATACATTACTAAAGCAACATAGGCTGGTAGTAAAGACAGAGTTGAGGGTACACGTTGGACACCTGAAGGATGGGATTTTATTTCTTTGAAGCTCAGGTTCAACAATAAAATGGGGAAAACAATAGCAGTACCTCACTGTTTTATCATGAAAATAAGATAATATGTGGAAAAGAGGTTTGTATATTGAAAGGCAATACACTGAATGCCAGTCACTACTATTTTATTTGTAATGATTAGTTTTGAAGTGTTGTATTAGTTTCCCAGGGCTGCTCTAATCAATTATCACAACCTGTGACTTAAAACTATAGAAAATTATTCTCTCCCAGTTCAGGAGACTAGAAGTCTGAAATTAAGGTGTCAGCAGGAGCAACCCCCCTCTGAAGGCTTTAGGAGAGAATCTTCTTCCAGGTATTAGTGGCTGTTGGCATTGCTTGGTGTTCTTTGGTTTGTCACCATATCATCCAATCTCTGCCTCTGCCTTCCCATCACCTTCTCCTCTGTGTCTGTCTCAAATATCCCTCTACTTTCTCTTAGAAGAATATTTGTCATTGGATCGAGGACCCCTCCAGATAATTCAGCATGATCTTCTCATCTCAAAATCCTTAACGGCATGACATCTGCAAAGAACTTTTTTTCCAAATAAGGTAACATTCATAGGTTTCAGGAATTAGGAGCAGAACATATCTTTTTAGGAGCCACCATTCAACCCACTACAGATATTACAAGTATCTCTCTTAAACTAAATATGCCACTCTCTGACTCATCAACTGCTGATTGCCAATAAATTTAAATTCCCAATCTTTTATATGGTAAATAAGATCTTCATTCCCAAGTCAGCCCCCACCCATCCCCTCAAACACCTTCAGGGAACTTGCTGCCATTTCCTGAATATTTCCCACACTTTCCTACGCCTGTGCCTTTATGTATGCCATCCTTGTTGCTTATCTTCCCTCTTTCCAGATCTCATCACTATTGTCTTCTTCTGTGAAGAATTCACTGATTATCAAAAAAGACTGCTCCTTCTTTTCTTTCCAAATCTGCTAGGTTTCTTGGCTTCCTACCTTTGATTCTAGCATTTACCATAGGTTGAACTTTACCCGTAGAGCTGAGCACCTGTTTGCTTTCCCAGTAGATTGAACTTGTTTTTGTTATGTCTTCAGGATACAGATGGTGACTCATTCTTTGTACTACCCACTGCATGAGGCCCATGACCAGGCACATGGCAGGTTCTCACCAAAGCTGGTGAACACCAGGGGATAATGGATAACACTTCTCTCATGGTCCTCAGTCTAACTACCGTGTGGGGGCCCTGAAATAAGACCCTAGCGTCTTATTTCCCTTTCAATGGTGCAAATTATATTACTACATATTTCGTATTCTCTCTATTTGGCTTATTATTATTATCATTATTATTCTTTAGAAAAGTAGATTTATGTGTCCCTTTTCTTCCTTTTTTCACTTGGTAGTTTATTTTGTGGTGACTAACTTTTATATATTCTAGGGTTTCTTTTATAAAAGTATTTTTCTTTGGTGGAGTCTGTAGCTTTTCTATCGGTGATAAATGATATTTCTTATATCATCTTACTTCAGTAAACACTTTGCATGAGGGAGGGGAAGGCAGATAGAAGCTGTGATTCTCCATTCTGCTCAGATCTTGGCTCTGCGCTTTGACTTAGGTTTTATTTTTTTGAAGTTCAATATATTTGTTTTTCTATTTATTTTTTCTCATCCTTTTTATGACTAAATCCCTTTTTAGTCTTAGATTCAAAATCCAAAATTAGGTTTAGGAAAAAGTAAACAGATGATTGAATGTTGTCCCGTTTCCTGAATATTACCAATGCTGCCTGTTGTGTGTACACGCTTGCCTTCATGATTTGTTGAAAGATTTTCCTTTTGAACAGTTCTCACATTCTCATAAATTGAACAGTTATGCTCACATACTTTTTGGACCGCAAATCCTTTGCAGGTAGAAACTGTTGCCCATCAATAGTCACATTGTCAGAACAGTGTCTGGCACATAATACATAGTCAAAAAAAGTTTCATAAATCAATGAATGAAACTATCTGTCTCGGGAGCTGGCAAAACTTCAGTAGACAACGGATATCTTTTCCTACCCATTCAGTTTTGTGGTAGTCTACTTGAAATAATCTGTCTTTTACTAACAGAACATCTAGAATGAAAGTCTTCGTCAAAACCAATGCCTTCCACAATTCCTGTTCTGCATGACATCCCTCCACACAATAGCAATGCTGATGACTACTCATTTTCTTACAGCTCTCCAATCCTACTTTGGGAATTTAAATTCCACTTAGGTCTCTGGGGATTTGAATAACAAGATAGAAAGCTAATAAACTCCGAAACAATCTTCTTGAAAAATCAACATCTGCCAGTGTTTCAAGTTTCAGCTCTAGCACTTAAACCTCCAAGCTCAAGGTGAGATCTCTGGGGATTGCCAAGGAAACTTGTAGGCCTTTTTTGCTCTGTTTTATTTGTAAATCCTTCCCTAGAATCTTGGGCATCAGTCTCATCACATATGTCACTGTTTTTTTTTTTAAAAAGTTGATTCGAACTTCACTCAACTATAATTCCTGTCTAAGCCACTCTGTTTCCTCCCACTGATCCAACATATATCTTGCAACAAACAGTCAAGTATCAAAACATTCAAGTCCAGACCATCACCATTTTGTCACTTGGGTTAGGAGAGGCTTATCCAAGATAAATTGGTTCATGCATTACAATTACCTCCCGGGATAGACTTGCCATTCTTCGTGGAGTGCACAAAGTTCCATATGGCAGTGGTCCCCTATAGAAGGCTGTGCTCGAGTCTCTCACTCCTCCTCTCTTGTCTTAAAATTGAAATATAGGCTGGAAGGCAATTCCCATGTTAATGTATGCACCAAATTGCATGCATAACATTTTGTGTCTCCCCTCAGACAGGAAAATAAATAGGATCTTAAAAGAAATGCTTAATGCAATGTGTTCACAGTCTCTTTCCTCCCTCAGTCTATCACTTATTCCTAATTACAATATAAAATTGTCAGCAGAAGGGATATAAAAGCAAACTTTAGTCTCTGGTGGTTCAATCTACATTTAGCCTTGCTCAGAGCTGTGGTGGACACTTGGTCATTGGTTCCTGCACACTCTAAGAGGCTAACAGTCAGCATGAGGATACAAAGCAGCCACACTTCAAGGTCCAGCCATGTTATATATATAGCAGAGGACATCTCCTTCTCCCCTCAACTCTAGCAGCCTGCCCGCCCACAGAGAAGGAAATAGTTACTGTGCATGATAGGAGCTTGGGGTTTGGCAGTGATCCAGCAGAGAAATAGGGACAGAGGTCTGTAAGATAAATAAAATTAAACAGGCTTTGTATCTAAAGAAACATGCCAAAGTAAATTAGGAATAAAATTGGTAGCTTTGGGTTATTTTTGCAACCCAAGGGTACACCTCCATGGGAAAGACTGTTGACACTGAGATGTGGGTGAGGCGTCCTCCAGTCCTTACTGCTCAAAGATCATCTTGGATGTACTCAAAATTCCTACCATTACAGTCACTGCATCTAGAAAGTCTGTTGAAATGTTGAAGAGTCTAACATCAAATCACTGAAAGATGTGTACAATTATACCCCCAAAACAATTGGTGTGAACTTTATGTATTTTCTCTCTGAGGTTATTTATTTTTACTTTGTCTTTTTTTCTGTTTTTTTTTTTTTTTTTTTTTTTTTTTTTAAGAGAGAGAGAGTGCACAGGTATGGGATGTGTCAGAGGGAGAAGCAGGCTCCCAGCTCGGGGCTCCATTCCAGGACCTTGGGATCATGACTTGAGCTGAAGGCCGAAGCTTAACCGACTGAGCCACCCAGGTGTCTCTTCTCTGGTCTTTTCGTCCTCATCCCTTAGTTGAGTTTACACTTTTTTTCACGGAGGTTATTGCAAGAACCCTGCAAACTCCTGTTTGCACTATTAATCCCTTGCCTAACTCTTGAAGAGCTCTCCATTGCCTGCAGGGTAAAATCCAGGCAGACACATAAAAGCCCTTATAATCTGGTCCATGCTTATCCCTTCCCATTTCTCAATCACTCAGAATTTCTTGTGGTAGTTTCAAAACACAGCAGTGCTCTAGGCCTTTGTGTCTTCTCCCATACGATTATCCTTTAGTCTGGAAGACTTCTCTTCCAAGGCTGATTGATTCCCATTTAACCTTTGAGACTCAGCCTGGGTGCCATTTCCTCAGGAAACCTTCACCTAGTCTGGAAAAGAATTACATGCATTGTGGGTTACCATAGCATCTGGTTTCCTCCCTTCATCACAACAAATCACATCACATCCCAACTGTGGGTAGAGTCATCTGTATCCCTCACTAAACAGTAAACAACATGAAGGCAAGGACTGTATTCCCAGGATCTGGTGGCACCTGCTAAGTACAGAATAGCTGTTTAATGAACATTCTGTGAATGAATCCACATGCTTTCACAGGGCCATATTCATCCTTGGGCATTTTCACATATATTAGGTCTAAAAGAAATCTTTCCAATAACAAATCCTACCCTGTCCTTTTATACAGGAATGGTCCAACTGTTGGTGCATTCTTTAAGTATCAGGCAGAGGTACAAGTGAACGTTATTCCATCAGACAATTCAAGGAGAGAGAGGAGGCTGAGATGTGAGGTGGATGATGGAAGGAGAGACATTAAAAGACAGAAAGAAAGGGAGATCTTAAGATTTTATAACTCTGATGTTATAACAAATTAGTTCTTTTCTGATATGGAACCCTAGAGGGAAAAAGGAATATGGGATGGTATTAGTGTATAGTGCTAATTCAATGATATGTTCACTCTTCTATGCGGTTTCATGCTTTAACTCATCAATCCTTAAAAATATTCCAGGTGATAAGTACTATTATTATCCTCATTTGACAGATGAGGAAACTGAGGTGCAGAAAAATGATGCGTTCAAGGCACATAGCTAACGAGTGGCACAGTGGTGATTATAAATGCAGCAGTCAGAAACCAAGACACCATGCTCATGACCTGTACTATAGTACGTTCTTTCTACATGATGCAGCTAAAACACAGAGGGGCAAATAGTTTTAAAAGCTGCAGCAGTTGCAAAGATTCTGATGGCAGACTGGTAGTCAGGGAAGGCTTCACCAAGGAGGTGAGAAATGACCACATCTTCTAGGAGAAGGGACTGATCAAGGGGGCAGGAAGTGTAAATGTACTTTAGGAAGACAGAGTGGTCTGTAAAGATGAGGAGGATGTGGAGAAGAATCTGTCACTTGGTCTGAAGCAGTACTTATGGCCCGATGGCAAGTGAAAGGGAGAAGGAGAGAAACAGGAAGATCAGGTGAGACAGCAGTGTGGGCTGCCTGAGTCTACACTCAGTAGTGTTGGCCAAGGTTGCCCAGCAGGGATGTGAAGGTAGTCTGCTTTGATAAGACCAGAGTAGCCCTCACATGAGCAAATCTGGCCACAGGCCTCAACTGGGCACTTCCCAGAGCCAGCAAAGGACAGGGATGCTTGGGAGACACTACACATACACTTACCAGGGTAAGAAATGCCGGTTGACCACATCTTCCCACTACCCTCTTTCCGTATCAGTGAGGAAATGGAGGTTCAAATAGATTTAGTGATATAACCAAGATTGTCCATCTTCTTAGCAGCAGGGTTAGGACTAGAAACTAGGAGATAATGGTATTTTCCTTTGAAGATCAGATGATCTTTCATGCAGATAATATTAAATACAGAGACACACTGATACCAAAAACAGCACAGCATTTCAATAAAAGCAAAACAAACAAACAAACAAACAGAAGTTGAGCAATGAAAAATCTAAGTGCTGAGAGGCTGGCCAAGTAAAGATGGAGACCAGCAAGTCTGGAAAGTCTTCTTGGAGCAGGTTGGTTTTCAACCAGGTTTTTGTGACATGGAGGTCAAAAGAGACTGGGAGAAGCCAGCTCCTGAATGAAGGCATGTCTTAGGGTACAGTGATGTATAAACACCAGTCTGGTGGGTTCTAAGGGCAGGCAGCATGATATAGTGGAGACATGGGAGTCATACAGAACTGAGGCCAAGCTGCTGCATTTATCAGCCGTGGGACCAAGGACAAGTTCAATTATTGAGCTCATCTATAAAATGAAGGTAGGGGCACCTGGGTGGCTCAGTAGGTTAAGCATCTGCCTTCGGCTCAGGTCATGATCTCGGGGTCCTGGGATCCATCCCCACGTTGGGCTCCCTGCTCAGCAGGGAGTCTGCTTCTGCTCTGCCTCTGCCCACTCAAACAAGCCTGCATGCACTCTCTCTAATAAATAAATAAAATCTTTTAAAAAATGAAGATAAAGATTTTTAACACACAGTAGCTATTATAATTATAGAGTCATTTTTGTGACATTCTTTTTTTTGGGGGGGTAACTGTTCTTTAATCTTTGTGGGCAGACATAAAGGAAGGTACCCATTCCTGGAAGGAAAGGATGTTTCTTTTCTTTCTTTTTTTTTTAATTTAAATTAAATTAGCCAACATGTAGTACATCATTAGATTCAGATGTAGAGTTCAATATTATGACAATCTGATACACAGCAGGGATTGGTGTTCCTGAGTCTCCTCTTTTTTTTTTTTTTTTTACTATTCATTGAATAAATGCATGAGTGAATAAATGAGTGAATAAATTCCCAGTAGATTTTTTCCAAACCCATCTGAGAAAAGGAAATGTGGCAGTCATCAGTGCATTCAAGCATGATCTGGTAAAACATACCTCGTTGTCCCTAATCCCCTCTTGTGTAGCTTGCCTGGGAGGAGAAAGGAAAAGAGAAAGAGTTTCCATGACCTATGCGAGATGAGGACTGTTTGATGAACCAAATAGAGAATGCCACATATTTGGGGTAGCTATCTCTAACCTTCTGAGAAACATGCACCTTCATCAGATCCATGGACAGGGGAGTGTGTAATCCTTATTTTTTATACCAGGAGCACTTAAGAGTTTTACTCCTACTCAAACCTCAGGGAAAGAAATCCATCAAACATCCATGTTTAATGTTTCAAGCTATGCAGTGAGATATTTTCTCAGGTTTGGCCCTGAAACACCTAAATGTTGCTCCTATTTGTACTCTGCTATCTTAAGGAGAATCTGGAAGTCTCCAATCCTGTAGGTACCTGATGACTCATCAGAAAACTCACAGTGTAAGATATCATTAAATCTCAAGATTGGATGGGATTTTATGGTAATCCAGTTTAAGGGTTCTAAGGCTTTGAGATTTCAAGAACTAGTAGCCCTGTAATGGGTATTAAGAAGGAGGGCACGTACTGCATGGAGTACTGGGTGTTATACGCAAACAATGAATCATGGAACACTACATCAAAAACTAATAATGTACTGTATGGTGACTAACATAAGAAAATAAAAAAAATACAACAAAATAAAATTTCAAAAAATAAAATAAAATTTCAAAAAGCAAAATAAGATAAAAATAAAAACAGATAATTGACCTAGAATGGCAACATTAATTTCTTAGGGCTGCCATAACAAATCATCACAAAGTAGGAGGCTTAATCACAGAAATGTATTGTCTTGAGGTTCTGGAGGCTAGAAACAGAGATCAAGGTGTGCCCACATTTGGTTCCTTCTGAGGGCTGTGCAGGGAAATCTGTTCCATGCCTCTCCCCTAACTGCTGGTGGCTTGCTGGCATTCTTGCCATTCCCTGGCTTGTAGATGGCATTCTCCCAGCATCTTTACTTCATCTTTCCTTTGTATGCATCTGTCTCTGGGTCTGGATTTCCCCTTTGTGTGAGGACACAGTCATATTGGAGTAGGACCCACCCTAATGCTTTCATCTTAACTTGATCAACTGCAAAGATTGTTTCTAAATAAGGTCACATTCACTGGTACTGGGGATTAAAACCTCAACATCTTTTAGGGGATGAAATTCAACCCCTAACAACGACAAACTTTTAATTTAATTAAGGAATTAAAAAAACACAAAATCCCTACAGTCTGTTACCTTCATCTTTTCAAATAGAAGACATTTTAACACCAAAACTTTCAGGAATGTTACCATCTCACTGCAAAGGGGCAGTTTTTCCAGCAAAAGCAGGTTCAACCTTCTACTAAACAACATGAGAGCAAGGACTGCATCGCCCTTACTTCCTAATATTACTCTGGGTTTATGGGGACCTTGTTACAGACCATAAGGATCTGTGGGAAGGGTTTCTTTGGTCCCCTTCCTTGGTCTAGTACAATGCTCGACCAGCTGAAAGCCCCTCTGTAAACTTCGCCTGAGTTTTGAAACTCTCATTCTCTTATATGATGACAATACAAATAAAACAGACTGTTAAGAGAATACAGTGTCCACTGGATGTCACAATACTGTGCCTGACATTCCATGAGACCTGGCTCCTTTCCTATTCTCTGTATTTTCTTCCTCAAGTATGCTGTGAACCTTTTCTGTGAAACAGAAATTGGTTTTTGTGAAATCTCACTGCAGGGACTAAACAGAGCATTCTAAAACATCTTTGCAGGATCTGGTATCCAAATTTCAGCTTTGCCTCTTCCAGCCTGGTTTTAAAGTGATGTTGATTCAGTCAGCCCTTACAGTGGATTTTTCATGAAATTTCATGGATTTTGTAGTTGCATGGAATGAGGAGTAACTGCTGTTCGAAGGCAATGATTGATCATAAGCCACCACTTGAATCCTGGAAGCACTCTTCTTATTTAGGAATAGAGACAAGCTTGCTTGAACCTTTAGAATACTAACCATGTTAACCTTGATTGTTAGCGTTGCTATTCATGCCCAGCAATAGACTTCTCCAGAAAGCTCTACATACACAGAGGGTGAACTATCAACTATCAAGTAGTTTGGAGAAAATTTAAAAAAAGGATAGGTAAAGATCATGACTTATATATTATTTGGTCATTTCTTCTATTTGTCATTTCTTTGTCAGAATTCTGACCTCTCACTATGGTACTGTGGGAGTCTTTAGAGTTGAAATGTCAAGAGAGAAACTTTACGGGGAGAAAAATAAGGGAATGCTAAGAAAGTCATGCTGTAGGTAAAAAGATTAGACTTGGTGTCAGACCTAGTGGTTTGTCCCCTGCCTGGGCCACTTTATAGTTGCATGGTCTCTGGGACAATATTTACATTCCTCGAGTCTCATTTTCATCATTTATAAAGTAGAATTACTAACATCTACTCCATAAGACTGTCATAAGGATTAGCGTATCTCTGATGAGGATCGGAGTGATTTTCAAGGGAGGGATTTCAAGAAGCAAGGAATAACTTTAATGTTCTTTTGCCTAAAGGTGAGCCTTGATCCAAATGCCACAGGAACTTAAAAATTCATGGAATTTTTAAAAATGCTAATGTTCCTCCATGGGTTAAATGAATTACATAACACAATTTTTGAAAGACATGATGAGTTTGCCTTCAACAAGAGCAGAAAATAACAAATATGCTATGTATCAGACAACCAGAAGGATACTGCAATGTGCTAAGCTATTTAAGGTCGCTTAAGACACTGGGAATTCAATGTAGTTTTCTGGCCGACTTGCAGGCTCAAAATGCCATTTGGTATTTAACAGAGTTAAACTGATGATTATCAGAAAACTACATAAGAAATCAAACTTATCAAACAGTAACCTTCAAAAGGTTACTTTCAATTCTGACTAGAAGCAAAATGTGTTTCTTGGCATTTGCAATTTCATTTCAGTGTAAGGCAAAAGATATACATTAATTTTACTATTGCATGTGGATTAAACATTTTTATTTTGAGAATGTAATTATTGGATCAAAGAAAATGTTAAACAGAATTTGGAGAATATAATTAAAATATCAGGGAAGCTACCAACAAATGAACTTTCTCTGTTGCTTGTCTTCCCAGCAGCAAACATCCTTTGGACTGGAACATTTGGAGAATTTCATCTTGGCAGTAGTTTTCAAAGGAATCTTTCCTGACTTATTTGAACATCTTGTATAATAAAATTCTATCCATTCATGGAAAAGTCCTGACTATTCAGGGAAGAGCTTTTAGTCATGTAAAAGGCATTTCACATTCCTGCCTGAACATTGACATATGAACTCAGGGAGCTGGATTTTAATGAAACTAATGGTTTCTCTCTATGATCTTGACACCTCACAGGATAAGGCAGATGTTGGGGAAAGTCTTGGTGAGTCGCCTCATCAGGAAATTACAGTGCCACAAGAAAAGATGCATGCTGAGCAGAACAACCAAGATCCTACACTACAATTCGCAGCACATGGGCCCCAGCCCAATATCATTCTTCATGCCACTGTCACTGTTGAAACAAGGCCGTGTGCTGTGGGAGAAAGCACTGAGCTCTTCTAGATTTAAATTACGGTGCTGCATACTTATCTGTCTGGCTTTAGAAAAGTCTTCACTGTTCAGAGCCTTAGTTAGCTTCCTCTGTACCCTGGGAAACGAGTATCTACCTTGTGGATTATCAAGAAAATTAAGTTTGGTGACATAAGGTACCAGCCACATGGTACCTTCCCTCAGACGACACGAGGAGGACAATGATCTAGTAAGTTTTGGATTCGGAGCTAGTAAACTAGATCTAATCTAAGCTGTTTTGCATTGTGCTTAGTTTCCCCCTAGTTTGTACTCAGTGGTAACTGAGCATAAAAACAAGTAAACAAACAACAGTCGACCTTCTTTCTGCTCTCCAGGAGCCAATCACCTAAGCGCAGAATGAGTATGGATGAAATATTGTTCAGTATATACTCCAAGATGTGCTATGAGAATAGTATTATGTTATCTGCTAGAAAGCTAGCAAGGGAAACGAAGAAACGTTCTTGCTGTAACGGAGGTTACAATTAGCGGAGGAGGAAGACAGAGGGCAGGGCTGTGTTTATCCTTGGAGTGCCTGGTGTAATTTATGAGTACAAGAACACTAGAGATGTACTTTCCCTTGTAACAGGTTTTCTCTGTATGCGTCTCATTTGAGATTGACTGTGCTTGGTACCAGCCACGTTAAACACATGTCAGCAGGTGATAGCCGCCGTTTAACAAACCTCCCTCTGCGCCAGGCACTTTGCTGAGTACTCTGAATACATGATCTTGTTTAAACGTCACACCATACCTGAGGTAGGGTTATTATCAGCCTGTTACAGACAAGAAAGCACAGGTCTAGAGAGGTTCCTGAACAGGCCTCAGAGCAACAGCTAATAAGGGACTGAAATGCAGGTCTGTCGGCCTCCAGTCTTTTTTCCCCTGAAACTCCACATTTTGCTACCTCACCTCTGGGTACTTCACACAAGAGGTCATCTCATAGATGTTCTGTAATACTTATTCATTTCTGGCCTAGAGGAAGTCCTTTTGAAACTGACTCTGACTTATTTTGGATTTGCTCTTCCCAGCGGAGGGAGATTTCAGAACAAAGATTGTATTGATTTGTTGCATTCCCACTTTTAAGGGCAACATCAAATGTCTTTTTCTAAGACTCATGGCACATGTCTTTCTTACTCGGTTCTCCAAATTATATAAAGTATTTGCTAAGCATTGTTAGGACCTTTTGGGATCTCCGCTGATGATCTTACACTGGAATAATTTTGTAATCTTCCCTTCCTTAGGCTATGAGTAAGGTTGCAAAAAAGACCATGCTATTTTTATGATTGTTGTTGTTAGAGAAAAAGAATTCTGTGTAAGTCCACGAGCTGTAAAGCAAAGAGCATGGCTCAAGAACACAGTTCCGGCCCTGGGGGGCCAGCCATGGATGTATAAGGCACGGGCTCTGTTTCCACACCCTCAAGCAGTTGCAGACATCACTCCATGTTCCCATATTTTAAAGCTGGAGAGGCTTTTTTTACTTGTTTGTTTCCTTCTTAAGCTCTAAGTCTGAGGGTGACATCTCCAGTCATGGGTGATTGTGTTTATAGCAGACAGGAATACAGGAAATGCATTCTAAAATCAAATAGAAATCATTTTTGGATTATTGTTTCTTCATTCTTGGTTAAACAATCAACAGTCGGGTGCCTGTGTGATGAACAATAGTCCCCGCCTGCTAGCAGCTCCTGGCCTAGGATCAGAAAGAGACAAAGGAGTGGGGTAAGTTTTTGTGAGAGTGGATTTGTTGGTTGCACATGAAATCCAAACAAAAGCCACTTAGTCTTATCTGGTAGGGACTGTGTCAGGGAAGCCCAGCCAGTGGAAGCTAAAGGTGAGTTTTATAAGATGAGAAGTCACCGTGGCAAAGATGCAGGTTCCTGAGAAGATTGCATGCAAATAAATATGAAGAAAGTAAGAGGGCTCTCAGTGTTTAAGGTAGGAAAGAAATAAAACAAAACTCCTGTGGATGTATGTAGGGCACAAGATGGAGTCACGCACATCAAGCAGTGATGTAAGCAGCCAAGGGCATCTTTGCTAGACTCAATATCGCTGAAACCAGCACAGATTGATGACACCCAAACTGATAACCAGCAGAGCAGAGGAGGCCTGCAAAGGCCCCAGATTGATTCAACTCTTTTAAAAAGGGAGGATTTTTGTAGCAAACTGTCAGATTCTGCAGACGCTGACCCTTTCACATCTGACCGCATCAAAAAGGCAATGGCTGCCAAAGGCTCTGCCCAGTGAATCCCTGAACATAATGGAGATCCTCCACTGCTTGAACACAGTAACTGACTTTGAATTTGGTTTGTTAACTCCTTACCCCTCGCTGTATCTTGTACGTTGTGCGACTTTGTCTTGTGCTTTCTTTGTGTGACGTGTATGAAGCCAAGTGAAATGCATAATGAAATTGAATTTGGAATCCTGAAGAGCCTGCTTTACAATTATGTGAAACTTGTTTTATGACTGAATAAAGCTGACAGTGGACACATACACACACACACACACACACACACACACACACACAAACACACACACATACACACATCAGTCCATGAGCATGCAGCTGAGATGAGGCCTGGGTCTGGTCCCGGTCAGCTCTTGGCACATGCTCCTTATTATGTTCAATCTACCTCTTACTGGCTTTCTGATTTTAAGAATATCACTTATCCTCTCCAAGCTTCAGAGTTCTTATTGGTAAACTAATGATAAGAATATACTATAGTTATTTCTATTTTTAATTTTTTGAGGCACCTTCGTACTGCTTTCCACAGAGGCTGCACAAGTTTTCATTCCCACCAACTGTGCAGGAAGGTTCCTTTTTCTCCACATCCTCACCAACAATTGTTGTTTCTTGTATTTTTGATTTAGCCATTCTGACAGGTATGAGGTAAAATAGCTCATTGTGTCTTGATTTACATCTCCCTGATGATGTGTGATACTGAGCATCCTTTCATGTGTCCGATGGCCATCTGGATGTCTTCTTTGGAAAAAAAATCATCCTCTTCCCATTTTTTAATCCATTGCTTGTTTTTCGGTGTTGAGTTGTTTATATATTTTGGATATTAACCCTTTACCAGATACATCATTTGCAAATATCTTCTCCCATTCAGTAGGTTGTCTTTTTGTTTGGTTGGTGGTTTCCTTTGCTATGCAAAGGCTTTTTATTTTGATGTAGTGGCAATAGTTAATTTTTGCTTTTGTTTCCCTTGCCTCAGGAGACACATCTAGAAAAATGTTGCTATGACTGTCAGAGAAATTACTGCCTGTGTTCTCTTCTAGGATTTTTATGGTTTCAGGTCTCATGTTTAGGTCTTAATCCATTTTGAGTTTATTTTTGTGTGTGGTGTTAAAAGTGGTCCAGTTTCATTCTTTTTACATGTAGATGTTGGCTTCCCAACACCATTTGTTGAAAAGACAGTCTTTCCCCCATTGTATATTCTTGTCTCCTTTGTCAAAGATTAATTGACCATATATATATTTCTAGGGTCTGTATCCTGTTCCATTGATCTATGTGTCTATTTTTGTGCCAGTACCATACTGTTTTGATTATTACTACAGCTTTGTAGTATATCTTGAAATCTCAATTGTGATGCATTCAGCTTTGTTCTTTCTCAGGATTGCTTTGGCTATTTGGGGTCTTCTGTAGTTCCATACAAACTTTTGTATTATTTGTTCTAGTTTTGTGGAAAATGCTGTTGGTATTTTGATAGGGATTGCATTGAATCTGTAGATTGCTTTGGGTCATTTGGACATTTTGATAATACTAATTCTTCTAATCCATCAGCATGGAATATCTTTCCATTTGTTTGTGCCCTCTTTATTTCTTTAATTAGTGTCTTATGGTTTGCAGAGTACAGGTCTTTCACCTCTCTGGTTAAGTTTATTCCTGAGTAGTTTATTCTTTTTGGTGCAATTCTAAATGGTGTTGTTTTTAAATTTCTCTTTCTGTAACTTTGTTGTTAGTGTATAGGAATGCTACTGATTCCTAGGTATTAATTTTGTATCCTGCTACTTTACTGAATTCATTTATTACTTCTAGTAGTTTTTTGGTGGAGTTGTTAAGATTTTCTATGTATAGTATCATGCCATTTACAAACAGTGACAGTTCAACTTCTTTACAATATTTCTTTGCCTCTTATTTCTTTTTCTTGTCTGATTGCTGTGGTTAGGACTTCTAGTATTATGTTGAATGAAAGTTAAATGCCAGTTTTTATTATCATTGTTGCTATTGCCTGTTGAATGCTGAGTACAAGGTTTATCTTTCCTTCAACTTTGTGTCCCTCAAAGTCCTTGCCTAGTGGTCTGTATATAATAGTTTATCAAGAAATAGTTGTTGAATTGAGGTGAACTGAAATGGTAGACCATTAAAGTACCAAATGAAGTTTCTGAAAGAGTGAAGAAGAATTCATGCATGCTTAGTGTACAGCTTCAGGTAGTCACACAGTAAAGGTCAAGAGTGACATTTGGGGATGAAGGACAGGAAAAGAGCTATGGTATTAGGTAAAATAGAAGGTAACTCCTGACAGTAAAGAAAGCAAACTAACCCGAGAGAAGGAGCCTAAGAAGGAGTCTTCACAGACACCTGGGGCTTTCAAGAGGAAGTTAGCAATCTGACATTTTTTTCTTCTTGGCTCAAGGTTTTATCAAGATATCACATCAAGAATCATCTCATATATTATCAGTGCAAGAAAAAAACTATAGGGCATAAACTTCATACAAATAATTATATACTCACCTAGAATAGGAACCTGATCTGAACACGTAATTAGACATATTATTGGGCTTGTATTGTGATTCTTGTTTTATTTTATTATTTTAGTAATTTAATTTTTTCTGAAAGCAAGCCTTGTTAATCTTTATATATAAATTAAAAGATTAAAATAATTGCCTTTGCACCTTCAAACTAAACTTGTCCAACAGAGAAATAAAATAATTACATTTATTATTAGCAGAACATAGATAAAATATAAACCAACAAGATGGAGGAGCACAACCTTAAGTGGAAATTCTCCTGATGCACTGGATTTAGATTTTGGGGGGTTAATTTGCATGGTGCAAAGGGGTGATTTAGCATAGATTTAGATACAGTAGTAGATCAGCCGCATGTAAATCTAAGTGAAGGTGGTATAAAAAAGGGGGAAAAACTTCCTCAAACACCAGACAAATTCAGGAGCTCTCAAGCATTTTGTTTTCCTAAGAAAGCTCCCACACTCTTGCAGTGTACTACGGCTCACTCTGTCTCAGATGGCTGCAAATTACATGCATGATGTTCACAACACGAGGGTGCCAGGCAGGTGGGGGAAGGATCTCTAAGGAAGAAGGGTCTTTTTCTCATTTGCACAAATGCATGGGCAAACAACAGCACTGCCATATCCCATGTCCCTCCATCACAAGGAAAAAAAAAAATCCCAAATACACAAATCAAGGCCTAGTTTTTTACTATAGAAGAGTACATGCCCCTTTCCCAGCATCTCCAGTGATTTTAAAAGCCTGGGAGGCAGACTGGAAAATGAGGGTCAACATATATTTTGCGACTCCTGAACTTCCCTACCTATATCTGTGGTTGTCTCTGGGCCTTTAGTATTGATTCTTTGAATGGTGGCTTTTCAGAAGCTTTGATTCTGCCTGAGAGCATAAAAAGCTCTCTCCCTGGTGCCCTTCATCCCTCTTAGGCGTCTCCTACAACACAACGGTGCTGCTGCTTTTCCTGCTCAGTCAGGGGGCTGGCTGGGGCTGTTCTCTACTTAGCTTAGAAAAAGGCCAGGGTGCTGCTTGCCAGCATACATGGTACAGTTCTGCTGATTTTCAAAGAGTCAACACCCACAGCTTTGCATACTTTGATTACCACCAAAACGAAAGAGACAGTGTTGTTGCTTCATTGCTTTCCAGCCAAGATTAAACCCATATGAAGCTGCCTTTTCCCACCCTTATTTTGAGTTACTCAGTGGAAGAAAGAAAATATTTCTCTGCTCTTGTTTACATGCTGGTCTATAGTTTGTATTTGAATATGAGCTTTGGCATATTATGAAACCTAGCATAGCCACCCAGCTAGAAAATAATAGCTGACATAAATCAGGCAGCTCACATTCATATTCTCTAATGCACCAGAGAGGATAACAAAACTTTGGAAATTTAAAAACAGAGAGAAATTACTTAGGGACTTCATTGGAAAATAAGTATCAAGAGCAATAAACAAAATCCATCATATAAAGAACCTAGAATTGAACTGAAAAGAAGCCATCTTCCATTATTTCCCTGGCCATAAGAAATATCAGGACGTATGGATTCAGAAACCTGAGACTCACCTCTCCCCTTGCCTACCCCACCATACACACATACAAAAATAATAATAAAATAATATTTTTATTGCAGTGTTCTGTAGAAATCTAATGGAGATGAAAAAAAGATCTGAGTGTCATTAGAGTGTATATAAATGCCTTTTCTGCAGTTCAGATGGTCTCAAGCTCCTACCATTAGCATTTAGAGGGGCTCTTAACACCATGCTGCAAGCCTTCTCTCCATGTCCACAGGGGAAATTGTAAGCTTCTTTTCAAGACTTCCAGATCCTTCCTGGTCTGTCCCAAACCATCTTCCTAGTTTCACCTTCAGGAAAGTGAAGTCTTTCTCACATCTTCTATGCTCCAGCTTTCCCCGGTGTCAACTTATTCTTCCTCTTCTTCCTCAGGAGTGAGAAGTATTTAAGAACTTGGAGTCTGGAATTAGACAAGACTGGATCCAAAGGCCGGCTCTGCCAAACACCCAGAGTGTGACCATTGACAAGTCATTTCATTCATTCATGAATGCACAAATGCAACAATATTTACTGAGCTTCTAGTGCTAGACTTTGTGCTGCACATTGGGGATAGAGTAGAGAACTGTATAAAGTTCAAGGCCTGTATTCTCATTGAGGAAGACAGAAAATATCCAACAAATGTCATGATGAAAGCAGGGTAAGGATTCAGAGTGATGTGGGACTGGAAAGGAGAGTGGGTAGTGTTTTCCACAGGCTAGTCAGGAAGGCTTTTCTGAGAAGATGACATTTGATCAGAGACCTGAATGGAGGAGGGAGTGAGGTGTGCCAATATCTGGGAGACAGTGTTCCAGGCAGGAGGATCAGCAAGGAGCATTCTTGGCACATTTGAGGAGCAGCAAAGAGGGGGAAAGGGGGCTGTAGAGTGATGGAGTCAGGAGAGAGTGGTAGGAAATGATGTCATAGGAGTTGAGGACCTTATAGGATCTTGAAAATCATGTAGGATCTTGAAAGCCATGCTAAGAACCTTGGGTTTTAAAGCAAGTGAGATGGGAAGCTATTGGAAAGTTTGTTCAGAGCACTGACACTATCTGATTGGTGTTTTTAAAAGGTCACAAAGAGACCAGGTGTAAGGCAATGGCAGCAGCTGAGAGCAGCTTCAGCCAAAGATTGAGAGAGATGAAAATACCTTTGATCGGAGCAATGGTGGAAGAGAAGACAAGATGTGACAGGATGACTTTTAGCGTCCTCTTCAGGAATTACTCCCCACTGCCATCATATCCCTGATCAAATGAAGCTGTTGTGAGGATTATATGAGGTACATTAGTGTAAAGAGCTTGGGGGCAGTTCTTGTTGTGCAGGAAATGGCTAACAAAAGGCAAGTGTTATTCAGGCTATCAGGTTCAGCAAACATATCACCTCTTGAAGTGGTCCCTCACCACAGATTCCACCCATTCTCATCTCCAGCCCAATCTCTCTCTCCACTTGCTTTGCATTACATAGTGTATACACCATTGTAATGGTGTTTATCATAGTGTGTGTCCTCATACTTTTCTTATGTTTTTGTTTTCTTGACCACAACATGAGCTTGATGAAGGGGTGACTGTGCCTTATTCTTGGACCCTCAGAGCCTAACACAGTGACTGACACATCAGCAATTCTAAATATATGTTTGTTGAATGAATAAATGAACTTAAACTCTACTTCCTCCATGAAGTTTTTAAACTTACCCTCATCTATACCTCCACTTATTATTTTTACCAGTGATATCACTTAACATGTATCACTTAACATAAATTATTTTGTTTGCAAAACTATGAATTTTTTATATCTATACCTTGTTTCCAGCTAGGTCATAAAGTCTTATGGAATAGGAATTGTATCTCTTATGCTTGGTATGTCTCAGAGTATTGTGCATTATGGATCAGCTATCGTTGTGCTGTTAAGAGAAAAGCTTAATGAATAAACGCACGAGTGGACTTAAGGATTGCTTGATGAAGGCTTATTATACATTTTTGCGGGACTAAGTAAGTGATGATGTTAGAATACAATTACTATCTTGTTAGAGAAACCAGAGAAAACCCAAGAAGCACAAGTCAGAGAAATTTTAGAATGCTCTCAGGATGGTGAGGGAGGAATCTCAATATCATTTCAGCACTCATGACTGTTCATCAAAACCTAGCTTATCCTTGTTTACTAAAGGGAAGAGTAGAAGGAGTCTGACTCTAGAATCAGATAGATTTGGAATCTAGTGTTTCCCAGAAACTGACATTGGAATAGTTAGACAAAATGATGAAATATATACAGAATTTAATGGGATGTCATTGTACTGTCTAGAAGAGTTATGGCCCAAATACAAGAAGAATATAACAAACACAGAGGAGTTCCTTCAAGTTACTATCTATAGGAACTTAGAAATTTGACAGAGTTCTTGTAGGTAGGAAGATATTTAAATACCTCAGGTAGCAAATGATGCAAAATTCTATCAAGGGACAACAGCCTAGGGGGTGGTGGTGGTGGTGGGAGTGGGTTCAGATCTCTGTTAGTAAACAGAAGATATAGGTATGTAAAATTTGACCTTGAAGCACACAGATGGTGAGAGCACCCCAGTTAGAGAGTGTATTAGTTTTTTATCCATTTCTAACAAATCACCACAAACTTAGTAGGTTAAAGCAAAACAAATTTATTATCTCACAATTCCTATGGTGGACTCTGGGTGTGGGTTAGCTGGATCTTCTGCTCAGGGTTTCATCAGACTGAAACCAAGGTGTCACCCAGGGCTATGATCTCATTTGAGGCTTGAAAGTCCCTTTCCAAGGCCAGCAGGAAAGTGCTGTCACTACTTCTCATTTATTTTAAGGCTCACCTGAACCTGATTAAATCAGGCCCACCCAGGAAATTTTTTCCCCTTTGATGAACTCAAATTCATTACATATGGAAATTCATTACATCTGGGAAACTCCTTTTGCCATGTAACATAACAATTGCAGGAGTGATAATTCATATTCACAAGTTCTACCCACGCTCAAGGGGAGATGGTTATACAGGTTGTGTACACCAAGGGGCAGAAATCTTTGGGGTCCTCTTAGAACGCTGTCTACCATAGAGAGAATTGACCTATGTAAATAAGGCTCAATGTGTCCCAACAGCATTACAGATAAAGCAGATAAGGGTCCAGTCATGTTTTTAAGAAACCCCAGAAAATTGAGAAGGCAGCCCCTAAAATTACTTTAGGAAAGTAACATCAAAATTATTGGGGAGATATCGTGTCCTTATCTTTTAATGATAGCAAAATTTAGTGTTATGTATAAGAAAACCAAAATATAAAAGTTTGCCCTAAAATATCTGCATTTAGGAATCTGCTTATTTTTGAAGTTTAATTATTTGTACTGGTCAAGAAAATGAGGCCTATTAGAAAAACAGGCTAACCTTAGAATTTCAAGTTAAAAATGAGTAATTGATTCATTGCTTTAGACTTATAATTTCAGATTGAAATTTCACTTGGAACATTTAAGAGAGCCTGCAGTTCACCATATCTATAAATTTAATTTATTAGATTTATAAGAATTACTTAAGTTATTGGGAAGATTGTTAAGTCACACAATGTACTTAAGGAAATAAAAATATATCACATTGATAAATGTGGCTAAATATTCAAATAATTTAAGTTGTAAAGTATTCCTTCAAAATAATGATAAGACTTGCTAGATTTATGAGTTCTTAATTAAATTTTTAAACTAACATACAAGCTTAAGAAAAATAAGGATTTCAAATAAGTTAAATATTAATTGTGCACCAAAATAATCTTGAGTATCTCTTTTCTAGGCATAAAAATTGACTTCAATAACATAAAAATACTCATACATAACAAGTTTCAACTCTACTATGATTTTTGTCAAGTCATTTAACTTAGCCTCAGTTTCTCATCTGCCAAATTGGCGGGGGGGGGGGTGTGAGGGTGGGGGTGGTCATCATATTAACTTGCAGGGTTGCTCTAAAGAGTAAATGAGATATTTTGCATAAAGTGCTTGGCACATGTTAGGCTCTCAATAATGAGAGCTTAAAGGGAAAAGAAAATATGATTTTTCTCCAAAACATAAGGGCAGAGGTTTTGCTTATAGTCTATCGATACCAGGGACACTTTAAAGTTCAATCCTCCATATACCCTCTTAGATAGCAATTAGTTTGTTACCTTTCCAGGCACCAGTGATGTTTGGAGGATTTATTTTAATTCCCAAGGCAGTATAGTAACTTGTGTGAAACCCCAGAGGAAGTTGATCACACCCTTTAAATCTTCACCAAAAAGTGGCTGTAGGAAAGTTGTAGCAAACCAGTGTCCCATTTCAGTCTTTAAAATTGGAGGCACAGAAGACAAAAAGTAAGTATCAGGCTCCAAGGACTTTATGTAACCAGTGTTTCTGTGCCAGTATCTGGGGCCAAATTACTGGAATGGGATATAAACTCTAGGGGAAGGGGGAAGTTAGTATTCCCTCTAGGCTAACAGTCGCCTGGTGAAATGTCGCTGTATTTGTGTCAGAAAGAGCAGAGGAATGCAGTGCTGTCTGGGCAGAGTGCAAACAGAAAATTCAGAAGAGAGCTGACACAATCACTCTACATGACTTAGAACATATTGTGGTTAATATAAACGAATTCACTTTTCCTGCATTCCCATATTTAGAGACTGAAAATGCTTTTTAAGGGGAAAAAGTGTAAAATTAATTATTCTGAGCATTTATAAAAAAGATCTTCAAATGTGTCAAATTTCTTGAAAAAAAGGCAATGATTTTTGATGTGTAGGGGAAAAATTTTCCTCTACACTTCTAGGTTCTTTTGGCTGGTCTACTAATTAAATTGACATATGAAAAATTAACAGGAGGAAAACAAATTTAATTGCATACATATGAGAGTCCCATAACAACATGAGACCCCCAACCAGTCAGGCAACTAAGGCTTATATGTCGTCCTGAACTAAGGAGAAGGGGGTAGGAGTCTGAGACCTCAAAGGGGAGAAAGACAATTCATGGGAAAATGGGAAGAGCAAATGTGTGGTAAACAAATGTTTGCCATGCAAAGCAGAGATAATGGGACACAGAAAGTTGGTCTTCAGGCCCTCCTGCACTTCCTCCCCCCCCCCCAGTTTACCACCCTGCCCCATATTCCTTGTGGTTATATCTGGTGATTGCTCTCTTCCTACACTAGGCCCTCTATCTAAATTCTTGTACATAGTTAAGAGGATGGTAAAAAGCTCTTCCTGAGTCTTTTAGGCCTTGACTGACTTGAGCCTAAAGAATCCACATGCCAAAGTAGCACATTTTGGGGAGGCTTATTCTGAACGCCTTCAGATGATAACTCTAGGAGGGGAGCAAAAACAAATAAAGGTATGTGCATGTGCGTATGATAAAGAGAGAGAGACAGAGAGATGGAGGGGAGGAGTGGAAGAACAGAGAGAGAATTTCAGAGAAAGAAAACAGACAGGGACAGATTCCAAGAGAAACTGAGAGAAGACCCAGACACAGAACAAACAAACATGAAGAAGTGATATTAAAATAGAGAGGCCTCACACTGATATATATATATATATATAAATTGTCAAGACTCCAAGAAATAGCCAGAGGACCAGGGAAGGAAAAAGAGAGAAAGGAAGATAACACAGGGAACATTCAATTTAGTCAATACTGAGTGCCCACGGGGAACATGGCAACTTCCAGGAACTTAAGTGGAAATAAATTCAATTCTTTCCTATTCTGAAGGGTGGAGAGGTTCAAGTCTGTGGAGCTGCCTTGGGGCAGAGGAGGTGTAAGTACATGCAAATCCATACTGTGCTTTGCTTCCAGATGGTTGGCCCAACAATTCTGTGCCTTCTGGGCTGACTTTCCCTTCCCCCAACTCCATGGAGGAAAAGCAAATACTTAAGAAACAAAGATGAAGGCACTATTATGTTCTTGGGTTGTATATATATATATTTGTGATATCAGGTCTAAACGAGTGTTACTTAGTATTAATACCATATTTCTTAGTTAAACATAAAAATCTAAAATCTAGATATTTAAAAAGAGAAATGTTAAAAATCTTTTTTAAAAGATTGAATCAAAGACCACTTTCATTAGACTTCCCTCCCCACCATGTCCTGACATATATGATAATGTGAGTATTTTTAAAGCAAATCTCTCTTTATTTCAAAAATTTCAGCCTAGAAAGTATTTCATAGGAATATCAGAATACACAGACACTTAGCTGATCAAAATGTCTCCAAAAGACCTACAGAAAGGGAAATGTCTGCCATATGATTCAGGGTATCCATAACATAAAAATAAACCAGAGGCTTAAGAGAAACACTACTATTCCTGGCAATGGGTTCTATAAAATGGATTTTCAGAGAAAGACACAGTCATCAAAACTCATTATATCTCATTAGCCAATTCATATCAGTTCAGATTAACCCATCTGATAAACCTTAAAAAAAAAGGCATGTGCCAGAACAATTTATGGGAATATTAGCTTACCTTTATTTTTCCTGTACTTTCTTATCTCACAGATAGACCTTTGTTATTTCTTAGCCTCTGGGATTTTTGCAGAGTGGAAAACCAAAGACGCTTAAAGGAAGGACTCTGTGGTGTGAAGTGAGAGCTTGTTGAAGCTACTATGCTACTATTACCCTGAGGATGAGAGTAGAGAGGAATTTTGAGAAACTCAGGAAGAGGGTCAAAGTCAGGGACCACGCATCGTTCAGTAGCAAAAACAGCCTTCCAGGGAGGTGGCACATGATGGGAATGTCTCCTTGATGTGCCATGAGAGTGGCACCCTGGGCACTGGAGTTCCAAACTTCTAAACTCTAAAGATCCCCTTTGAAGACTCAAATGTGAGATGGAACAAGAGGGTGGCCAGGTCAGAAGGATCAAATTATAGTCTAGAATAGTGACAAACTCACTGGTACTCAGTAAGGAGACCAATGACTGCCTCTCAGATGATGTGGTACTACCTACAACTAACTCTAGGACCATAGCACAGCTCCATGGTATGGTGAGTTCCAGTAGTGATTCAGATTGAATTTTCTACCACCCTGGCAAAACAAACTTAGAGAACGATTTTGGTTAATTCTATAAAAATAAATAAATGAAGAGTGCTTGGGTGGCTCAGCCCATTGAGCGTCAGACTCCTGGTTACCGCTCTGGTAGAGGACTCAGGGTCCTGGGATTGGCCCCAGATCAGGCTCTGCACTGAGTGCAGAGCCTCCTTGAGATTCATTTCCCCTCATTCTCCTTCCCCCTCTGCACTTTCTCACTCTCTCTCTAAAATAAATAAATAAGGACACCTGTGTGGCTCAGTCGATTAAGCGTCTGCCTTTGGCTCAGGTCATGATCCCAGGGTCCTGGGATGGAACCCCACATCAGGCTTCCTGCTCAGCAGGGAGACTGCTTCTCCCTCTCCTGCTCCCCCTGCTTGTGTGCTCTTTTGCTCTCTCTCAAATAAATAAATCAAATCTTTAAAAGAATAATATAAATAAATAAATGAGATAATTTATATTTATCTGTATTTGTGGTCTGAATGTCATAACTGCCACCCAAACTTTGGCTTCACAAAGAACTAGCACTGAGTAACCCTTGGGCATTTGACTCAATTTCTCCTCTCTCAGTTTTTTCCAACTGTAGGATAGAGATAAAAGTAGAACTTAATTCATAAATACCATAAGTAGTGAGGATTACGTGCACATAGGTTCAGTGTCTGGAACATATTAAGTATTCAATAATGGCTGCTATTTTTTTCAGTTTGAAAAATGAGTCTACTAGAAGTGAGACACAAAACTTCCAGCCATTTCACAAACACAACCACTGCAAAGAGGGAAACACCATCAGTTACGCATACTGTTTAAAGATGAAGATAAGTTATTAATAGTTCTTCAAGAGAACACCACTATCCCTTGCAGGAAAAACAATATGAACACAGGGCCAAGAAAAACACCAACCATCCCCCAAAACTTTACCAACATGGGGCCATACCCATTATTGGAAACCAGGTTTATTTCCAATAAACCTTAAACCCTGAGGAAGAACAATAGAAGCAACTCAAAACACTTAACATGGCAGTTTTTCAAAAGTCAACTGCCACTCTTCTCCTCCTCATTTTTCAGCCTCCCTTCCTCCAGCACAACCACATCTGAGACTAAAGATATTTATAATTCTGAGTGACTAACTGCGACAAACTTTTGACAAGAAGGCTATTGAACTTGATAAAAGTATCTTAATATGACAGATATACTTCTCCACTGGAATTTGGGAGGTGAGAACATATTTAATTTTTGATAAACTAAAGTGGCACCTTAAAAATTGAATGACTCCACACAGGGATTAAACAGTAAAACCAGTTTAAGGTCAGATAAGGCTCCAGCTACTAGGTAATCAAGTGTGCATTTACCTCAGAAATCTTAGCTTGACCTCAGGATCGCCTCATTTTTGCCCTCCTCTATCTTGCCCAGATCATTTGGAACTAATCACTAGTCTCAGGTCTGTTACCTAATGGCCCCTGGTGGAAAAATCATGACTTCACAGTTTAACAAACGTTTCTTGAGCCTTTGTAGTACCGGGGAAGATCAGGACCAGGGGCAGACATACAATTGCAAAGGCAGGTTGGGCAAGTGCCCAGGGTCTTGTACAATATGCTAAGAAGACTTCAATAAAGCTGTTCCTTAGACCCACCTGATGTGGTAAGGGGAACACACTGTATGTCAGCATGGAGGCAGAGAAGGTAATTAGAAATCCAATAAGGTATTCAGTGCAGAGAAGCTGAGGCAGAAGTAAGAGCAACCACCTTCTGTCCTGCTGCCCTGGTGAAATACAGAAGTCCAGGCTTGAGTTCTGGTACTTTCACAAACAGCCTTGTCCCCAAGTCTCAGCCTGTGGAACACCTCGAGCACTTCCAGTCTGATTGAGCTGCTAGTGCCCTCTAGTGGTAGTCCACGTAATGGCCACAAGATGGGAACCATCCAATTCCTCACCCATTTCCCAAGAACCCACCATGTGCTGGCTTCTGTGATAGCTGCTGGAGCCACAGATGTTCAAGACATTTGTTTTTCACTCAAGAAGCTCACAGTTTAGGATGTGAGACACAGAGATAAACACATCAGAACCACAGTGTGTGGTCAGAGCAAAAAAAAATTGCAATCAGAAATATGCATAAGACAAAGTTTGTGCAGAAGAGGGATGATTAACTTTTGCATCTGGGGGCTTTGATGGTGGCTTGATGTCTGGGTTGGCAGTGACAAAGGCCTCCTGGAAGATGTAATTGGACTCTGAAAGATTAGTAGGACTTTACTAGGCAATTAATAGGAAATGAGTTTTCCAGGACAAGAGATCAACATGAGTTATTTTGAGAACTGCAAGTAACCATACTCTAGGAACATCAAGTGGGAATAGAATTAGATGTATTTTGTACTGGCCCTTTCTGAGGGAGTCTAAATGGTACCTAGTGTTTCCCAAAGTGTTCCAGTCAACATACATTTATTAAGCATCTTCTATTGGAAATGTGATTATTATTCTAGTCCTCAAGATGCTTACAGTCAAACATTAAGACAGATGTTCAAACAGAAATGTGAGGGGAAAATTTCTATAAAATGCAAGTTATACACAAGTAGCAGTTGGTAACAAAGGACAAGAAGGATTTACAGTGATATTACTCAGCCATCAGAAAGGATGAATACCCAACTTTCACATCCACATGGATGGGACTGGAGGAGATTGTGCTAAGTGAAATAAGTCAAGCAGAGAACGTCAATTATCACATGGTTTCACTTATTTGTGGAACGTAAGGAATAACATGGAGGACATTAGGAGAAGGAAGGGAAAAATGGGTGGGGGAATCGGAGGGAGAGATGAACCATGAGAGACTATGGACTCTGGGAAACAAACTGAGAGTTCTAGAGGGGAGGGGGGTGGGGGATGGGTTAGCCCGGTGATGGGTATTAAGGAGGACACGTGCTGCATGGAGCACTGGGTGTTATACGAAAACAATGGATCATGGATCACTACATCAAAAACTAATGATGTATTGTATGGTGACTAACACAATAAAACTAAATTAAATTAAAAAAAGAAAAAGAAAAAAAAAGCATTTACATTGAAAAGGGCAATCAAGGAAACCTTTCCAAAGTAGTGAGCATGGAAAAACAAACATGCAGGAATTTGCCAGATGGCAGTCATGGGGAGGTTGCTTCTGTGATGTGTGATGCATTGGCTGAATGTCTTCCTGCCTCTCTGGTCACATTTACTTTACTTCCCTGGCTCGCCTTCTTCTTCCCACCCCTGCTATGATCAATGCCCCAAGGTTCTATGCTCAGCCCTCAAATCTTTGCTTTGTTCCTTCTCAGTGACTTTACTCACACTCATGACTTCCATGATGAACTTCAAACATTTTACTTAGTGGAGACCCTCACATTACTGAGTATATCACTTTTTTTTTATTATGTTATGTTAATCACCATACATTACATCATTAGTTTTTGATGTAATGTTCGATGATTCATTGTTTGCGTATAACACTTTTTACACAGAAAGTCAGGCTATCTTTAATGGCACATGATGCAAATGGAATCCACCATCATTAATCTCTGAAATCCTCCTCTCCTTGGCTGGTTGTCCCATCCACTCTTTAGTTGTCTGATGTTATAAGTCAAGAAACTTGAAAAAATCTTACTTTCTCCTTTTCTCTCCCAACATCCAGTGCCTCTCCAAGTTCTGCAGCATACATAGATCCTTTTTTTTTTTCTGTGTCCACTATTACTGCCTTAAATTAGTCCCATAATCTCTTGCCTGGCTGATTCCAGTGGCCTCCTAATCTGTCTTTCTACTTCTAGCTCACCCTCTCAGTCTATCAGCTTCGCAGTATTCCTAATAAGCACGTCTGATCTTGTATTTATGCTACCCACGCCTCCTGCTTATAATGCTTCTATGTTCCGTAGAGCTTTCAGAATCAGGTCTCAGCTCCTTAGGATAGCAGACAAACCTCTCCCACTAACCTCTCTAGCCTCCTGCTTCCAGGAATTTTCCAGAAATTCCAAACTTATTGTAGGTCCCCCTAAATATCATGTTATTTCATACTTTCTGATCTTGAAGAGGTATCACCTAGAGTGCTCTCCCCATCATGTTTCCCACATGGCAAACTCCAATTTATCCCCCAAACTCAGTTCCATGTCCCTTTCCCCTATTGAGCCTTCTTTGACCCTCCCTTTCTAATAGATAACCACTTTATTCTCTGGGCTACTTCTGGACCATGTGTATGTGTATATTAGTATGTCATTTTGTGACAATCTGTTTACCTGTCTGTGTTCCTTGCTTCAGGCTGGAGCAGCAGTAAAGCAGGGTAATTAAGAAAATGGAACCGAATCCCTACTCTGCCACTTAGAGTGAATTTGGGCAGGTTATTTGTCTCTCTTTGTCTTAGTTTCCTCATCTGGAAAATGGGGATGATAATAGTACCTTCCTTGTGAAGTTATCAGGTTACTGTATATCAAGTGCTTTGAACAGTACCTGGCATATAGTAAATGTTACATAAGAATTTGCTCTAGGGCACCTGGGTGG
Organism: Callorhinus ursinus; assembly: GCF_003265705.2. Lineage (NCBI taxonomy): Eukaryota > Metazoa > Chordata > Mammalia > Carnivora > Otariidae > Callorhinus > Callorhinus ursinus. The sequence goes on from NW_027397071.1 coordinate 43,571,235, forward strand.
CTCAGTTGGTTAAGCGACTGCCTTCAGCTCAGGTCATGATCCTAGAGTCCCAGGATCAAGTCCTGCATCGGTCTCCCTGCTCAGCAGGGAGTCTGCTTCTCCCTCTGACCTTCCTCCCTCTCATGCTCTCTCTCTACCATTCTCTCTCTCTCTCAATAAATAAATAAAAATCTAAAAAAAAAAAAGAATTTGCTCTAACTTTTGACTATGAAGTTATATCTTATTCATCTCCATTTTCCCAGGGTCCAGCACAGTGCCTGACATAGACAGTATATGGGACAAGTGCTTGTTGAAAGAAGGAATGAGTCTTTGGCTCTTCATTTTCCTTGCTCCAATACCTAATAAATCCCTGTGTCCTGCTGAGTGTTCCTTTACAATGTCCTCTGCACTTAATTTTCCTTCTGTAGTCACTATCAACACTCCTTCATTTCTTCAACAAAAAAATTATTAATAATCAACAGTGTAAAAGGCACCACTCTAATTGCTGAGATTATTGTTTTGAACAAGACAAATTCCCTCTGCTATGGACCTTACATTCTACCAGATGATACAGAAACTAAATAATCGTACATTAGTTATTTGATTGTAAGTGTGATATGTATCCTAACCTAGTGTTGAAGGTCAGGAAATTTCTCTGAGAGAGAAAATTTCACTGATATATGAAAGACTAGAAGAAAATAACTTAAACATAAGGTGGTGGTAGCAGCTATGGTGGAGAGCATCCAGACAAAGGAAACATCCCATAGAAAGCCCTGAGTCAGGAAGAAATTTGGTACATACAGATTTTAAGTTCCTTATGTCTGAATTATTGCTACAAATGCTACCTGATCTCTGTACAGGATGACCTTCCATAAAGCTCTAGGATTAAACTTTCTATCATATTGATTCCCTGATTGGAAACCTTCCATGATTCTCTGTTGCCTACTGAATGACATATTAATTCTTTAATATTTTTCATGACCCAATGCAATATGGGCTCCAGTAATGGTCCAGTTTTATCTCTCATAAGTCATCTGCATTTATATTCAACAATAACTATCGTGAACCATTTGATATTCCCTATACATTCCTTATTTTTTCTTACTTTCCCACATTTACTCAGGTTGTTATTGTCACTAAAATGCTTTTTTTCTCTCTTCCTATCCATGCTTATTTTTCCACAAAACTATTTACCTGTTCCATGTGTGGCATGCTTCGGTATTTTCTATTCTAGTCTATTTTACTCTATTTTTATTCTATTTCAGTTTTTTAAACAAGCAAGTAGTAACCTACCAAAGTGATTTCACAGCTCACTAATGGATCTTTACCCACAGTTGCAAACTGCCCCAAACAGCCTTAAAGATTTTTCCAAGATATATAATTCTTGACTGAGGTCTGGCTTTTGCAGATTCTAAGTTTTCTTCCAGCAGTAGAATCCTCTAACTCAGTTACATCTTGATTATTGGGCACCTGTATTCTCTGGAGACAGCATGGTAAAATTCTGCATGAACATATGATGAATGGGGAAGCTAATCATACAGAGCTAAGGCACCCTGGAGATACTTGGCAATGCATCTTAATTTGTAGGACATGTCCTAATTTGCTTTTTCAATCCTGGTAATGTTCTGAACTGAAGTTGCTAATTGTAGTGAGTTGTTCCAAATCATATACTGAGCAAAGATGAACATGGGAGAAATTTTCTTCCAGTTGTAACTGAGAAAAACAAACAAACCAAAACCACCCTTAGCAAATAAATCCATGGCAATTAGCCCATATTACATACTAAATGTACCTTTGCAGATAGATTGCTTTAAACTGCCCATGCGGAATACTTAAATCTTTTGTAAAAACTACTCTCCAAAGGATCTGTTTTTCAAAATCATTTTTATATCTTGGGTTAACTTTCAGTGGAGTATTTTAGTTTTTCAGTATTTCTTCCATTTTAGGTTTTGCAATGTCAACACCTGGATCAACTTATCTTGTTAATGTTCTTCAAATCTTTATCTCTAGCCCAGATTATATTTGTGTTTCATTTTTCTGTATATCCTACTGCCAATAATGATCCCCAGACTTCCCAAACTGATCAATCTAAAAATTAATTCATTACCATAAGCCTAAATCACCCTCTTCAACCCCCCATCTTACTTTGATTAGAGAATGGCACATCAACTCTCCACTTAGGCCAGAAAACAATGGCATTGGGCTTGACTCCTCCTTCTTCAGCTAACCTGCCACCAGTTCCTCTTGACAGTGCATCCTATGTGCTTCTCAAGTCTGTCTACTTCTCTCCAATCTTCCTGCTTCTACTGATGTTCAAGTTTCCCAAATGATCCTCCTGCCATCTTTCCTAACATATTTCACAAAGTGGACAAAATAACATGTCATTCTCCAGCTGGAAACCACTCAGTTAACTATTACTGCATTTAGGAGAGAGTCCAGTGGAAAGTACCTAAAATTGCTTGCAAAGCCTTCCTGAACTGTCCTCTACCAACCTTTTATGCCTTGTTTTCATACTCTTTTTTCTCTTCTTTCTTCCTTCCCTCCATCTCTCTGTCCATTCATATTCTACCCTCCAATCACTTAAAAAAAGGGTTCTTTATGCTTCATTACTTTATTTTTTTTTTGGTCTGGAACACTCCTTTTTACTAGAGAGCTATTACTCTTCCTTCAAGCCACATCTTGGATATCCCATAGGAAACATTCCTGAAGTTAAAGTCCAGGCTTTGAGCTCTTCCTGTTCTCCCTTAGTGCCCTACATTATGCTATATTGAAATCACCTATTCACTTCAGTCCAACATTGTGAGCTCAGAAATTATTCAACATCATAGCTCTATTGCTTAGAACACAATAGGTGTATGATTAGTATTTCTAGAATGAACAAATAACATCTAATTTTCTCTTTGCCAACTAGTAAGGAGACTCCTATGGGAGGGTTCTGTAGTGTCCAGCTATGCTGATAACTTGGGAGATAGGTCTATGCAATCCTGAGATAAAGTTTTGGAAAATTATTTTTACTGTAAATTTAAATCATTATCTTTAAACTGTTTATCAGTAATATAACTTACTTTAAAAAAAAGAAATATCCATCTGTTTTATGTGTCTTACTTTACAAACTCAGGAGTAGGTAAAAAGGAGAAGGTTATTTTTGACTCCATAAAATCCCAACATTTCAGGTAATCTCTTTTCTTAAACATCTAAATTATACTTCTTCTAGATTCACAATACTCAGATCAGTGGGGCTTTCTCCAGTTTCATTCACCTATTCTTATTCATCTATTTCTCATTGATAAAATACCTACTAAGTGCCAGATACTGGAAATACTATATGGGTGAGATTTCATCCCTTCCCTCAAGATCCAATTTATTCAGGGCTGGGAGGAAGACATGTAAGACATGTAAGGTATTATAATATAGATGCCCTCCAGGCTCACTCAAACTTGAACCTAGGAAAAGAATTCCACTGGGGCATAAACAAATGTTAAGGAATGAGAAAGTTTTGCTTTATGTATGAAAAAAATAAGCTTTATGAGTGGTAACTATTCTGAGAGAAGAACATACAGCAGATACCATACGGGGAAGATTTTTTTGCTCATCGAACTGGAAAGAGTCTCATTGCATCAGTTCACATTAGTCAGTGCTATTTGAGCTTGTTACCCTCTTATTTTATTGAATTTCATAACTGAAATGTAAATAGTCTGACAAAGCCTAGACATTTCTTCAAAGACATAGAGGCAAAATATATCCAATGCGATGAGAGTTTGTGATTAGTCACAGGTGGTCAACACTTACAGCTTGTGACAATTATTAAAATGTAAGTGTCAATGGCAAGGCTGCTAATGCTGATACTGGAAGAGTAAAAATGTATTCTAAAGGATATTTTTTACTTAAGCAAAATTTGAAATTAGCAAGACTTTTCTGAACAGAATGGTTTTCAATTTTTACAAGCTAAGAATTCTTCAAAATATATTTCTGAGGCTCTTGCATAAATATTTAGAGTTTTGTTGAATTTCCTGCTATTCCCTTAACATACTTTGCTGTATGAGACCTTATACCTTTGCTGTTCTTTCTGATTGGCATAGCCTTCAGCCCCTTAGATGACTGTTAAACTCAAATCTCATCTCTTCTGTGAAACACCACAACAGGATCAATAGAAATCTTTTAGGCTGAATTATTTCCTCCCCACTCTGAGTGCCCACAGCATTTCGTGATTTGCCTTTCAAATTGCACTTATTACATTATCTTTGTTGGTAAATGTTTCTCTGTTCCCTAACACTGTGAGCTACTCATTAATTCTGCATCCACAGGACCCAATAGTGTCTGATATACATTAAAGCTTCCATCTAGACAGGTTTAATCGCTGAATCATTCTAATTTTTTCTCCACCTCTTCTGCATCACTATAGTATCAAGTTCATGTTATCCAGTTTGGGCTAACTTCATGATGTACATTATTAAAAAGTTTGAATCTCACAAATAAGATATAATTTTTTTATTTTGTCACAAGCTTATCTTAGAAAAAGCAAGGAGTTGTAGTTTTAAAACCCAGCTGTATCACTAAGGTTATGTGGTTTGGGACAATCAGTTTACCTGCCTTGCATATTACTAAATTATCCCTACAATCCCCATCTTCTTTCATTTTATAAACCAATATCCTTTTCTAAATTCATGCAAAATTAATGGTCTTGATCACACAATTGTGTATTTAATTAACAGTTTTTATTGACCTTCACCTTGACCTTGTTTCTCTGCTTTTCCTTAAAAACACATAATCAAATTGAAGTTCTTTATAGTTTACTATGATGTCCTTAGAGGTCAGAGTCAGATGTAGGTTCAATCCTTGACTCTGTCACTTACAAAACTTTATAATGTTGCAACTTGAACATGGCTAAGCCTCACTTTCTTCCTGGTGAAATGAGCATAATAATACTAGTGCTTGTTTCATAGGTTATAGGTAATCTTCTGTATATCTTGACTCTCTGCAGTTGTAGTCTGTATAGGGATGCAGAAGTCTTAATAACACATACATGTTCACTGATGACTTAATCACTAGCTTCTATTTCCTCCCATTATGTACTGTCTTATCTGTTTCTTGCTGATTGCCAGATATTGAGAACATCTGATAATATAATGGTAATATAATGCCAAGTAATTATAGCGCCAAGTACAATTGCAAATCTTGCAACAGAGGCAAAGTTTCATGAAATAGATGAAAATAAAATCACATAATTTCTAAACACACATGTAAAGCCATTGACAAATTGAAGAAGAGAAAGCTAATAAAAATATAGCAGACTGGGATTCTTAAAGGTACAGAATGGAATATGGGAATAAATAGATAAATCCCTCTAATATTTACCACAAAAAGTGACCATATTTATGACCATGCTGCAGAAAGTCTTAAAAAGATGTTATTTTTTTAACATCATGACTCATTTTCCTTGCTCAAGGTTAATGTTTCTTCTTTCCTTTTTCTAAGAAGTAACTTATGGAGGCAATGAGCAAGAGCATCCTCTTCATTCAACATGAGAATAGGGAATCTCACACAGCGGGTGTCATAGGGCAGGCCAGGGACAATGAGAGGCAGCCAAAAATTCCTGGTCTCAGCTCTACATCAGGTCAACTCTGGTGGTGCTGCTTATCAGCCATGTGAGAAAACAAATAAGATATATATATATATATATATACACACAATGGAATATTACCCACCCATCAAAAGAATGAAATCTTGCCATTTGCAATGACATGGATAGAACTAGAGTGTACTATGCTACAGGAAATGAGTCAGAGAAAGACAAATACCATATGATTTCACTCATAAATGGAATTTAAGAAACAAAACAGATGAACATAGGGGAAGGGAGAGAAAAATAAAAAGATGAAAACTCAGAGGGAGGCAAACCATAAGAGACACTGAACTCTAGGAAACAAACAGGGTTACTGGAGGGGAGGTGGGTAGGGGGGATGCAGTAACTGTGTGAAGGGCATTAAGGAGGGCACTTACTGTGATGAGCACTGGGTGTTATATGCAACTGATGAATCACTTAATTCCACCTCTGAAACTAATTAAAAATTTTAAGAAAAGCAAAAAAAAAAAAAAAAAAGCAATGGAGAATGATACAAAGACTGCTTCTCTGACTATGTATGTTTGATATCTAGTAATTTCTTAAAATTTCAACCTAAGCAAGTCTATTCTAAGTCTATTGTGAGTTTGAATCCCACGTTAGGTGTAGAGATGACTTAAAAATAAAATCTTAAAAAAATAAACAAATAAAACTCTCTGACCAATCATTATAATCACCTCCTTGCATATGTTCTTGACTTTTCCCTGGCTGGTTTTGTTCCATGCTTAGCAGAAGTAGAGGGGTTGCAGGTTACACAGGTGTAAGCATTTGCCAAAAATTATCAAATTGTATACTCAAGAGTTATGCATTTCATCGCATGTAATTTTACCAAAAACTTTAAACAAATACTGAACTTCAGTCAATAGGTTGGCTTTTTGCAATGATATGGGTTAGCAATATTAAAATTGTTTAAACAAATGTGTAAACATGTTAAAAGCAATGGGAGTAGTATTTTAAGGGAAAGTTATAAATATGAAGAGAAGAAACATTGGTATTGAATTGAAATGGAAAATATCACTATAAACTCATGATTTTTAATATTTACTTTAGATAAATAAATTTAGAAGTGATTATAGATATAGCCATCTGTGTGTGTACATGTACATGTACTAGATATGTTCACAGAGATTATCTAAAAGCATTGAACACACCTAATACCTAGATCTTGATTTCTATTTATCAAGGAACCTAGACTTCTTAAAGAAAAAAATTATTCCAGGGTTATGTCAGAGAGAAAAATATAGCCAAAAAGAATATTACTGAGAAAATTGATAAAATTTGAATATAGGCTATAAATTTGATAAGTGTTTTATCAATATCAATTTTCCTGGTTTTGTTAATAGTACTGTAGTTATATGAGAGAATGTCTTTGTTGTTATTTTTTTAAAGATTTATTTATTTATTTTGAGAGAGAGAGAGCACATGCATGTGTGGGGAGGGGCAGAGGGAGAGAATCTTTTAAGCAGACTCCTCGCGGAGCATGAAGCAAGATGCAGGGCTTGATCCCACAACCCAGGAGATCATGACCTGAGTGGAAACCAAGAGTCAGATGCTCAACTGACCGAGCCACCCAGGTGCCACCCCCCCTTTTTTTTTTAAAAGATTTATTTTTACAGAGAGCAAGAGAGAGAAAGAGAGAATGCCTTTGTTTTTATAAAATATTCACGGAACTATTTAGTGGTAAAGGGTCACAAATATCTCCAGTTCACTGTCAAATAGTTCAGGAAAAAAATCTATATCTATCTATCAAGAGAATGCAAATGACAAAAGCAATTGGGAGAAAAATGTAAACAATTGGTTAATGTAAATAAAAGTATTCCTTGTACTTTTCACTTTGCTGTGTTTGAAATTATATCAAAACAAAAGTTTAAAGAATATCTTCAATGGCTTCTTGTGTCAGTCAGTTTAAGGCTCAGTTTCAAAAATGGCCAAAAAGTGTCCACATTGTCTTGTGTACCTTCATTACCTCTCTGATATCATCTCTTCTACCACTTTCTCTTTCAGTGCTTTACCCTCAGATGTCCTTGTTACATGTCCATGTTTCAAGATGTCCTTGTTATATCCCTCATCTCCTTTAAATCTGTGCAAAATCTCACCTTCTCAATTGGACCATCCTGCCCATTCCCCACCCAACCTCCACACTCCTGGTCTCCTTCACCCTGCTTTCCTTTTTCTTTTCCATGGCACGTGCTCCTTTCTAACATCCATAGGACTTACATGTCTTATTTCTGTCTTGTCTCCACTCTCTAGAATGCAAGTTCCACAGACAGGAGTTTTGTCTGCTGCCTTTCCTGATCTATCCCAAGATCTGGGACAGAACAAGGCACTCTATGAATATTTGTTGAATGGAAGAATGATTGCTATCAGTTTGTTTACCTTGGGAAACATATACTCTTTTAAATATTAATCTTTAAGGATATTTTTTCTTTATACTTCCTGGCTCACTGTAGTTAAATTAATATTTGTGGTCATGTTAAAGCAATGTAGTTTCACTTGTTTCTGAAGTATATATATATATAACTTAATTGGAATAATTTAAGGAGTTTAGAGATAGTGCTTAGGAAGGTCATCTGAGTCTCACAAGGAGGCAGTAAGTTACTCTGGGTACCTCTTGTCATTATCTACTTCTCAGCTTTGAAGGTCTGGAAATGAGGGACAGGCTCACACTAATCAAAACTCATGAGATACTGGTGAGAATGCCAATTTAAAGAATTATACTGAGAAATAAAGTTGCTGCAGGTATCAGATGTTTGAATCTTCTTCTCATCTTATTTTCTCTAAGAACTTGTCAAGGAGTACAATAGATAAGTGCAAAGTTATTTTACTTTGTGGAATCAGAACAAAAGTTATGAGTTGGTCAAATTATGTTAGCCCAGTACATACATTTTTCTGCCTAAGGATAGAGTGTCTAAGAATACAGTATTGGGAAATCCAATCCTCTGTTCAGGGCATTTTCTCACTTCATGATGTTGAAATGGAAAGTATTAAAATTGGGTTTGAAGCACTCGCTCTTCTGAGGTTTCACATTAATAATCAGTTCATATACTTCTTCCTTTAGTTATTTTAGTACATATCTAGACCACAATCAAGCCCTGGTTGCTTGCTACTGGTTGCTACTGGTTTCCAAAGGAAATCACATTGTTCTTTGAAGATGACTTGTCAGGTGGCTGATCTTAGCCACTACATGCTGAATTTATTAGTTTAGCTTTTAGAGTTGGTGTGAGGTGGTACCTCCACCATAAGTCGTGTCTCTTATTGTCTTCAATTAGATGACAAAGAAATGTTTACTCACAGCTGCTTAATGCTTAATCAAATTAAAAAATGCTTGGACAAATTAAACTTCATGAAGTTCTAAAATCTCACTAGGTGTCTGGTTCTGATCCACAATGGAGTAGATGCACTTCTCCCTATTCCTTTCCCTAAGTGCACACAAAAGTCCTGGATGTGATACATAAACCTAAGAAGGCTGAGAGGTAAGGAGAAGAAGGCTGACCAACTGTAGACCTGAGAACCCAAGAAAGATCATGATGGCCAATTCCGTGGGTTACCTTTTGGACTCCTATATCCTGGACTGGGTGTTGGAGAAGCCATACCTGGAAAAACCAATGGAAACTGACAAATTAGGGCCCTCATAAAATCCAGTTCTTTCTAGCAAAGGACAAGGAAAGGGGCAGCTTAGCAAGATGAAGTTTTTAGATAATAACTGCAGAAGTGCCCCGTGGAACAAACTGCAGCTCTAGTCCCATCACTGTCAGCAAAAGCTGGGTGGGGATCCTTGACTTCTACCCTTGCCAGGTGTGGTGAGAGAGAAGCCAGATTGGGAGATGGGACTCTCATCGTCATCCAGCAGTAGCAAGCCTCTTTTGACAGTGTCAGTGGAAGTCCCCTGGGAACCTGGACTCCGTCTCCGCCTGGCAGTAAGAAGGCACCCTCCCATCTCCACAGAAGTGATACCAGAGGTCAGTGGGGGGACTGTCACTACCAGCCAGCAGGAAAACAGTTTCCTTCATGCAGCGTCAGTGGAAAATACAATATTTTTCTGATGTGGACCTCAATGTATGTAGAGGAAGTATTCAAGACAATTATAAGTGAAAAAAGTAAAGAAACTTAAAGGCAAGTAAGATTTCTACATTTGATATCGGAAGATGGAAGAGTATAACTTGGCATTTTGAAACTGGCAAATAAAAGGAAAAAAAGAAAAGAAAAAGCCTTCTCCGTTTGATTCTGACAGTAGTAGATCTTTGTGGTGATGGAAGAATTCTGTATCTTCATTGCAGTGCTGGTTACAGGAATCTATACAAATGATAAAATGACACAGAACTATATGCAACATGGTACCAATATAAATTCCCTGCCTTTGACATTGTACTGTAGTTAATGCATGATGTAACCTTTGGGACAAAGTAGATGAGGGTACCCAAGGACTTTACATTATAGAAACTTTTTGTAAATCTATAATTATTTCAAAATACACAGTAAATAATAAACTTTTTAAAAGACTTTTATAGGTCATATTCAGAAACTTCTCCTAACCATGCAAAAATATAAAGAGCAGCAATAAAGAGTTGGTGTAAAATTATATGGCAGATTTCCCCAGTAATTGGTTGGGGCAGGCTTTGATAGTCATTTATGACTTATTTGATTCAGGGAATGCAATTTTGTTTTGATGTTGATGTTATTATCAATTTTTGCTTTTTTTTAAAAATATGAGTATAGTTGACACACAATGTTTTATTAGTTTTGGATGTGCAATTTAGTGATTTGACAAGTTTATACATTATTCTATGTTTTTTTTTAAGATTTTATTCATTTATTTGACAGAGAGAGACATAGCGAGAGAGGGAACACAAGCAGGGGGAGTGGGAGAGGGGGAAGCAGGCTTCCGCTGAGCAGGGAGCCTGATGCAGGGCTCTATCCCAGGACCCTTACCTGAGCCAAAGGCAGACGCTTAATGACTGAGCCACCCAGGCGCCCTATACATTATTCTATGTTAACCACAAGTGTAGCTACCATCTGTCCTGTTACATCACTAATATAAGATCATTCAATTTCTTCTTTTAATGTAGTCAGTAATAACACTGTGTAAAAGCTCATGAGTCATCTTGCCTGGATCATTAATATAACTGACAAGTTTTTAGCATTTCCTAAAGAAAAGATCATTTATCATCTTTAGCTACCAGGGCATAGCAATAGATACCTTGGAAGACTGTGAGCATTTTTTTAAAGATTTTATTTATTTATTTTGACAGAGAGAGCAAAAGAGCACAAGCAGGGAGAGCAGTAGAGGGAGAGGGAGAAGCAGGCTCCCCTCTAGCAGGGAGCCTGATGCGGGGTTTGATCCCAGGACCCCAGGATCATGACCTGAGCTGAAGGCAGACACTTAACCATCTGAGCCACCCAGGCGCCCCTATTTGTTTGTTTTGTCTTTCAAGAAAGTGAAAAAAATAGCATAGGAGTTTCAGGATTTATTAGTGGCATGAGTGGATAATGGCATCAAACTGTGAGAGCCAAATGCATCCAGGCCTTATTACACATTTGTGTTTGGTTTTTTAATCTACAGTGAAAATCCTTCCTGCCCTTCCAACCTATAGTAAATATTTTCAGTTTCTTCAAAGCCCAGATCACTTTTTTCTGGATCGTCATCTTCATACAGTCCTGTTTGAACTATGTGATCTTCTCCACTGGTCACTGTTGATTAGTGCAGGATTTCCTTTCTTATAATAATTTGGAATTGGGACCCATGGACTCAAACTGAATAAACTTAAGGTTCAATGTTGTCAAGTTTCCATAGTCATTACTTCTTCTGAATCATGAAATGTTCCAAGCATACAAAAACATCCAGTGTCTTCCTGCCCTAAATAAACAGATGTTAATACACTGCAATACGTATTTCAAATTTCTTTTTTTCTGAAAAAAGTCATGAACATTTTGATATAAATTCAAAGTTAGAGGCTAGTATAAGATATACCAACCACTAAGATAAAACAATTGTCAAATTTTTGTCATATTCATTCAATCTATTTTTTATTTATTTTTTAATTGTAGTAAAGACACATAACATAATATTTACCACCTTAACCATTTTTTAAAAGATTTTATTTTTAAGTAATCTCTACACCCAACGTGGGGCTTGAACTCACAACCCCAAGATCAAGAGTCAAAAGCTCCACCAACCAAGCCAGCCAGGCGCCCCCCATCCTAACCATTTTTAAGTGTGTAATTCAGTAGTGCTAACTATATTCATATTGTTATGTTATGGATCGCTATAATTTTTTCATCTTGCAAAACTGAAACTCTATGCCCTTTGAATAACTTCTCATCCCTCCATTTCCCCAGCCCCCAGTTGAACCACAGTTCAACTTTCTGCTATGAATTTAACTATTATAGATACCTCAGAAAAGTGGAACCATGTAGTAATCGTCTTTTTATGACTGATTTATTTCACTTAGCATAATGTCTTCAAGTTTCATCCATGTTGTAGTACATGACAGGATTTCCTTCTTTTTTCACACTACATAATATTACAATGTATGTATTTCCCACACTTTCTTTATACAATCATTTGTTGATAGACATTTGGGTTACTTCCACTTCTTGGTCATTGTGAATAATGCTTCAATGAACATAGGTGCGCAAATATCTCTTTGAGATTCTCTTCTCAATTCTTTTGGATACATATGCAGAAGTGGGACCACTGGATCGTATGGCAATTGTATTCTTAATGTTTTGAGGACCCTCTATACTGTTCTTCCATAATGGCTGCACCATTTTATGTTCCCATCAATTCTAATATCTTCACATTCTCACCAACACTAGTTATTTTCTGTTTTTTGTGTTAGTGGCCATCTTAATGTGTGTGACGTGATCTCACTTTGGGATTTCAATTTTCATTTCTCTAATGATTCTTTAGATGAGCATTTCTTCATAAACTTGTTGGCCATTTGTATATTTATTTTGCAGAAGTGTCCATTCAAGTTTTTTGCCCGTTTTTAAATTGGGCTGTTTTTGTTGTTGCTGTTGCTGTTGAGATGTAGGAGCCCTTCATGTATTCTGAATATAACTCCAGATACATAATTTACAAATATTTTCTCCCATCTGAAGGTTGCCTTTCAGTCTGTTGACTATTTTCTTTGATGTGCAGAGGTTTTGAAATCTGAAATAGTCTCACTTGTCTATTTTTGCTTCTGTACTTTTGGTGTCATAACAAAAAACCTTGCCAAATTCAGTGTCATGAAGCTTTTCCCCCTATGTTTTCTTCTAGTAGTTTCATGGCTTTATGTCTTACACTTAGGTCTTTAATCCATTTTGACTTAATTTTTGGCATATGATCTAAGGTAAGGAATCAAGTTCATTTTTTGCATGTGAATATCCAATTTTCCCAATTCCATTTGTTGAAGAGACTGCTTTTTCCTCCATTGGCACTTTTGCTGCAGATCATTTGACCATATGCAAAAGGATTTATTTCTGGGTTCTCTATTCTATGCCATTGGTCTATATGTCTGTTTTTATGCCAGTACCACATTGTTTTAATTAATGTAGCTTTGTATAACTTAACCTATTTTAAAAAAATGCTCTTCCCATTTTTCCTTCTTTATGCATTTTACAGCAAATATTAGGCAGCAAAATTTTACCCCTATATGATTCAATATAAATCTCTAAAAATTGTGGACATTTTCCTTTAAAAAAGTATTATTATCACCTAATAAAATTGGCAATATTTCTTTGCTATCATCTCATACCTAGTCCAAAATCAAATTATGAATGGTCTGGAAAATGTCTCCATTGGTTTGTTTGAATCAGAATCCAAACAAGATCCCCACTTTCAGTTGATTACATCTTACAAATATCTCTTAATTCAGAGAAGTCTTTCTCGTCCTCCTTTCCCCCTCAGACACTGACTTGTAGAAACTGGTTTAGTTGTCCTATAGAATGCTTTACATTCTGGATTTCTCTGTTTACTTCCTTGTTCTGTCATTTAACTTGTAAATGGAAGTTAACCGGTGGCTCAACTGTGTGGTCATTTAACTATAAATTAAAATTAGCTCAGATCTTTAATTTTTTTTTTCATGCCTGTGTGCAGTTTTCTTAATTCACAGACTCCGGGGACTTTCCCAAGTTTCACTAGTCATTCTCAGATTTGTCTTCCTATGTTTCCACCCAGAATATGTAGGGTCTTCTTCTCTTAGAGGTGGATATTTGTTGGCATATTTCAAAACCCTGGTTCATGGAGTACACAGGTTGTCCCCATTCATTTCTCACTATTCCTATCACCCAGCTTTGATCGTGTTCTTATTCTGCTGCTGTAGGTGATTTATCATTCGTGTTCATAATCTGAAGTTTATGGAAATATTTTTCTTTCTAGTTTTATTTAGATGTTATCGATAGGTTTTTCATTTGTTATCCTAATTTTTTTGTTTATTTTTCAGGAGGAATTTTTTGGAGATTAAAAATTGACCTTGCTGCCAAGATCACATCACTGGAAGTTCCTCAACTTTCTTTTTGTTAAGAAAAGAAAATATCACAGAAAAATCGCACCTCCTAACCCATACCCTTTCATTTTCTCCCCTATGCTCACCTCCAAAGGTAACCCCATCCAGAAGTTGGTATGTCCTGTTCCCATGCATGTTTTATACTTTTACTACACATATATGCATCCATTAAATTTGTATCCTCTTGTTTTATGAGTTAAAATATTTACATACATGTTTTCATATTAATATGTATGATTTGCTACTTGGTTTTCTTCACTCAAAATTATATCTCTTGAGATTTATCCATATTGAAACATGAAACTCTACATCATTAATTTTAACTGCTGTAGAGTATTCCATAGTTTGAAGAAAACATAATTTGTCAGTCCCCTGACAAGAGAAAGTTATTTTATTTCACTATAATAAGCAACACTGCAAAAAAAGAAAAAGAAAGAAAGGAAAAAAATCACCAGTGTACATGTTAGCTTGTGCACAACAGCATGAGTTTCTCTAAGATAAATACCTGGGAGTGGAAGTGCTGGGTCAGACAGCATATGCATCTTATATTCACATGTGTAAGAGTTTCCTCCGTGTGTATCTATAAACATAAAACATCACAACATTTGTGATGTTTTAGGTTTTTACGTTCTCATGGGTGTGAAATGGTATCTCATTGTTAATTTATTTTACATTTTCCTGATTGAAATGTGGAGTTGAGAATTTTTCTTATTGATGATTTGGTTTTCTTCTGTGTCTGGCCTGTTTATAAAATTGACAATTTCCCCTGGGTATTTCCCCTGTCGATTTATTAATGATTTGCGAGGGTCTTAAAAATATGCTCTGGATAAAAATCTTTTTCTGGTATTTAATAAATACAATGGGTTTTTTGAATGCCTTCTGTAAATCTTCTCTCTCGCTCTATTTCTACCTCTGCCTCTACCATTGTCTCTAGCTCAATAATCTTCTCTTCCTACAACCCAGACTTTGTCCATGAAAACATCTTGGGAAACAGGCCACATACCAATCTTTTCATTTTCCCAAATTTTTCTCAAACTCATGACCACCATTTATATTTCTTCCTGGCACATCGTTTCTTTCTGAAGCATTGACACTCATGTAAACAGATAGCAAGAGTAGAAGAGTTCTGCCTTTATGGACAACCTATTTGTCAGTTATAATCATAATCTGTAGATTAGTTTAAGTTCAACTGGTGTTTTCCCTTTTTCCCACATGTCACTTACCCTTTTCCTTATTTGGGACCTCTCCTATATTCCCTGTCTTTATCAGGATTTTGCAAGTCATTATTCAAAGGTTAGGTGTGCAGTGGGTGTGGACATGGATGATAGGAAAAAGAAAAGTAAATTCAAATTCTTTTATAAACATAAGCCATACATTGATATGAGAATTTGATGTTATGGCAAAATAAAAGTTGAGATGATAATGTCAATATATCTAAATGGGTAGATGTCAAAATGAGTTTGGAAAAAAAGGAAAGTTCCTAGAACATACCAGATTATATTATCACATTGTCACCACACACAAAACTGGTATTAATGAATAAATTCCTCTGGAAGATTATAGAAGTTTGTGAGTCTAAAACAATGTTAATTTGAATACTGACAGCTAGTTAATGTAACTTCTTAATGTGAAATATATGGACTAAAGGTTTCTTTATTATGTTTTGCTCTTCTATCTTTCTCTACGGGTTTTCTCTTAGCACAGACTAGAGAAATAAAGGCACAGGCAAATATTTAGAGTTAATTTATTTGGATTCCAATTTAAACTTTCCATTATTTTTAATTTCATTTTTAAACATAAGCATCTGTTTGGTTTCTTGAAAAAAGCCCCCAGTTTTGTTGTCTTCTTACTGAAGTTATTGAAAGGGAAGTAATATTTTAACATTTGATAATAATAGACCAAAGAGGATGATAACATCCAAGTGTAAGTAGGTATTTCATCACCTAGAATAATGATTATTAATGGGAAAATGCATTAGAAAAGGAATAGTAAGGGTTCGAATTATAATAAGTATAACTGGAAGAAATAGCTGGCCTGGGATAATATATCTAGTCCAAGTTTGTATCCAATATAATTTTTTAATCTAATCAGAATTATAACCTCAAAATAATATTTAGGTTCTAACTGATGAGTCAGATTTGGAGACAAAAATAGTAGCATGGAATGTTGAAATTGTTCAAAAATAGGAGTGATTTCATTTAAAAAATGACAAACATTCTTCAGAGTTCCAGGCCTCCCAGTTATTTTAATAGAACAAATTATCTTGGATGAAGGCTCATAAACTCTCCACTGTTCATTAGTTTACACCTGCACTTTGGGGGAGTTTGCTTAGGAAACTGATTCTTAATTTAGCTCAAAAAAGTCAGTGCTCTTATATTAGGGTTTTGTGCAATGCACAATACAAAAGGTTAATAATTTTATTTGAAAAAAATTCATTATTGTTATTTTTGCATTTTAAGCCTATATCACACTCAAAAGAAATTAATTATCTTGGTGGTTTTTTACCTCATCTGCCTCAAAGTTTTTTGTTTGTTTTAATGATAAATGTAATATTTATATTAACTTCAGGTTGTACCTTCTACAAAATCTTACTCTGATTTAGTAAATAATTGAAACCATTCTCAAAAATGTCCAATATAAGAAAGGACAGGTTAGCTTCTTGTTTCATAACTTCTTCCAAAAGGCTTATTTACAAGTAAATTTAATCTATTCTTATTTGCTATTAATTTAGCAGCCACAAGCTTAATGTGATTTATTTATCGAGCTAGTTCATAAATCTTTGTATTAAGTGTTTGTATATGCTAGGCAATGATTTACCTATGACTCAAGTTTTTAATTCTTTCTTTCTTAAGTTAAAAAAAAATTAGAATATCTGTTTTTATCCTAGAATACTCCCCAATAACAATTCCAATAATTTATCTCTTAAAGAAGCCTGAATTAAAGAGGTGATTACAATTCATAACAAATGCCATTTTTGTCTCTTACATTACCATACTACTTAGAACTATGAAAGGTGGCAGTTTTTATATTTGTGGTGCTTCACACATTATCACTTATCCTGTGAAAATCCTATGGACTCTTAATGATAAAGAATAGTGCCTCCTCCAAAGTCCCTGAATGAGAATGATCTGCGACATTGCAGTACACTAGGACATACAGCAATGCCAAGAACAAAGGCTAGTCCCCACCAATAGGTAGGAGGCAGCAGACAGGGGTAGGTCCAGGTTCTAGAAGGGCCTAGGAGCTAGAAGATTTTGAGAAGAAAATAAGGTGATCTCTGTTTCCTTCCAGCTCAGCCAAGGCTGTTCAATAGATCAGCAAACAAAAAAATTGAAATAAATACTATTTACTTAGTTCCCCCTATATGCTAGGGTTAGCATGGTTCCACATTGTCAGGCTCTGGTGCTTACCATCCATGTGAACTGGGACAAGAATGTAACCTCCCTGCACTGCAGTTTCCTTATCTATAAAATAAAGACAACATGTGGTTTTTCAGAGTTTGTTAAAATAATTCAGTACATTTTTCCTTAGGACAGTGCCTGGAACAAAATAAGCATTTCTTAAATATTTGCTATTATTGCTATATTACTGTTGTTGTGGTTAATAATGTAATTCTGTTGTGACAGAATTTTAGCAAAGATTCTGCTCACTTAGCTTTCCTCATCCTTTTGGACATCAAATCTTGAACACTATTATGTACAAGGTCCAAAGAGTTCAGGTATGTCTCTGGAACAACAGATAGGTTTCAGTTCTTCCCCTGCAAGATGGATCCTCCTATTAGTCCTAATCATGACTCATTAAGAGCCAGAGGTTTTTAAATAGTGCTTTCCAGATGTCAACCAGTTTCGGGGGCAGGGGTGGGGGGGGCGGGGATTTGCTGTGCGGTAGTCTTCAGGTGCCAAAATGGGAATGCTTTACTCCCAAGATGATTTTTATCTTCTACCTGGGGGCAGGGTTGGTAATGACCTGTGATCACTTCAGCCCACTTTGAGGGCCTGGACTTACTATGAAAGTCTCAAGTTCTATTTCTGCGGCTGGGTCTCTTCATCCCACCTTCAGCTGCCAGGTAATCCCAGGTAACCCATTTGCTTACCATTCAGGGTTCATTATTCGAGTTTCAACTCATTCTTCCTCTTCCCCTTTCTTTTTCTTCTCCTTTTTTTCCTCTTTCTTCCTTTTCTTTTGCCATTGGGGAGTTTTCTTACTGTCATTTTAGGAATACATTTAGAAGGTATGTTTGCAATACTTCAGCTGCAAGCTCGTTGCACTGCAGGGGGGAGGGGCACTCAGTGTTTCTGGTCCCTCACACAGGAAAATGTGCAAGTCAAGATTTCATTTTTTTTTGAAAGCCCAGTCAGACTTGGATTTGTGTTTCTTTTGTTTGTAACACTGTGCTAAAACTGGCCTCAAGGAGGTCTCCAGGTTATAGGCTTTTCTACTTTCTTCCCACAGTAGCCCAAATTCATAGGGGAAATTAAGTGTGTGGGCCCAGGATCTTACCTATAACATGCCCTCCGAAAAACTGGTTTTAATTCTCTCTATTCTTTCCCATCGATCTATTTGCTACTGCTTTCCTTTCCAAACTTCAACATAGCAGTCAGTGGATTCAACTTTCATCTTGTTGCATTACGTTTTACACAGACATTTTGCATATTTTATCTGAAGTAAGATAGAGCATGACTGATTAAATGTGTGTAGGTGTGTGTGTGGTAAACTGTTGTCTTAAAATTTTTAGTATTTTTCAGTGTAATAAGAGAGAAGGTCAAGTGCAAGTAATAAAAACGTCTATCAGAGAACAGACAACTTATGTCCTCAGAGAAGGAAAAAAAAAATGAAATTTTGCAGCCTAAACATTCACATTTCATGCTAAGAACTCCATTTGTAGTTAAAATACATTATATTTTAGGTAGATTCTAATCTTTGGAATGGAGGGGGCTGGCTGCTGACAGGGGTTTTGTTATTGGGGGTGCCAGCTGACTGCTCCAGAACACTCCAGCAGTTACATGCTGGGCAGAAGAAGCAGATGTTATCAGATGACTGCTCAGGAATGTGACCTAAAGGGGACACTAATTGGAACACAGACTGGTCATACGGCTCTCTTTGGTGGGTTGTTTGAAATAGTTGTCTGCATCTCTTGATGTCTGTGATGTCTACCTAGGTCACCTTCAACAACTTCTCTTCCTGTAAACAGGGAAAGGAGTGCTGGGAAATAGGTGAGTGACAGAAAACAAGTGGGAGTCACAGTCACTTCTGGCCCTATTAACCAGTAGGACACCACTTGCTAGGCTTGGAGTTGAGTTTTAGTCAACCTTAGGTACCTGTGGCTGCTTTGTTTAGAAACTGAACCTCAAAGTAATGACTACTAGTGAGGTTGGATGGTGTAGTCAAAAGAATTCAGGATTTGAGGGATCAAATCTCAACCCCATTACTTGATCACTTTTTTGCCTTGGTTTTAGAACATATCTATGCATTTTACCCCAATTTGTGAAATGGGGATGACAATAACACTCTCAATAGATTAATGTGAAGACAAGGTAAGAAAACATAAGGTACAGGGCGCCTGGGTGGCTCAGTTGGTTAAGCGACTGCCTTCGGCTCAGGTCATGACCCTGGAGTCCCGGGATCGAGTCCCACATCGGGCTCCCTGCTCAGCAGGGAGCCTGCTTCTCCCTCTGACCCACTTCCCTCTCGTGCTCTCTATCTCTCATTCTCTCTCTCTCAAATAAATAAATAAAATCTTTAAAAAAAAAAAGAAAAGAAAACATAAGGTACAAATACTAGGTGCTCAGTATTTATTGGTTCCTTTTTCAACATGTTGTAGGCTAATTGTATCCAACTCATCCACCCACAGAAACTGGGTTGGACTTTAGAAGACACTCACATATTCACATGGGGGATGGAGTCACTCCATCCACATTAACCCTTCTCATTGTTGCTCAAACACACAAATATTCTCCTGCCCTAAGGCAATAGATCTGGCTGTTCCTTCTCCATGAACATTCTCCCAGTTAGGCACAGAGCTGATTCTTACACCTCCTTCAATTCTTTGATCAAATGTCTCCTTCTCATTGTGGCTTATCTCAACAACTTCATTTAAAATTGCAACCCTTACAAGTCTTTCCTCCCTGCTTCCTCGTTAGCACACTACTGATTCTCCTTACCATGTTTCTTTCCTTTTTTAAATACAATTATCTTCTAGCACTCGATAAAATTTACTTTTCATTATGTTTATCATTCATACTCTGTCTTTCCCTACTAAAATGTACACTCCATAAAGGCTAAAATCTTTATTTAACTAATGTGTCCCAAGTACCTGTTTCCTAGTATCTACAGTTAGGGCACAATAAATTTTTTTGAATGAATGCACACAGGCATTTCAGACTAAATCAGAGTACAGAACTTACTCACTTTCATATCCCCAGAGCCTAAAGTGTAGAAAGTATGAAATGTATAATGGAATGCATGAAAATAATTGGTTCATGTACAATGCAAGTTCCCAAGAGGGCTAGGAATTACCCAACCTCAGGCAAAACCCATTATCATTATTCTCTTCTTTCCGACCCTGACAACCTAACATACTGGTTTAGGATTCTTTTTTTTGTTTGTTGTTTGAATGATACTATGCATCCAGAAGGTCAAGAAAATGTGGAGAATATTAACAATAGCCCAAGAACTTTGTGTAATCACGATGATTATTTGTGCTCATGCTGGGTTATTTAAAATTTGACTGCTGATATTTAACTTAACACTCAAATAATATTCATCATTTTTGTGATAAAAAAGCAATATGATGAAATTCAGACATACCTCATCAGTGGATAGTCCTACATTGCTACCCATGTCATTTTGAGCTTGGCTGAGCAGGATGTTGGCATCTGTTCTAATGGAGTAATCTTATCCCCCCTCACTCAAGTGAAGAGACACAACTGATTAAATCCCTTCTGAGAATCTATTTTTTGTTATTGGAATTTTCTGCTCTACATAGTGTTAAGAAGGCATTATCTAATACAATCTTAAGAAAGTACATCACCATCTTAACTCTCAAAAGATGACATTATGCTCAGAGGATTTCTATAGTCAAATTTAAAAGGAAGAATAATTTATAGTTGAGTTATTTGGAGTATTGCAAACCATAAGACAGATGATAAAGAGAAGCATGTTATAAATACAAGCAAAGAAAGTGTACAGAAATCATAGTAAGTTTCTCTCAAGAGAGCTGGAATTATCACCTGACCTTTTTCTCCCTCTACCTTAAGCAGTTAAAATGAGAGTCTGTCCCCTGAGAGCGTTCACAAATGGGTAGTTTAGAACACAGTAATCTGATTTTACACAACCTCTGTGCTCAGTCAACTATGCTTACAGTGTCATACATGCCTGAACAAGCAGGCATCGTACATAGGCTTCATGTGATGCTAGCATCTAGTCTTGCCTCACAACTATGCATTTATCAATTAACTGTGCTTTATCTTTTCTCCAGATATTAACACAGTTGAGGATTTCACAGGCTTCCCTGAAGAAAGATGCCCTAGAGAAGCGCTGAAACCATTTACATTCTACCTCATGACTAACTTATTTGAACACATAGGGTAAAGGAAATATGCAATAACTCTCTGAGACAATGTGACAGAGAATTAAAGCAAGCATTTATGCCATCAAAAATATGTTTTCATGTGTGCAACAGTCTTAAGTGTTCAAAACTCAAACGTCTCACTTTAGAGTTAGGGCTCCCAGGAGGCAAATAAAATCATCAACATATTCATGATTCATTCTAACCTCTTTACAGAAGACTGCAACTGGGAACACAAAAAAGAAATAAGAAAGCTGACCGAGAATCTACCATTAAATATTATTCAGCTGAAAATATTACATAAAAGAGTCCAGAAACCAAGAAGGAGAAATCAAAATATAAGACCATAAGCCCAGTAGAGTATTGTTAAACCATGAATGAGTAAAGATGGGGGGTCCTATGTAGAGGTTTTATATCAGTCAGAAGAGATAAAAAACTATCTGCTCTCAAGACTCTGATGACATAAGTATCACAGAATGAGAAATGTATTAAATGGTTAGTGCTAAATGTAACTTTTGAGGACAAGATGATATACAGAATATACCAGAAAAAAAGAATATACTATCTTTACCATTCAGTTATATCTATCTTATTAAGTTCACCTAATGATTCAGGCATCAGGCGGCATGATAATTGAACTAGCGAGGCATTTAACTTAATGCCCAGAATTTATAGATGAATATTTAACCTATTTTGCCATTGCCTTTGTTTGGTATTGTATTAATGATGATGCCCTTTTTACTTCAATTCGAGAACTGTTGTTTCTAAGCAATTTTCCTTCTGCCTAGACACAGGTTATTTGTTTATATAGGCTATAAAATGGAGTTTCCTGGGTCTGTTCTTATTCAGCCACCATAATTTCCACCTTGCAATTAACCACAGGGAGGTGAATATACAGCACCTAGAAGAGAGCCAACCAAGGGCCCACCATCAGGTGATTTTACACATTGAACACTGGCACAGCAATTAAATTCAATCAACTGGAAAGGCAATAAAAAATATGGATCCAGATTACTGGTCAACTATTCAGCAACATGGCTCTGGTTACACAGTGAAAATCCAGAAGCCATAAGGCCACAGTAGAGATTGTTGGTGCTGTTTAGTTAACAACTCACAGACAGTTATAAAAAAGTGTCATCTAGTAGTCAAGAACCAAGAATTCCTCACATAAGTACAGGGCTCTCTCTAACCAGTTTTTAACCATGAGGATAATGTAGCTCTGAAAGAAATTTGTACATATTTTTCTGAGTTCTAGGACATATTTAAATAACCCCACATAATTTAAAATGAATCCTGGTTAAAGTTTTAGGGCTCTTAGTTCATTTTGAAATGGCAAGTTATTTACAAATCTTAAAAGTTCTGAACTAGAATAACTTTCTTTTGTTTGTTTACTTAAGCAAAGGGAAGACAAGTAGCCCCAAACCGTAAGCTATTCATGCTGAAGAACTGGACCATATAAATCAAGGACACAGGAAATAACAATATACACGACTTCAGTCAGTAGCAAATTTTATATGCTGGAGTGAACAGTTTAAAAGTAATATAAGGCAAGAAAGAGAACAAAGAAGAAGGAAAGCTGAGAAAATAAATATTTCTTAAACTCCTCTAAATTATCCTTTTTTTTATGGCAGGTCTTGCCAATTTAAATAAGCCATGATGACTAAGTTATTCTTTCAAAACACTGCTTATATATCAGGATGCTATTTTCTACCCTCAAACAAAGTAGTTTGTAGAACTTCAGAGCACTAAGTGGTTGAGCAATCCCCTTCAGGGTGTTGTTCACTTAACTTGTTAAGGGATCACACATTGTGTGGGATGCCTGGGTGGCTCAGTCAGTTAAACGGCTGCCTTCAGCTCAGGTCATGATCCCAGGATCCTGGGATCGAGTCCCACATCGGGCTCCGTGCTCAACGGGGACCCTGCTTCTCCCTCTGCCTGCCACTCTCCTGCTTGTGCTCTGTCTCTCTCTCTCTGACAAAAAAAAAAAAAAAATTTTTAAAAAAAAAAGGGATCACACTTTGTGGTACAAGGTAATTGAACTGACCATGTCATCCATCTTACACTCAACCCAGAAGTAAAATAGAACTCCTTCTTTATTGTTGTCATTTTTCAGTGTTTACTCTATATCACCAAAACATTAGATCTTAAAGTCCCTATCTGACTGCCTGGAGTAGGGACCTCCTGCCAATTACATTATGTTGTCAAAAGAGCAAAAAACAAATTTTCATTATATAAAGTCACTGGAATTTAGATTTGCTTGTTATAGCTGCTAGTGTTACTTATCCTGACCTATGCCCAGAGGAACATTTCTTTTTTTCACATAAGTAATTTTTTTCATGTGGTAGACATTATATATAATTTTTCTCCAATACTTTATTCTCCCCTGCCTTCTGTACACCTAGAAGATGTGATTACTGGCTTCCTTAAAGTTGAGTAAAGCACTGTGACTAGTTCTGACCAATAAATTGGGAGTGAAAATTGTGTGTAACTGAGGTTGTAGAAATCTCATTTAATTACTCAAGCTCTCTGTTTCCATGCTGAGTGGTGGAAAAGGCTTGTGTTCTAGATGGTGCAACCACCACATGGTAGAGCCCTTGTTGACCTGGGTTCCTCAATGACTAGGGACTTGAGTCCCATGTCAACCAGCAATTCATATATAATGTGAACAGGAAATAAGTTTTATTGGGTTAAGCCACTGCAACTTTGAAGTTGTCAGCACAGCATGGCTTACCCTAATATATGACACATAGGCTAGAATATATATGTGTATAGGATATATATATGTGTGTATATATACACATACCCACGTGTGTATACATATATGTATAAATTTATGTGTATATATCTATGTATGTACATACATATCTATGAACTAATATATATGTATATACACACAAAAAGTTATATAAGAGGTGTATTAGTCAGAATATGTATGTATATATGTACACATACACACATATATACACATGATTAATAAATTGCTGCATGAGGAATTTTGACGGTATAACAGTGCTTTATTTTACGCAAAATGTTTTTAATTATGCCTTTAAAAATGATATTTAGGAATTTAGACTATTTTTTATAACACCATGACAAAAAATACCATACACCAAATATCTTGTGCTGTAAGTTCTGCAAGGAGCCAATCACACCTTTTGTCCTCTTTGCATTTTAAACAGTACAAAAAAACCCCACAGGAAATAGGTATAATTGTGTATCTCAAAATATTAGCTTTTTCACTCTAAAAAATGGTCAAAATGGACTTTTCTACTCTGTCCCAGGTAATGTGAACTGACATATCCATCTACTTGCCAGGAAAGCAGCTAGACAACTGTGGGCTTCCCCTTGCAGAGGTTAAAAGCCCCGCACCAGAGAGTTTAGTGAATGGAACAGTTAGCAAACAGAAGAGCAGGTACTACTTGAAGAGATGAAGAGAAGGAAAAGAGACTAGTGTCTTCTACAACAATGATGTTCACCTCAATCTTATCCTTTAGAGAAGTAAAATAATGGGGCAATGGGAAAAGAGACTCATGGTGGCCTTCTAATATTGTTTCCTCATAGAAGGACACAGAGGTTCCTTTGTCTATGGATTTTGAGAAGTTGATTAATAAACTTTCTCTTCCACCTACTACAACCTTTTCTGAGTCTTTTGCATCTTTGCTGTCATTACTGCTGAACACTAAAAACTGTCTCCTCTTACTAAGGAGACATGATGATTAAGTGCAATGTGATAGCTGAATTGGATCCTGGAAGAGAAAAAGGAAATTAGTGGGAAAACTGGTGAAATCTGAACAAAGTCTGGAATTCAATTGATAGTAATGTACCAATCTTAATTTCTTAGTTTTGATAAATGTGCATGGTTATATAAAATGTTAATGTTAGGGGATGCTAAAAAGAAAGGCATACAAGAACTCTCTATACTACCCTTGCAACTCTTCTGTAAATCTAAAATCATTTTCAAAATCAAAATAATTTCAAAATCATTTCAAAAGAAAAAATATCTGTCTTTTTCTGTAAGCTAGGGGGGGCACAATCACTAGGAATGTTAATTCTATGAGTAAATTCATGGCAAAGTCTCCTTAAAGGAAAAATGAATTAAATAGGGTGAGCCTGAGGAGGTTTGGGGTTCCTTTAAATATTCTGACTTAAGCATAACAGTAATACTCTTCTTATAATATTCTGTAACAAAGCATAGGCAAGATTGGCATATTTGGTATGCTAGTGAATAAAACGAGAGACATAAACACTTTAAAAACAGACTATAATATGTAGCTGAATTCTCATAATTCTGTGAATCCTAAAAAGTATCCTTTTATTTTGCTCTTCTTCCTTCTACCTGGGGAAGTTCTTTTTAAATAGCCACTATCCAAGAATGATGCCTACCCTTCTCAAATTCTAGATCAAGAGAGATATTAAACTTTCATCCTCATAGTTCCTTGAGGGGGTTCCATAGACCTCCCTGCTAGATGCAACATCCATGTCTTTACATTGCAAATAACCTCAATGTTTGTGGAATAAAAAAGGTGGGAGGGCCATTTAATTTCAACAGACAAACAAACAAACAACCTCTAGTGAGGCAACACAATAGAAAAGAAATGGTTAATAGCTTTGGAACCAATTTTTCTACCCAGCTTCTCTTAAGCAATATATTTTATCTAAGTCCCAGTTTGCTTATCTGTAAAACTGTGATAATAGAGCCTATTTACAAGGTGGTTGTGAGAGTTAAATGACACATCATACATAACATAGTTCTTGGGATACAATAGGGCATCTCTACATATTAGTTCTACATTCTCTGAAGAAAGCAGGGTTTGATAAAAAATAGAATAGCTTGAAATTATGACTTTCAAGATGGAGACAGAAACAAGTGTTGGTGGGAGAAGAAAAAGCGTACAACTGGGATATGGCCTTGTTGAAAGGCATTATCTTTTTCATAATTGTACACATTCTGGATCGTGGTCACAACTATAGTTCCAGCATGTCTTTCAATCAACATATTTCTACTCCTCATGCCATTGCTTGTGGCATCATAGAAAGATTTACAAGATGCACTATCTTGGCAGTGTCAAGATTCATTGGAAGGGGGACCCTAGGTGGTTCAGTTGCTAAGCGTCTGCCTTCGGATCTGGTCAGGATCCCAGAGTCCTAGGATCGAGCCCCACATCAGGCTCCCTGCTCGGCGGGAAGCCTGCTTCTCCCTCTCCCACTCCCCCTGCTTGTGTTCCCTCTCTCTCTGTCAAATAAATAAAATCTTTAAAAGAAAAAAAGATTCATTGGAAGATACAACTCAGCTGATTGTAAATGACAAGTTTTTTTCTCCTGTTAATTGCATAGTCATAGACAATTCAGTCAAAACGTATTTGCTTTAGAGCTTTCAGTACTCCATCTGGAGGAGAATAAATTTAGGAGTAACACTGAAACAAAATGGTAGTCATCTTCCCGACTGAATTGGAAGCCTTCACCTAAATCAATGCACATCAGTGCCTTTGAGCTCAAATCCCAAGTAATTGGCAAATGTATACCTGACAACTCAGTGACCAGAAACAATTCTAGGAGCATTGATCATAGTGGTGAGAGCTTTTAATACATAAAAGAGTTCTTAGAAAAAGGTTTCAAGGCCTTCTAAAACCAACTAATGATATAATAATATTTTGTTCTGTTTAATTACCAGTCATAATGCAATGTAATCAAATCCAGTGGCATGAGGATAACAGTGCCAAGATACAGACAATTAAGTTAATCACAGCACATGTAAGATATATTTATGCACCTTATAAATCTTCTGACAAAAAGGATCTCAATCTACCTTAATGAAAATAAGCATTTTCTTGCATTTGCACATGATAAAAATATACCTAGTTTTCAAATTCTAAGCGGTTGGATAAACTGCCAATGGCAGTGTTTTGAAAAACTGGATACTAACATTAACTGATTTTAAAGAACTGGATTTAAGAGCCTAAGAATTATTTCTTGTAGTTCAGATGCATAGAGAGTCCTGGGTGAGAAAAAATTAAGAATCCTGAAGAGTAGTATAGAGAGCTTGAATCACTATGTTGCACACCTGAAACTAATGTAACATTGTGTGTCAACTACACTCAAGTAAAAGAAGTTTAGAAATAAAAAATAAAAATAAATAACAATGTAAAAATTTAAAGATGACATTAACAATTTACCAAGATGGAAAAAAAATATTAAGAGTAACATAATTATTTATTTTAAAAAATGATTTATACTTCATAACATATTCTGGGTAGTAATCATCTATTGGGTATATATTGCCACTATATCTGCTCCCAACTCTGCAGTGTTTCTTAAACTTTATTCTATTTTTAGACTACAAATTTTTTAAAATTTTAATTTCAACACATTTCTTGATCTTCTCTTATATGACTTCTATTTTTGCATCATATTTAAGAATACCTTACCTACCGTGTGGCAACATATATTTTCCCATATTGTCTTCTAATAAAGTTTTTTTTTTCATATTTAAATCTTTAATATCGCAGGAGTTCATTTTTGTGTTTGGGGTGAAATTGGTACCTAATTTTACCTTTTCCAAGAAAATCCACTGAACCAAAACCATTTTTTTAAAAATATCTAATTGGCTTTATTAAATGGTGCATGAGAGGGAGGAGCAAGATGGCGGAAAAATAGGAGACCTAAAGTTTGTCTGGTCCCAGAAATTCAGCTAGATAGGTAACAAACCATCTGAACACCTACAAACTCAACAGGAGATCGAAGAAAAGAATAGCAGCAACTCTCTGAACGGAGAAGCGACCAATTCCTAGAGGGTCTCTTTGATTTGTTTAGTGTATATTTTTCTGGGTCCGTTGTTACCCTGTTAGCATTTTGTTCTCTCATTCATCTATTCTCCTCTGGACAAACTGACAAGATGGAAAACCTCACTTCAAAAAAAAGAACAAGAGGCAGTACCGACTGCCAGGGACCTAATCAATACAGACATTAGTAAGATGTCGGAACTAGAGTTCAGAATGACGATCATAAAAATACTAGTTGGACTTGAAAAAAGCATGGAAGATACTAGAGAACCCCTTTCTGGAGAAATAAAAGAACTAGAATCTAATCAAGTCAAAATAAAAAAGGCTATTAATGAAGTGCAATAAAAAATGGAGGCTCTAACTTCTAGGATAAATGAGGCAGAAGAGAGAATTAGTGATATAAAAGACCAAATGATGGAGAATAAAGAAGCCGAGAAAAAGAGAGATAAACAACTACTGGATCACGAGGGCAGAATTCGAGAGATAAGTGATACCATAAGATGAAACAATATTAGAATAATTGGGATCCCAGAAGAAGAAGAAAGAGAAAGAGGGGCAGAAGGTATATTGTAGCTAGTTATAGCAGAGAACTTCCCTAATTTGGGGAAGGAAACATTCATCGAAATACAGGAGGCACAGAGAACCCCCCTCAAAACTAATAAAAATAGGTCAACACACCAACATCTAATAGTAAAACTTACTAGTCTCAGAGACAAAGAGAAAATCCTGAAAGCAGATCAGACAAGAGATCGGTAACCTATAATGGTAGAAACATTAGATTGGCAGCAGACCTATCCACAGAGACCTGGCAGGCCAGAAAGGACTGGCATGATATATTCAGAGCACTAAACGAGAAAATTATGCAGCCAAGAATACTATATCGAACCAGGCTGAATGAAAATACAAGGAGAGATAAAAAGCTTACAGGACAAACAAAAACTAAAAGAATTTGCAAACACCAAGCCAGCCCTACAAGAAATATTGAAAGGGGTCCTCTAAACAAAGAAAGAGCCTAAAAGAAACATAGACCAGAAAGGAATAGAGACAATATACAATAACAGTCACCTTACAGGCAATAAAATGGCACTAAATACATATCTTTCGATAGTTATCCTGAATGTAAATGGGCTAAATGCCCCCATCAAAAACACAGGGTATCAGATTGGATAAAAAAACAAGATCCATCAATATGCTGCCTGCAAGAGACTCATTTTAGACCCAAAGACACCTCCAAATTGAAAGTGAGGGGGTGGAAAACAATTGACCATGCTAATGAACATAAAAGAAAGCTGGGATGGCAATCCTTTTATCAGACAAATTAGATTTTAAACCAAAGACTATAATAAGAGATGAGGAAGGACACTATATCATACTTAAAGGGTCTATCCAACAGGAAGATCTAACAATTGTAAATATCTATGCCCCTAACATGGGAGCAGCCAATTATATAAGCCAATTAATAACAAAATCAAAGAAACACATCAACAAAAATACAATAATAGTAGGGGACTTTAACACCCCCCTCACTGTAATGGACAGATCATCTAAGCAAAACACCAACAAGGAAATAAAGGCTTTAAATGACACACTGGACCGGATGAAATTCACAGATATAGTCAGAACATTCCATCCCAAAGCAACAGAATACACATTCTTCTTTAGTGCCCATGGAACATTCTCCAGAAAAGATCACATCCTGGGTTACAAATCAGGCCTCAACTGGTACCAAAAGATTGGGATCATTCCCTGCATATTTTTGGACCACAATGCTTTGAAACTAGAGCTCAATCACAAGAGGAAAGTTGGAAAGAACTCAAATACATGGAGGCTAAAGAGCCTCCTACTAAAGAATGAATGGGTCAACCAGGAAATTAAAAAAGAATTAAAAAAATTCATGGAAACAAATGAAAATGAAAGCACAACTGTTCAAAATCTTTGGGATGCAGCAAACGTGGTCCTAAGAGGAAAGTATATAGCAATACAAGCCTTTCTCAAGAAACAAGAAAGGTCTCAAATACACAACCTAACCCTACACCTAAAGGAGCTGGAGAAAGAACAGCAAATAGCCTAAACACAGCAGGAGAAGAGAAATCATAAAGATCAGAGCAGAAACCAATGAAATAGAAACCAAAAGAGCAGTAGAACAGATCAACGAAACTAGGAGCTGGTTCTTTGAAAGAATTAATAAGATTGATAAATCCCTGGCCAGATTTATCAAAAAGAAAAGGGAAACAAACCAAATAAATAAAATCATGAATGAAAGGGGAGAGATCACAACCAACACCAAAAAAATACAATTATAAGAACATATGATAAGCAACTATATGCCAGCAAATTAGATAGTCTAGAATAAATGGATGCATTTCTTAGAGATGTATAAACTACCAAAACTGAACCAGGAAGAAATAAAAAACCTGAACAGATCCATAACCACTAAGGAAATTGAAGCAGTCATCAAAAATCTCCCAACAACCAAAGCTCAGGGCCAGATGGCTTCCGAGGGGAATTCTACCAAACATTTAAAGAAGAATTAATACCTATTCTTCTGAAACTGTTCAAAAAAAATAGAAATGGAAGGAAAACTTCCAAACTCATTTTATGAGGCCAGCATTACCTTGATCCTAAAACCAGACAAAGACCCCATCAAAAAGGAGCATTACAGACCAATATCCCTGATGAACATGGATGCAAAAATTCTCACCAAAATACTAACCAATAGGATCCAACAGTACATTAAAAGGATTATTCACCATGACGAAGCACGATTTATCCCTGGGCTGCAAGGTTGGTTCAACATCTGCAAATCAATCAATGTGACACAATACATTAATAAAAGAAAGAATAAGAACCATATGATCCTCTCAATAGATGCAGAAAAAGCATTTGACAAAGTACAGCATCCTTTCTTGATTAAAACTCTTCACAGTGAGGGATAGAGGATACATACCTCAATATGATAAAAGCCATCTATGAAAAACCCACAGCGAATATCATTCTCAATGGGGAAAAACTGAGTTTTTCCCTGAAGTCAGGAACACGGCAGGGATGTCCACTATCACCACTGCTTTCAACATAGTACTAGAAGTCCTAGCCACAGCAATCAGAGAACAAAAAGAATTAAAATGCATCCGAATCAGCAAAGAAGAAGTCAAACTCTCACTCTTTGCAGATGATATGATACTTTATGTGGAAAACCCAAAAGCCTCCACCCCAAAACTGCTAGAACTCATACAGGAATTCAGTAAAGTGGCAGGATATAAAATCAATGCACAAAAATCAGTTGCATTTCTATACACCAACAACAAGACAGAACAAAGAGAAATTAAGGAGTCGATCCCATTTACAATTGCACCCAAAACCATAAGATACCTAGGAATAAATCTAACCAAAGAGGCAAAGGATCTGTACTCAGAAAACTATAGAATACTCATGAAAGAAATTGAGGAAAACACAAAGAAATGGAAAAAACTTCCATGCTCATGGATTGGAAGAACAAATACTGTGAAGATGTCAATGCTACCTAGAGCAATCTACACATTTAATGCTATCCCTATCAAAATACCATCAACTTTTTTCAAAGGAATGGAACAAATAATCCTAAAATTTGTATGGAACCAGGAAAGACCCCGAATAGCCAGAGGAATATTGCAAAAGAAAAGCAAACCTGGTGGCATCACAATTCCCGGACTTTAAGCTCTATTACAAAGCTGTCATCATCAAGACAGTATGGTACTGGCACAAAAACAGACACATAGATCAGTGGAACAGCATACAGAGCCCAGAAATGGACCCTCAACTCTATGATCAACTAAACTTCGACAAAGAAGGAAAGAATGTCCAATGGAAAAAGACAGTCTCTTCAACAAATGGTGTTAGGAAAATTGGACAGCCACATGCAGAAGAAAGAAACTGGACCATTTCCTTATACCACACACAAAAACAAACTCAAAATGGATGAAAGACTTAAATGTAAGACAGGAATCCATCAAAATCCTAGAGGAGAACACAGGCAGCAACCTCTTTGACCTCAGCTGCAGCAACTTCTTTCTAGAAACATCACCAAAGACAAGGGAAGCAAGGGCAAAAATGAACCATTGGGACTTCATCAAGATAAAAAGCTTTTGCACAGCAAAGGAAACAGTCAACAAAACCAAAAGACAACTGACAGAATGGGAGAAGATATTTGCAAATGACATATCAGATAAAGGGCTGGTATCCAAAATCTATAAAGAATTTACCAAACTCAACACCCAAAGAACAAATAATCCAATCAAGAAATGGGCAGAAGACACAAACAGACATTTTTCCAAAGAAGACATCCAAATGGCCAACAGACA
This sequence comes from Callorhinus ursinus, assembly GCF_003265705.2. NCBI lineage: Eukaryota > Metazoa > Chordata > Mammalia > Carnivora > Otariidae > Callorhinus > Callorhinus ursinus. The sequence continues at coordinate 43,604,006 of NW_027397071.1, forward strand.
CATGAAAATGTGCTCAACATCGCTCGGCACCAGGGAAATCCAAGTCAAAACTTCAATGAGATACCACCTCACCCAGTCAGAATGGCTAAAATTAACAAGTCAGGAAACGCCAGATGTCGGCAGGGATGCGGAGAAAGGGGAACCCTCCTACACTGTTGGTGGGAATGCAAGCTGTGCAGTCACTCTGGAAAACAGTATGGAGGTTCCTCAAAAAGTTGAAAATAGTGCTACCCTATGGCCCAGCAATTGCACTACTGGGTATTTACCCCAAAGATACAAATGCAGGGATCCAAAGGGGTATGTGCACCCCGATGTTTATAGCAGCAATGTTCACAATAGCCAAACTATGGAAAGATCCAAGATGTCTATCAACAGATGAATGGATAAGGAAGATGTGGTATATATATAATGGAATATTATGCAGCCATCAAAAAAAACCAAAAACGAAATCTTGCCATTTGCAATGATGTGGATGGAAATGGAGGGTATTATGCTAAGCAAAATAAGTCAGAGAAAGAGAAGTATCATATGATCTCACTGATATGAGGAATTCTTAAAGAAAACAAACTGAGGGTTGCTGGAGTGGTGGGGGGTAGTAGGGATGGAGTGGCTGGGTGATGGACATTGGGGAGGGTATGTGCTATGGTGAATGGTGTGAATTGTGTAAGACTGAGGAATCACAGACCTGTACCTCTGAAACAAATAATACATTATATGTTAAAAAAAAAAAGATAGTAGGAAGGGAAAAATAAAGGGGGGTAAGTGGAGGGGGAGATGAACTATGAGAGACTATGGACTCTGAGAAACAAACTGAAAATTTTAGAGGGGAGGGAGGTGGGGGGATGGGTTAGCCTGGTGATGGGTATTAAAGAGGGCACATACTGCATGGAGCACTGGGTGTTGTACACAAACAATGAATCATGGAACACTACATCAAAAACTAATGATGTAATAATGTGTGATGACTAACATAATGTAATAAAATTAATTAATTAATTAATTAATTAATGGTGCGTGAATCAGGTAGCATACCATCTAGCAAGTAGAGGAGAGCCCCCCCATGTCATTTTTTTTTAAAAAAGACTCCTTTTCTCACTATTTTGTAACACTGTTTCTATCATTTACGTCACTTAAATATCTATATATTTGATGTACTATACAGTGGCTAACTGAACATAATAAAAATAAATAAATAAAATAAAAATAAATAAATATCTATATATTTATATATCATTTATATTTAAATATATAGTTAGATATTTTGTATAATTATTTATTATATTACAAATTTATATTTATAGATAACATATTTATCATTTATATCAAGTCCTTATATATTCATCAAATATATTTTAGAATTCTCTTCTCCATTATATAAATCTATTCTTACATTAATACATCACTACTCTAATTTCTATAGCTGTATAATAAATCTTGGTATCTGATACCCCAGCCTTTCTTCAAACATAACTTTTACTTCTGTCTTTTGTATTAATTTTAGAATTAGGTTCTCATGTTCTTTGAAAATAAATGACATCTCTATGATATTGAGTCTTGCATATACATGACACAGAGTTCCATTTATTCAGATTTTCTTACATGTCCTTTAACAATGTTTGAAAATTGTGTCCATAAAATTCTTCATTTGTGGTATTGGATCAATTCCAATGAAATTTATAATTTTGGCACTATTTTCTGTAGAATCTTTTTTTCTATTATGTTTCCTAATTAGTTGAAGAAAAGGAGTAGGAATCCTTTTCTTATTTCTGATTTTAATAGCAATACTTCTAAATATCAACCAATGTGAAAGATGTGTTTAACCGGGAGATTGTAAGCTCCAAAAGGACAGAGTTTCTATCCTCTTCACTGCTATATGACCAGTGCCTAGAATGAGTATTTGATACATGGAAGCATAAAATAAATATTTGTTATCCATATATTAGGGTATGATGCATGCTTTTTGGTAGAAATCCTTTCTCTTTTTAGGAGTTTCCTTCTCCGTCCAGTTGGATAAGAAAAGATAATTATGAATTAGTGTTGAATTTTATCATTTACTCTTTATATATTGATACAATCAAATGGGTTTTTCTCCTATAATCACAATTATTTTGAATGGATGACTTCCTTAATATAGAACTGCTTATACCCATCCTTGGTGATGGGGCCTTACTTTTTTGTATACTGTAGGATTTTACTTTTAAATATTTTGGCCAACTCTGCGCTTGCCCCTTCTAGTATTGTTGCCTCTGGCAGTTGGAACAATTGCTCTTTGTTTTAAGCAACTGCCCTGGGAATGGGGATCTCCACACTGAGAAAGACTTGAATCTGGTCAAAGATAAATTTTGTGAATTTCCCAGGGAGCTACCATGCAGGTCATCTATGACAATTCTCTGGTAATCAGGCTTTTGGGGGAGTTCCAAACCCTTTCTACTCTCTCCAGGCTGCTGGTTTTAAAGGCTGCTGGAAGCCAAGGAAAAAGAAATGGGAATATGGCAAGTTAAAACACCATGAAGCTCACTGTTCTTACCAACAAAAGCCAGCTGTTTTTATTCAAGAAATTCTCCTCAGATTTTTGCATGCCTTTGGTTAATTACAGAGTTTTTAAGAAGTTGATTTTAACAATTTTTCCCCAGTGTTCTTGTTGCTTTTCTGAAAGAGTGGATTTTCAGAGGTCTTTACTCTGTGTTATGTGTATTTGTGTCCTCCCAAAATTCACATGTTGAAGCCCTAGCCCTCAGTGTAATGGTATTAGGAAGAAGGGCCTTTGGGAGGTAATTAAGTTCAGATGAGGTCATGGAGCTCTTATTACAGGATTAGTGTCCCTAGAAGAAAAGACATCCAAGAGCTCACTTCCTCGTCCTCTCTCTACCAAATGTCCATACAGCAAGAAGGTAGCCATTTACAAGCCAGGGAGAGGGGCCCCCCATCAGAACCTGGCCGTGCTAGCACCTTGATCATAGACTTCCCAACCTCCAGAAATGTGACAGATAAATGACTTTGGTGTAAGCCATCTATGGTATCTTATTAAAGTAGCCCAAACTAAGACATTTTCATTCTGATAATTCTTCTCTGTTTTTCCATATATTTAACAGTCATAAGAGCTTCATTTTGGGGAAATTTCTTCTCATGTTTTTTGTCCATTCTACTGAAGTATTAGATTTTCTTATTGGACTGGAAGTTATTTAAGTATATGAAAACTGTGCCATATTTTTTTCCTAAACCTTCCCAATTTACCATTTGCTTTTAAATATTATAATTTTTGCACACAGAGAATTTTTAATCAAGTCCAATACTTCAATATCTACCATATTTTTCATCATCTTAGAAAAATTTAAAAATTCACTCACATTTTCTGGTTTTTTAAATGATTTCATTTTTTTATATCAAATTTTTCATTCATCTGGAATTTTGACATATAACAGGAAAGTCAACTTGATTTTTGTCCACAAACATCAATTTTCCTAGCAGAATTTATCAAATAATCTATCTCATTCCCTTAATGGTTTATGATACTTTATTATATATTAAATCCCAAAATAAAATTCTTATATAAAATAAGAACAGTTTGGGGGCTCTTTCTTCTGAACTCTGATCATATTCTTACTCTTGAGCCAACTCTACATTATCTTAATATGTTGTTTTATACTATATTTTAACATTTGATTATTCTGAATTAAGATGTAATGTAAAGAGCTAACACTAGTTAAAAAGTAGCCTTTGGAGCATGGCCTTTCTGTTTTTGTTCCTGTAGTTATTAAATTCTTACAGAAGCATTGCCTCCTCTAAGGAGACTTTCCTAAATCCTTTACTGCCTCTTAGGTTGGGTTAGGTACCTTTCCTCTATGCTGCTTCTTTATATTCTCATAATGTTGCATGCATACTCTGTTATGGTATATATCTCATGGCATTAGGAGGGCTGAGTTTTTGACTATACCACTGGACTATGAGAAACTCTTTGAGCACAAGACACTATGTTCTGTATCTAGGATGCCTTGAATAGTTTCTCACCATATTAGGAGCTGAAGAAATTTTCCTTAAATAAATGAATAAACGGTATCAGCTGAATTTTCCCCTGATAATAAATAATGGGGAGAAGGAAATCTAGTGTACAATTCAGGCATTGTTGTCATTAATCTAGAACTTATTGCAAATAGATACACTATAGTAATTTTAAATACAAACATCTAGGTATGATTCAGTATATCTTGATATTGAATTTTATTATTCTGCTTCAATAAAAAGTTTGACTATCATCACTGGATATTCAAAAGCTTTGGTTTGTATGCAGTTCCCAGCCATTAGTCGTTAGAATGGCCCATGCAGTTTTTCTCTATTGTCAACTCTAATTGCTTTTTGAAATCAAGCCAATTAAACCAAGTATCTACCAAATATCTGCTAATCCCAGGAGGACCTGAAAGTCTCAACACTTGTTATTTGCACTTGGAAAAATGACTTCTTGTTGCACACACCTGACCTCAGCTGCTACTAGACAGATTGTAAACCTTATATACACATTCACATCCCCAACAGAATTTCTAGGACAATGAGTTTCCAATTAGAGATTTCTCAGGAACCTATCTTGTACCCCAACAGCTAGTTAACAAAAGAGGTCATTGGTTTCCTTGGTAACAGCTGTAGACTTTTATATTTTGAATCAGACTTACATCTCAACATCAGATGTAACCAACTTGTTAAATAGGTCATACCTTTTGCAAGAATTAAATAAAACAAAAAATCTAAAGAGAATATTTATGTTTTTCAAATGAAAATATTGGTAGTTTTTTAATAGCTTCTGAGCAACCAAAATAACCATAAAATCTAGCATCCAGTCTATTGAACTGTGTCAAAATCATTTTGGAATAAGCTAAAAATAAACATATAAAAACATACACTATAAGAAAAGCAGATAACTTAGATAGAACAGAAATAACTGGATATATGGGCATGAATGAGAAGTAGAGCTGACAACCTGGAGAGAGCTAGAATAAATATAAAAGCTTAGCTGTAAACTACACAAACGGAGGAGACAGTCACTTAAAGGAGATTCAAACTGGCAAAACCAATGTGAAGCAGAGCACCAATGAATCTTTTATTAACCCAGTCTAAAACAGCATGTGTAATGTTGACAAATGCTTCTGCATTCCATGTTTATTTCTTTTAAGATTTTATTTATTTATTTGACAGAGAGAGAGGGAGAGAGATCACAAGTAGACAGACAGGCAGGCAGAGGCAGAGAGGAGAAGCAAGCTCCCTCCTGAGCACGGAGCCCAATGTGGGGCTTGATCCCAGGATGCTGGGATCATTACCTGAGCCAAAGGCAGACGCTTAACTGAGTGAGCCACCCAGGTGCCCCTGCATTCCATGTTTATTTAATGAGATCATCTTGAAGAATGCATGTTGACCACTTAGAGCACTCCAGGCTCCCTTTAACTTCTTGCTCCTCAGAAATGTGGCTTTTGAATCATGTATTTATGGTTAGACATGATATTACAAGATTTGAAACTTGTCTTTCCCCTTCAGAAGCAAATGGAAGTCACAGCAAGCATCAGCACTTCCTGCACTCACCAGCTACAGGGGAGCTCTGGAGCAGAGAGGAAAGGATGGATGGACACCACAGCTGAGGAAGCCATTGCTTTGGCTAGAAGATCTGACTATAGGTTAAGCACAGTTCAGCAATGAGGAAAAGAATATTCAGCGTAGGCAAATCCAGAGGATTAAAATCCCATTTCTGTTCTCACTTTTCAAGCAGGATTTCAAAGTTTTGATTTTCATAAAAGGGAAATAGGATATATGTGACACAATTGTGTTAATAAATAAGGAATGATTATGTTCCAGCTAAGAGTAAATCATAGAGTAAGTTGTCCAGGTTCATTAAAGGTGCCAACATGCTTGAGGTAATTATAACTTTACCTTCAGAGGTGACTTTTTACTGGGCATAAATAATCTGCCTCATCCCTCCAACCCCCTATAGCAAAAGAAATCCCCAGGCAAAGGGACTGAATTCTCCACTAATAGAGAAGTCACTATTAAGTAAGCATTTGTGTACCTAGAAGCTTCTTGCTCAAATCCAAATAGCCCTGAAAATAGAGGATCAGGGCTTCAATATCTTTAACACTTCAGTATAGATTAGCTTATTGAGGTCTTTTTGCCTCAGAGAAACCAGAAAAGGAGGGTTCTGTGTCTTGTGTATTGCCTGGGCAGTTGGGGTTTCACCAAATCACTACCTGTCAACTTAGATTGCTGGGAGCAGTGCAAGAGGGAGTGGGACACAAGGGACAAATACACTTTGATGGCACAGAAAAGAGAGACACAAGCCCATAGCTCCTCTAAAACCAGTCTTCCTCCTTCTAGGTATTTGCACTTGCTATTCCCTTGAAATTTTCCACTCCTTTGTTCCAACCCCAACCCCACCTCTCTACCTGACTAGTTCCTATTCAACCTTCGGGTCCTAACACAAATGCTATTTCCTTAGGTAAGCTCTCTCTAGCTCTTACAATTAGCATGTTATCATAGAATACTGAAATTTTCCATTTTTGAATATAACAAATACCAGTTAATTCTTTGTCTAATTATTTTTTAATATCAGCTTCCCAACTGGACTATAAGCATCATCACAGCAGGGCCATGGCTGCCTTATTTACCATTCTTTCTCAACCCCTAGCACATCGTAAGGGCATAAAAAATATGTGTGACTGATTGACGGTTTGGTACATTGTGAATGCATGTGGAGTGTTCTAGCAGCAAGTTCTCCATGACATGAGGGTGAGGGATATCTGGGTGGCAAGACACGCCTGGGAAAGAAATGGATAGGGATGAAAGGGAAAATGAAGGAGGGAGGAGATAATCTTTTTAATTTCACAATTTGGCCAAGCTTTGTCCTTGTTACTTTTTTATTTGCCCTTACTTTTTCTATTTCCTGTAGTCACCTTTTTGAGGGTTTTGTAGAAACCACAAAAAATCAGATAAAACTTAAATAGTGCCTGCCATGTGTCAGGTACTATTCTAAATGCTGCACTAACTCATTTGGTCATCATAGTAACTCTATGAGAGAAATACTTTTATCATCCTCACTTGCAGGTGAAGAACCTGAAGCAATGGGAGATTAAGTGGTTTCCCAAATTCACACAGATAGAATGTGGTGGACCTATTGTTGGAACTCAGCACTCTGGCTTCATAACACATGCTCTTAAAGGCTTTGCTAGGGTTATGCAGAGAGTACAGAACTTAATTAACAACTATTTCCAATCTTCTTTTCCTGTGCCCATCTCCTTTGTAGGAAAAGTTGAATTTTATTGCTTTTCCTGTCTTCTTGGCATCTAGCAGTGCCTCTGCAAGCCAATTCTGATAAATAAGGCATAAGCAGATATATTCTGGAGACAAAAGAATCCTTCTCAGAAGGATGATTTGTCTGAACGTGTAATGGTATAAATGTGGGTTCTGGCCATCTCCCCTTCTGGTTCCTGCCTGGAGTACAGGTAGTAAGCTCTAGCAGCCCTCTAGTATGCAAGAGGGAAATACCAAAGAATTATGAAGGTGATAGCCAGAGTTTGACAATACTGTGGCACTGAAACAATGTCAGCACCTAATCATATTCATTCTCCTTGTTATGTAACAAGTTTATTTTATATAAAAAACAAACTCCAATTTGTTTACTCACTCTTGGTAATGCTTTCTATTGCTCATAACTGAAAACAAGCTAAAATGATACAAGTCACAGAAAACATTACCAAGAGGGGGTAAAAAAATTGAGGCAGGTTTGTTGACTTCTTTGCTTGTTTTACCACACAACAAAAATTAGTGGAAGCCCAAGGGATTTCTGAAAAAATGCCAAACTATAATGATAACTTAGGAAAATACTTTGAAGAGCTGAAATTATGCCCTATAATACCAAAGTCTCAGGAAGAAAAAGATCAAACAGTCAAAAAGGCTTAACTGAAAATCTTTCAAGGGAGATTATTTACAGAGGGTTCCACAGAGTCAAGGAATGAACAGGATAATGAAGCACCCAGAATCTAGCAACAGCAGGAAACTGAGTCTGGTGGGGCAAAGAGAGGGAACAGAGTCACCAAAGGTCAGAAAGACCTGGATCTGGGAAAGAGAGTCCACCACACAGGAGCTTTGCCCATACAGATATTCAGTCACTGCCAGGGCCATAGTAGTCAGGGCTGGAGTGGGGGGTGTGTACATAATTACACCAATACTCCTTTCTGATCCCCTGCTGGAGGCTCCCCTTGTAGTAAACCCAACTGGAAATGAGAGGGCAGGAGACCCTGGAAGATCCTGTTCATAGAAGTAAATATCCTTGGGTGCTGAGAAAGCAGAGAAGGGCTCATAATAGATCTAGTAGCATTGTGCTGTGGGGGTCAGAGGAGAGCTGGAATGAAAAAAAGAGGTGCAAATGGAGAATACAATCAAACTTGCCCTGGAACACAGAGAAAATGGACTTCCTCTTTCTTTCTTTTGTTTTAAAGATTGTATCTATTTGAAAGAGAGAAGAGAGAGCAGAGAGAGAGCACATGATGGGGGGTAGGGGGGCAGAGGGAGAGGGAGAAACAGATTCCCCACTGAACATGGAGCCTGACACAGAACTCGATCCCAGGACCTTGGGATTCTGACCTAAGCCAAAGGCAGACGACGCTTAACTGACTGAGCCACCCAGGTGCCCCAGACTTCCTCTTTCTCCTTGTCTTCTCTTCTTTAGTAAGTATCCCAGAACTAAATGTTCAATATTTGGTAAAAGTAATAAAGAAGCATACTTCTAGCCGTTACAAACTGTGTGACTTACAGCAAGTTACTCAACCACTGTCCCAAAGCATCCCAAGTCCAGTCTATATCCTGATGGTTCCAGTGTTCAAGAGAATGGTTCATCCAATGCCCTATTTTTTACTTTCTGGACTGACTTAATGATCTTCATACATACCCACTCAGGTCTATACTTTGATTCTAATATTTTTTCACTGGGAACTGTTCCACTGATGAAAACTGGAACATAAACAATCTACAATCTGAATTCAATGTTGTGGTTAGGTTGAAAAAAGCCCCTCTCCAACATGTCCATGCCAACCCTGGACCCTGGAAACATGTTAACTTATACCGTAAAAAGAATGTTGCTGATGTAATGTAATCCAGATGGAACCAATGAAGTAATCACAAGTGTCCTTTAAAGATGGAGACAGAGGGAGATGCTACCACAGAGGTGAAGACAACAATGTGATGATAGAAGCAAAAACTGGAATGATGTAGCCACAAGCCAAGGAATGCCAGCATCCACCAGAACTTGGAAGAGGCAAGGAATGGATTCACCCATGGGTCCTCCAGGAGAAATCAGTCCTGGAGACACCTTGATTTTAGCCACATAAAATTCATTTCTGACTTCTGACCTTAAGAACTATAAGAGAATAAATTTCTATTGTTTTAATCCACTAAGTTTGAGGTAGTCAATAGGAACCTAATATAAACACCCTTTCTTTTCAGCTCCCCACCTTTGTTCTTGTATTTTCCCCAAACAGTGTCCAGCTGCCTTTCTTTCCTTCTATTTGCATGATTTCCATCAACATCCTCATTTCCCAAACACTTCTTTTCTTCCATCACACCTACTTAGCAGACACCAACTCCGGGTCAGTCCCTGTACCTGCTCTCTCATTCTTAGACCTGGGATGCCAGGAATTTTGGAAGAAAAAAATACCGCAATTTCAGGAAATTTTGCTGCAAAAATATATGTTCTCCAACTTACTTCAAGACAGCTGTTTTCTTATAATTTTCTTGAGTCTATTTGTCTCCATGCTCTTATGAGATTTTTCCAGAGATATGTTCTAATAAATCCTCTTAGGAAGTCTGCTTCTAGAGAATCTAATCCAAGACATCAGAAAAGCCAGCCATCTGTCTCCTTCCTCATGGATAACAGGGCTTGAGATATAAAGTCAACAAATAGGAAGATGGGTTGAATCTCTGCTTTCAATCACTCCAGCCTCTCCAAAAGATAAACTAGTAAGTTCCCATTCCTGCCTAAGCTAGGTTAAGTTTGATTTCTGTTACTTACAATCAAGAGACACAATAAATCAAGGGGAGGCAGAGTGACTCCTTTTCTTTGTCCATTCAACAACAGATCTTACAAACAAGGGAGAGATGTCCATAATATCACCATAGAGGGGAATAAATCAGCAGTATTTTCTGAACAAAGTTGTCACAAGACCATTGTCACATTCATTGCGCTTTGGGTGTCATGTACCCAACTTATAATTTATATATCTTCTGCTAGGGTTTATGGAGCTGTTTCCCATCTTTCCCACAGTACAAGCACCTGAAAAAATTCAATCTATCTTGATATGTTCTACAATATATACATACATATGTACATGTTAAGAAAGAAAAAGAAGCAAAATCTTTCTGTAATGCAAATCTAATCATGTCAGACCAATCAGTACCTCCTCTTTGTTCTCAAGATAAGGTTCATACTTCTTAAAATGGTCTCAAAATACTATATTTTGTGGTGTTGGGTGCAATCTCCAATCACATTCTCCCCATTCCACCTCCATATTCCCATCACAGTGAAGACTTTTACTTCCTTGAGTGACATGCTCTTTCTTAGCCTTGGATCTTTGTCCCTCTTCCTCCATATGCTCATATCTCAGCTTCTCACTTCACTCAGGTTTACTTCTTTTTAGGTTTCAGGACTTAGTCAAAATATTACTTCTTCTAGGAAGCCCTCTTTGATGTCCCACCTTCCACATCTTCTATGGGCTGCCATTGTTCCCTTTACTCTCCTATAATTTCACCTATCACTCTCTAATGTAATTAAATTTGTTTGTTTGAAATAAGAATATATGAGCCTTGAGGTAAAATAATGTCTGTTTGTTCAATGCTATATTGCTGGAGTCTAAAACAGTACCTGACTCATAATGCATTCATATTTTTGAATGAATGAGTGAAAAAGAAAAGAGAGAGAAAGAGATAATTGAGAGAGGAGAAATGACGTCTTTTTGAATACCAGTATAACTGGGACAACTGGGACATTAATCCAATCAGGAGATGTCTCCTTAACAGAAATATCTTGATGGAAAAAAGATGTGTATATATTTTCATGCCAGCATATTTCTCCCTCAGTGTCAACTCTTTATGATAGCTAAAGTTCACCATAAAATACATACTCAGCAACAAGACAACTCCTGTGATTAAACAACAGGATCAAGAGTCATTTAGCCATGATATCTGGCTTCCTTCCCAGAACAAGGTACCCAAGTTCCCTTAGAAGAAAGACGGCTGAGATTTGTATACCCACTGCTGAGAGACTTAAGTGGATCACTTAACCTCTTTATTGCTATATTAATTTATGGATTAATGGTCAGGGGTAGCTATCTATAAAGACTGCTATTTAAAACAACTTGATTTCCAAACTTGTCTCGAAGTAACTAGATAGATTAAGGAATAAGAAGACACTGACTTACAGAACGAAGTGCAAGACTGAAAGTCAGAAGTTCATGCACTATGAAAGCAGAAATAGAAAGCACTCATCTATGTATGCTGTCTTATCTGGTGCAGTGAGAAACTTGACCATCTTTCAGAAGAGTTTATTAGTTTTAAATTGTCATGTTTACCCTAAGATCATTATGCAGGATGTTATGTCGTCAAACAGAGTAACCATTTTCAGAAATGGAGGATATGACCATGGTACTGCCACTCCCCTATGCAGCCTCCTTGACAGTCTCGCTAACACATCATGACATCCTTTTCCATGAGACAGACTCATCCTCAAAGTGCTCCTCAATGCATTCTTCCAGCAGTCACTGTTGGCCAATTAAACTTGCCACAGAAGATAGAACTATTGTATCACTCTGACTTTTCTGTTGAACCAATGACAGTTACCTTTTGGGATCTCAAATACTCATTTCCTTGCCATTACTGATCTCCCTGTCAATATTCACAGAAGTACTCACCATATGACAAGCTCTTAGAGTGGCTAGCAGGACACCTTGTGGAGCCAATGAAAATAGCTGCCTACCCACATTGATTTTAAGCAGCATTTACTTCTTGGGAATTACTCTTTGTTTCCTTTTCTATAATATCATGGATGCTTTCAATGTTCATAGGTGACAATAATGCCTGAAGTGTCATCTCATGGTCAACCCAATCCAGTCCATACCTAGAGATGTGAGTAGGTCATCTACACAAGGCAAGAGTATCAGAAAGGCTTCTTTGTTTACACAAAAGAATATCAATCCTACCACATACTCCTTTCATTTTTAAATATTTTGATCCAAGCACAGTTGGCAAAGAATACTTGAAAATATGATCTTTGTCCTTAAACTATTTGCTTGTCAGCTCATCATCAATCTTATCAGGAAAAAAATTTTTATCTTCCAAATTCCTTGGTCCTCCATATTTCCTTATCTCATAATCCAGCTCAGGGTTATCTAAAAGTCTATCATTAAAATACTGGCAACTTCACAACCTTTGCCAACTATACTCTTCTTACAGGTGATAGACAGAGAGACAGATAGACATAGATACAGATATTGATAGATACATAGATAATCTATTTTGAACTAACTCACTTTTTATAATCTTTTGTTTGTCCTAAATAACAATATCCATGGACTACTTATATATTTTTCTGATATACATTTAAACACCATAACCATTACAATTTAAAATGATTTAGCACCATCTAAAATGTTCTTAACTATGAATATAATCTCTTTGAGAAACAATGATTTATACCAGCAGTTCTCAATACTGCCATATAAGAATCACCTGAGAAAAACAGTTTTTTTTAAAATTCCAATGTCTAGATCTCACCCCGGACCAATTAAATCTGAATGAAAATATCTGAGAACAATGGTATATCTAAAAAAGAAAAAAATAATCATGTAGAAGATCCTCACTCTAACCTGTGAGCCGTGTGAAAACCTCAAGATAGACACTTTCAATTTAAAAATGACTTGAGAGCTGTATTACTAACTTTGGGATTTCTGCCCAACAGGAATTGAGAAACTAGCATTCAATTTCTATCCTAATCAGTGGTTCTAATTTTAAAAAGGTGAGTAGTTATTGGCTACAAAATTTAATTTTTCAAAGTTCATTTAAACTGAACAAAACAAATTCTTTTTTTTTTAAGATTTTATTTATTTATTTGACAGAGAGAGACACAGAGAGAGAAGGAACACAAGCAGGGGGCGTGGAAGAGGGAGAAACAGGTTTCCTGCTTAGCAGGGAGCCCCATGTGGGGCTGGATCCCAGGATCCCAGGATCATGACCTGAGCCGAAGGCAGATGCTTAACGACTGAGCCACCCAGGCACCCCAAACAAAACAAATTCTTTATATAGTAATACAGAATTTTTTATGTTCTTTCACCTGTATGCATTGGACTTGGCTATGAGTTCTTTAAAAACAGGACTTGCTTCTCCCTCTCCCTCTGCCTGCTGCTTCCCCTGCTTGTGCTCTCTTTCTCTCTCTGTCAAATAAATAAATAAAATCTTAAAAAGTGTGGACCAGACAAATGTGAAGACAAGCTTTAGATAAGGGCAGGGCTAAAGCCCATTCATATGATCACTTCAAACAGTATTTGCCTCTTGTGACAGCACCGTACACTTTAGCTATGATGATAAAGTGAGCCAAATGTAGAGCAACTGGATGATCACCCTGTCCCTGGGATTACAAGCACTAACTTAGCAGAAGGAAATATCATTTCAATTATAATTCATAACAACTCCAAGATAACTAGAGCAGGATCTACACCACAGCATCACCTTCTTCTTCCTTGGACCAAGCGCTTCATTGAAATATGGAGCCTGTAGGGTTTCAAAAGGAGTTTCCCAAATGAAGCCATGGGACACTACCCTTCCTAACTCTGACAAAAGAACAATGTGCTATACTGGTTATTAACCTTCTCTTTTTCAAGGCCCATGTAATTTGTGGCTTCTACATTTCTGAGTTCCTATACAATGATTATACATTTCATTAAGACTTTTAGCCAAAAAAAAAATATGTTATTAGAGAAAATACTAGAATAAAATAAAAACTTACGCTTTCTGCCAATTATACCATACCTTTGAGTTTGCTTTTTTTGTAAAGGTTCCATGCCACAAGAAAATTCTTAACTCCTTTCCATGTTTTCTAAGACCTTTCAGGATCTGCTTACCCTCACTAGCCCCTCTCCAGTCCCTTCTGCCCCAAACTGAGTCTCTGGTAGTATTATGTGCTTTCATTTCTTCAAACATGTCATGTTCTCCCTTCCTGATTCAGCACATGATCTTCCCTCGACCTAAAACATTTTCACAAAATCCCTCCCATTTGTTGCATATTATTTATCTATTGTTAAGTAACAAATTAACCAAACTTAGCAGCTTTAAATAACAAATATGTATTATCTCATAGTTTCTGTGGATCAGGAACCTAGAGACAGCTCAGCTAGGAGATTCTGGCTCAGGGTCTCTCAAGCTATTGTCCAGGGATGCTGTCATCTGAAGGCTTCCTTGGGATGGAGAATTCACTTCCAAGATGGCTCACTCATATGGCTATCGGCAACAGGTTTCTGTTCCTTGCCATGTGAACCTCTCCACATGGTTGCCTGAATATCCCAAGATGTTAGCTAACTTCTCCCAAAACAAGTGGTCCAAGAGGGAGCAAGGCAGAAGCCACTTGTCTTTTATGACTTAGTCTTGGAAGTGAAACATCAACAGTTTGGCCATATTTTTTAATTAAAAACAAGTCAGTAAGTCCAGCCTACACTCAAAGGAGGAACACTAAACTCCATCTCTTGAAGGGAATGTCAAAGAATTTGTGGACACATTTTAAATCACCACAGCCTTGCTAAAGCCAAATTTCAGCCTGGATATTTACTTTCTTGGTTAGCCTTTGTGACTGCCCCAAGACTGGCTTGGTATCTCTCTTTAGTTCTCAGGAGATACCTCTCCTAATAGGGATTATGTTTTTGGAAGTAAACCCTAATTGTTTTTCTGTCTTCTGCAGTGGAAAGTAAGCAACTCGACTATGTCTTGTTCACATGTGTATTTCCAAGCCCAGCATAGTTCTTGGATGTTGGTAGGCTTTCAAGGTTTACTGAAAAATGAATCACACCACTCAAAGAAGTGCTTTTCCTGCCTTTTTGCATGATAAGCAGAGAACAAAAGGAGAGAAATAAATTTTATAGTGCACTGCCTGCGGTGCCTTGCACTTTGTGTATATTATCTCACTTAGTGACAGTTGAAAACTTTGATGGAAGCACAACTGTGTGGTAGAAAAAGGGAAGACTTGCACTTTCATACCCTCCTGCTGTTACAGGATTTTTATTCCCTTAGTGACCACAGTTCTTGGTCCCGCTGCTTGGAAGAGTGAAGAGGTAGACCAGACGAAGAGGGGTGGGCAGCAAAGCAAAGTTTATTGAGCAAGAGCACAAAGCTCCCAGAGAAGGAGGGGACCCGAGAGGGTTGCTGTTTTGGCATTCAGATCTAGGGGGTTTTATAAGCTCTTTTGTGGAACCATCATGAGCATCCTGAGTTTGGGCCCCCATGGATTGGCTGCTAAGGTGTGCCAATCAGGGCTTGATCATGCACCCGTCTACCTATCCAGTTATTGTTCACATGCTGATAGTCTTTTGCGCTGACTTCTGGAGACTAACTGCCTCAACCTGTGATAGTGACCAATGTTTTATGGTTAATTATGCAAAAATCACTTTGCATAAGTCACTTCTGCAGAGGCTCCTAGACAGGATGCTACTGTGGTCTTGTCTAAGCTATAGAACAGGATGCTAGCGCGGTTTTGTCTGAGCTGTCCTGGCTCCCTGTTTTCTTGTTGGGGACCCTGGCCCTGACTACCTCATCGCCAACCAGCTCCTAACAATACCACTTGTTACTGCAAAGTCTTGGCAGCTAACTCAGACTCTTGGAACTTCAGTTTTCTCCTGAAAAAACTGAAGGATATAATAATAATTCCCTTGGCAGCCAACATGCTTTTAATGAGGATCAATGTAAACAAAAGTTAAATATAAGCCAAAAAACATCATACAAATATACAAATATACAAATATTACTATTTCTCAGATTTCTACGGAGTACAGATGATATTGGCAAACATGGAGAGGATGCTTCCATCTTTGGAAACTCAATCAAATGTGAAAGTCTTATCTCAGTGATAACCAATATTTTAATTCATTCATTCATTTAGTATTGAATGAACTCCTACTACGTGCATATTGAAAGCACAGCCCAAGTGTTCAGATACCTTAGGGTCTTTAATTCAGTACAAAAGCAGCTGTAAGTTCTCAAGATCTTTTTTATACAGAGTTATTAGGTTCCATTAGTAATAACTAGCACGTTTTAAATGACAGAGGAAGGTTGCCAAAGCAACAGTGCAAACAGTGGGCTAAAGGCCTTAGTCATGTACGGAGTCAAACTCTGGGAGTGCCTGCTGCTGCTGAAGCCTTGGCTCTCTTCTCAGGGCAGGAACAGTTGGTGCCCAGCATTCAGCAAGTGCTTAATCTTGGTTGGACAGAATTATATAAATGGCTATGGCTTGTACAGGAATCATCAGATGTGATGGCTGGATGGAATGGCTGAAGTTTCTAATCTAGCTGCCTCATTTTGCAGAGGAGGTAGTAGAAGCTCACAAAGGTTGAGTCCCAAGATCATACAGGCAGTCCATAGCAGAGTTTAGACTCCAAATAAATCTTCTGGCTCCCAGCTCTATGCTGTTTCACCATCAAATCAATTTTTGATTGATCAATTATCAAATTTTGATTGATCAATTATCAAATACTGGACTCTATTTTAAGAGTTTGCTACTAGAAATAGCCTTGCAAAAGATGGAAAATAACACTAACTTACCTACCAGCCTTGGCCAAAGGACTATAAAATAATTACGTCAGTAAAGTACTTCCCACATTTCATGAATTATTCCAATGATAGCAAATGTGGCCAAAGTTTATGGACAAGCAGCAGAGGTACATTAAATCTCCTGGCCACTAGGGTAGCATTTAACACAAAGCAAAATTGTGCATGAAAGCTATCCTGCAAAAGCCCCCTTCTTGGCATAATAATAATATATAATAAAGCATCAACAACACACCAGAAGTAAACTAGCACAAATTGTGCCTTCATTTTGTTTCTTCTCTCATCGTTCTTTTCCTGATTATTAAAGGACAATAGTATTTCCGCTAAGGAAGACAAGTGCTTTGTATCAGACAATCATGAGGCTGTGTGTCAGTTTTCCAACCTAGATAATTCTGATGTTGCTGAAGGCAGATTATTTATGCTCTGCCTTAGTTTCCTTGAGGAAGAGGGACTAATCTGTAGGCTAATCTTGGTAGCTGTTGAAACCTAGAACTATTTCAATCACTTCCCAATATCTTCTTCCAGTGATAGTCTCATTACTTCCCCCTAACTCCTGGTTTTGGACTTGTGACTTTTATAAACATGCTGTTCTTCTTCATGGAATATGATTATGATCAGATCATATACGATATCTCTGGCAGGTCATGAGCCAAGCTGGGCCTGCATAAGCTCTTCTTCTTCCTTTTCTTTTTTTTATAGACTTTATTTATTTGAGAGAGAGCAAGAGACAGCACACAAGTGGTGGGAGAAGAGGGGAGAGAGGGAGAAACAGATTCCCCGCTGAGCAAGGAGCCCGACGCGGGGCTCGATCATGACCTGAGCCAAAGGCAGACGCTTAACCGACCGAGACACACAGGCACCCCCTGCATAAGCTTTTCTTAAATAATTTTATCCTAAGGTAGAAAATGCCAAATGAGGGGTGCCTGGATGGCTCAGTTGGTTAAGTGTCCAAATCCTGGGTTTGGCTCAGGTCATGATCTCAGGGTGATGAAATCAAGCCCCGCATTTGGCTCTGGACTCAGCAGTGGAGTCTGCTTGTCCCTCTCCCTCTGCTCCTACCCTGCTTGTGTGCTCTCTTTCTCAAATAAAAAAAAAAAAAGAGAGAGAGAGAGAGAGAGAGAGAGAGAAAGGAAATGCCAAATGGCAGAAACTTGAGAGTTACATTGCTGGACCCATCAGTTGACATGAAATGTGATTCATTTTAGGCAGAAAAATATTCATTTGGTTCCATTTTCCCTAGCGCCTTGGAGGAATGCATCCGGCCTATTTGCTTGAGTTCCAAGTGAGCAGATCTTCAATATGCCTGGCATTTGGGGAAAGGAATTGTAACTTTGAGCGAAAGTAAAGACACTTATAGTGAGGGCTTTGCTAGCAGCCAACTCATGCTTTAAAGCAAAAGCAACACACAAAGTGGTGAAAGATACAGTGTGATGGTTAAAATGTATGCTTTCACAAAAGAACTCGGTTTAAAACGAAGCTCTGCACTTGGCAATTGTATGAACCAGGGCTAAAATTAAAACTTACTTGTAAAATGGACATAAAATACCTAACTGAGAGCAATGTTGTGAGGATAGGAGAAATAATGACGCTAGATCATTTGTCTCGTGTCCATAACATATGAAGTGCTGAACAAATTGGGGCTTTTATTATTACAAATAATAAAACGAAAAAAGGCAATTATTCCCTAAATAGTGCTCCTTGCTCTTTAAGAATTCAAGGGGCTTTGCAATGCACACTAACTTTCACCATAAATATGCAATAGATCACTAAATTGACCTAAACTTCCTGAGCCAATTGATGAAATGAGAACATTTATCCCTGCAGAGATGTAAAGCTCTGAACTTCCAAGGTTATAAGTGGAGGTAAATCTAACCTATGTCTGCTCCCTTCCACTGGGCATATTCATGCACTAGAGTGAAAAGTAAGGCTTTGCAGGGAGCAGGAAATTTCTTTGGAAATACTTCCATTTACAAAATCCTGAGCTACACCACCCTAAAGTACTTCCCAACAAATCCTCTTCTCCAGCTCACACAGATTTCAGCATTAGCGAAGGAAAAGGCCGCTAGAGCAAAAATCCAGAGTAATCTCAGTCAGTGATATTCTGCCATCCAATTTAATTTGCTCTACTCTCTTATAAATAAGATTAATGACATAAGTATAATGCAGAATGAAAAATTACAATAGTACATTTAGTGTCATGGCAAGCAGCCAGTTCCTCCAAATTAGGGTTGCTGGATAAAATACAGGATGCTCATTAAATTTGAATTCATGATGAACAACAAATAATTTTTTTTTTAAACATAAGCATGTTTTAGGTTGGTCCTGGCTTTTAGAGGTAGACTTAGAAAAATCATCAGGGTCACCCCTCATGACCAGGCTCCATGTCAGATGCACATTTGGGACATAAACATTTAACTGTGTGTCCTATATTTTTACTTGCTAAGCCTGGCAACCCTCTTGCAAATGAATGGAATCAAACCAAACTCTACAGTTATTTGTCATAAAACTATTTGATCACCTTTCAAAAAATCTGAGGCCCCTTCAGACATTTTCCAGTTCTTGTTTATTTTAAAGGATAATAAAAAATTATAGTTTAGAAATTTGTTGAATGTGGTCACTTTTTATAATTTAATTTTACATAATTGCCATTTATATTAATGATAAATTCGTGAGAAGAAAATTAACATGCATAAAAATAGTACTTCACTCTCCATAGCCAATCGTAAAATAGGCCAGTGTACACTTCTGGGAACTGGAGAGAGTTTTACTCTTATGATTGGAACCAGCTGGACAGTTTTTTATATTAAGACCCATGACCATTTGGACACAAAGAAACTTCCAATTTCAAATTCTGGACAGTTTTCAAATTTTATCATATGTCTGATTATTTAAAACCCGAACTTCAGCCTAAGAAACCTGTAAATGAGACATCCAAGTCAGTGGATATGCTAATGAATGTCCTACATATGTGCCAAAAAACCCCCAACACTTATTAATATGAAAACTGTATGTTATGCCTTACTGCTTACAAAGCATTTTCCTAAGTTTCTCAAACTACACTACTTGTTCTTCATAGCAGAAATCAAAAGATAAGCATGGTTAATGTCAAACTGTGTAAAATATTTTTGTATTAAAGCAAACAGATCTATGATAGATGAAAAAGGAAAAAATGTGTATTTGTTTTTAAAACATGAAATAGGAGACCTCAATAAAGTTGTTCTTTAAAAAAAAATCACAAAATTCTGGACAGTTTTCACTAATGATGTCATAGCTGAGAACTGGATATTTTGGACTTGATATGTAATCAGTACCACGTAGTCATAGGTTGAAAGTTCAAATTTCACCCATGCTGATTTTGGACATTGTCAGATTCATACCATCAAGGTTTTAATGTTGTTGGACTCCCTTCTGGAGGCTGACAGCAGATGAAGTCTGGGAAAGTCATTCCAAATCCCAGTGAATAGTCGTAGTGCAGTTTCTCAACACATCCCTACAGAATTTTGTGGAATTTTCCTCTCATAAGGAGACCCTGTTCATCGAATTGTTCAGTGTGTGAGAGAAGCTTCACAAGGATGTAGCAATGACAGCCTCAGTGTGTGGCCTTTGTTTGCTGGGATCTCTCAAGCCTCAGTGTGGGTAGTAATCTTGATGACATCTGGTCCCTGAACTCGTCACAGGAGGATTCCAAGTCCATTTTGCATTTCCTCTCCAGTCCCTGGTGGATTTTGTTCCAAAATGAGTAAGACCCAAACCTAGACCTCAAAAGTACTGGAGGGTCAACAGAGCTGCTGTCTCAGCCATTACCACTTCTCCATCCACAGCTGCTGCACTCTTCTCCCACTGCCTTGTGGCCCTTCAACTGGGAAACAAGCCCCCAGCCTGCCCTGCATTGTTCGTCGCAGGGCGAGTGCATCTTCCCATATGGATCCCCTGGCAAGCTGCTCTTTCTGTTTTTCACAACCTCCCTTCTCAAGGAGCTTAGGACAAATTCCCAGTGCTGGGTCAGAAGATATGTCAGGGACTCCGGCCGTGCCTCACTCTCTCTTCTGACCTTGCCACCAGCATCCCAGTCAGACTTCCGTGCATCTCAATTCCTTTCCTTCACTGCAGTGAGCTCCCTGTTCACCCAGGGCACTTTACACCCTCTTATTTTTGGACACTACCTTTAGAACCTTAGGTCGCCTTGTAAATTTAAGTATATTCCCTGTTTTATCCAAAATACTAATGTACTTTTGTTCATTCACTTATTCCTCCATTTACTCAAATAACATTTTGTCTCATCAATGTTGAGTCAAACCATTTGGTTCCTGCCCTCATGAACCTTGTAGCTTTGAGGAGAGATAGGTACAGCAGAAATAACCTTATTTTTTACTACTATCTGGTATCTTCTCATTTCTCTCTAACTCTTATTGTCATGTAATTTCTCAAACTTCAAAAAGCATTTATTTCCTAAAGGGAAAATGCAGTTCTTGCCTCAAACAAAAGGATCACTACTCAGGTTTGGGTTCCAAATTAGACTTCTTTCTAAGGATATAGAAAGATATATAGATATAGATATATCTGGATAGATATATCTATATCTATCTAGATAGATAGATATATCTAGATATAGATATATTGGCTCAGGATATAGAGCAGGAGTCCTGAAAGCTTAGTTTTCTTGAGAGAGAAAGAGGTTTCTTTCCCTTAAATTTCAGAGACTAAAGTTTGAAAGACTGATTGGCATTAATCATAGAATAGGGAAGAGTGTATGCAGACAAGAATATAGTCTATGGCTTCAGGGAAGGCCCCAGCTCCCATGAAGAAGAAGAAAAAAAAAAAAAAAAAAAAGCCTTTCCAGGGCTGTAGGAGGAATAATAGGAAGGTTGAGAGAGGGGGAATCTAGGTTCGATACTGCCTGCGCCTTCTCTAGACCCAGTGCGCATCATCTTCTAGGCCTCAGCCCAGAGTGGGGATGGGAAGGAAGACCACAGGCATGGGGAATATGAAAGCCCACTGGATCAAATCGAATAAAAAGAATGAAATTGGTTATGTTCCTGCTTGTCGAAGACCTTCTAGTTATCACCAAGATTTCCCATTTATTCTTGCTTCTGGGCATGGGGATCCCTGGAATCAGGCATGGCCCTGTGACCTACTTTGAACAATAAAAAGTGAACAGAAGTTTCCCTTCTGGGTAGAAGCACCGAAGACAAGGTTCTCCATGCCTTCCTCTGCTGCTAGGCAACTTGGACCCAGGCGGCACAGTCACAAGATACCAGAGATTCTGTCAGCATGGATTCCTGAGTATGTGCAGCAGTGATATTTGGTTTCTATCTTCCATTTCCTTATTTTATTTTTTCAATTTATCCTGAACTCAAGGGGAGACAACAAATGGTTTGAGATGGAAATCACGGAGTCAGTTTTGCATATATGAATATGTGATACCGGAGACATCCAAAAAAAGATGTTAGGAAGATAAATGGACATGTGGATATAGAACTCAGAGGAAAGATCTACAGAGATATAACTTGATATATAGAAAGGATGTATAAATACAATCACTCAGCCAAACTACATGTCCCATATTAGAAAAGATATTTTGAATTCAGGAAGGATTTAACTTATGATGATCTTATTTAACTGGTGCTAAGTATTTAGAAGAAAATTATAAACATAAGCCACATTATTTTGAAAACATATAAAATATTTTCATTTATACATGCATAGAGAGAAACAAAATGGTGCTACCATTTACCTTTCTTAAAACTTTACTATAGTTCTGTCTCAGCCCCAGATGAATCCATTTATGCCCAGCAGTGATAGCAAATACAAATTGAAACTAATGAACTCCATTCCTTAATCGATTCATTTCTGGATATTTTTAAAGGTGATTTTAAAGCCAGAGTTTGAGAACACAGAAAACTGGGAACATTTAAAATTATATGACTTAAGTAAATACTTTTCTAAAGACACCTAAATTTTTGACTTAATTGTTTATCTTTCATAAAGAGCTAACTCCAAATTATGAAGCAGGTGAGGGTGGACCAGTCAGAAACATATAGGTACATGTGTGTACAAAGCAGATAAGAAAAATTGAGTGCACAATACCACAAAGTGATGGGTGCCTCTTTGAAGTGAAAAGAACGAAGTTATTGCGTGTTTTCAGCTTGCTATTAAGATTAGATAACCATTGACTAGTGACTTTTGCCTCACTATAGAAAGGAAAGAGATTAATGAAAGTAACCATGATAGGAAAGAGACTTAAATTGAGCCATACATGGAGTGGTGGTAGCAATATGGTGGGGAGGGGAATGCCAGAGAGGAGACTAGCTCTTTGATATAATGAATTTCATATGTAATTGGGTGGGTGTTTGATTTGGCACAGTTCCAGAAGATAGAAAACACAGAGGAAAATTTTGCTCCAAATAAGTGAAGACTTAAAACTATTGTGATGAGCACTGGATGTTATATGCAACTAATGATTCGTCGAACACTACGTCAAAAACTAATGATGTACTATATGTTGGCTAACTGAACATAATTTAAAAAAAAGGAAAAAAACCTATTTTTCTTCTATTTCTGATTCCTAAAGTAATATGTATTCACTATAAACATTTTGAAAAGTACAAAAAAGCAAATGTTAGAAAAAATCATTCATAAGCCCTTCACCCAGAGATAATCATCGCTAATACTTTCTATATTTATATATACATTTCAGCAACCATTTACTGAGTCCCTGTTATGTGTCAGATACTCTTTTAAGCAGTGGAACACAGAAGTGAACAAAAAAATGTCCCAGCTCTTAGGGAAACCTACATTCAAAGGACAGGAGAGATAAATGATAAAGTATGCAATATGTCAGTTAGTCAGAAGTGCAATAAGGAAAAAACAGAACTGAGTAAAGAGATAAAGCATGATGACATGAGAGAAGGGAAGATATGTTATGGTGCTATTTGAGCAAAAATCTCAAGGAAGGAACCAAGCCATAAAGACAGGAGAGGAAGAAAAGGGGAGTATGTCAGAGGGGGAGATGAACCATGAGAGATGATGGACTCTGAAAAACAAACTGAGGGTTCTAGAGGGGAGGGGGGTGGGGGATGGGTTAGCCTGGTGATGGGTATTGAGGAGGGCACGTTCTGCATGGAGCACTGGGTGTTATGAACAAACAATGAATCATGGAACACTGCACCAAAAACTAATGATGTAATATATGGTGATTAACATAACAATAAAAAAATTAAAAAAAAGATATGTGGGAGAAGAGCTTTCTAAATACACACAAAATAAGACTGACATAGCTTTGTAACCTACATTTTTATTTAAGCATAAATAAGGAACCTCTCTCATGCAATTAAATGTTTCACAAATGCTGTTTTTAATGTATACATAGTCTATTGCATGGTTATATTTACCATATGCAATTCTCTACTGTTGGACATTTAGGTTGAGTTAACTATCTTGCTACTATACTGAATATTTTCATTTAAAATTTTTATGTGCAGGTCTGATTAATTTGTTTGGATAATTTTCTTAAAACAGACTTTGTGAATCAAAGGATATTCCTAAATTGCTTCTCCCCCCACCAAACCTGACAGATTTACTTTCCCATTAGCAGTATTGAAAAAAAGATTATTTTCAACCACTCTTACAAACATTATGTTTTTTAAAAATCTTTGCTAATAGAAGTTAAAATGTGTATCATATTTAATTTGCATTTCTTTTCTTATAAGGTTGAGCATTTTTATTCATGTTTTTAATGAGGCAGTATATTGTTTACATTAAATGTTACATGTATTAAAAGAATATCTATAATCTTTATAAAACTAAAGGTAAAATGGACATCTTTATACTCAGGACCCAGCTTAAGAATACGACTATTTCCATTCCCTTACAAACCCTTGAGTACTTCAGTATAGCCTTCCCCTCCTGAAGTAAACACTCTTCTCAACTTTGGGTTTATCATTTCCTTTAGCATTTTACCACATACATTTATATTCCAAATAATAGGCTATTTATTTTTGCAAGTTTTTTTTATGTCTATTGGGTTCATACTGTATAAAACCTTGGGGCCAAAAATCTGTTTTTCACTCAAAATAAAGAGATTCAACCTTGTTTTTGCATTTAGTTGTATTTCATTCATTTTCACATGAAGTACAATGTATGACTATACAATTTATTTATCTTTCTTATTGTTAATTAAGAGTCGAGTTGTTTTTAGTATTTTGCTTTTACAAACTATGTTGCTTTGAACATTTTGATTACCCTTCCTATAGACATGTGGAGGAGTTCCTTTATGGAATAGTTAACAGGAGCTAAATGTTGGTGTCATAGACTAAGTGCATTTGCAATTTAGAAAATAAGCTGTTGGTGCTATTATTTTATACTGGTACAAAGCTGTTGTAACTAATTTATACTTCCACCAAAAAGGCACAAATGTCTAGCTTTTCTATACTCAGGCCAACACTGAATATCATCCAATGTTTTCATATTTCCTAATTTGATGGATATAAAATTCTATCTTGTTAGTTTGCATTGTATTTTTCAAATTACCAAAGAGGATGAACATGTTTTATGATTCACTTAGTTGGTTTTTGGCTCATTCCCATTAACTCTACTTTCTCCATTGTTTCCCCTTCTGCTTCCATTTATCTGTTAGTTAGATCATTATTTCATTGTCAGAACACATAACAATAGATTAGGTTCTATTACTGTGATCATTGCCTCATCTATTGTAACAACTGGGAATCAAAGTTATCTTAAAGTTTAATGATCAAGCAATAGAAATTAAGCATACTTAATAATATAAACACTGGGAACAATAATATTAGTGACTAAATTTGAATAATGAAGGCAGGAGAAGTTGAGGAAGAAGACAATATAAGCTAATTTTATTCTTGCTCACATACAAAACTCATAGGCACTACCTATGAAAATTGGGGACTCAAGACTACATAAAAGTATAAGAATAAAGATAACCACCAGAGCAAATTACAAACCTTTCTAAACAAGATCTATAATAAAAGCAAAGAGCAATAAAAAAAGAGCATATAGAAAAGGGTTAGGTTAAGAAAGAAGGGGAAATGAAAATACACGATATTATTTGCTTTTTTAAAAATTTACAAAACTCTACGGAAGAGAAAAAATAGGGATAACTACTATGGAACCAATAAGGCCTCAGACTCAGGCCCTTCCTTCACATAGCCCCCTTTCAAGGCCTCAGAAGGATTAAAATGGTCATATGTTTCAGAAAATTTTACATGTATTAGATATTTTAATTGCAAGAAGTTAGCACCAAGTTTGAGTTTATAATTTTGTTTTCTTTTCTTTAAAAGTAGCCATGAACTGCATAAAATGAAAGACCTAAAAACTTGGATCCAATCCAACCAGAAACTTAAAAAAATGAGTACCATTTTGGGGTGGAAATGGGGCATATGGTGGGAGCAAGACTTCAAATATACAAATTTTTATGCCATTTTGGTTTTTAAACCGTGTAAATATAGTACCCATAAAGAATATATAAATTTTCAAAATTAACTTAAAAACATTGGGATTGGGGCACAGAGGGGGCTCAGTCATTTGAGCATCCAACTCTTGGTTTCGGCTCAGATCCTGACCTCATGGGTTGTGATGGTTGTTATGTCGGATCCGTCGATCCCTTCTGCAGCTACTCTGATCAACATCCGCAATGCCAGGAAACACTTTGAGAAGCTGGAGAGAGTGGATGGTCCCAAGCACAGCCTCCTGATGCGTTGAATATTACCAAATGCCCTTTCTGAAAATGCTGAATTGCCTTTCCCCCCTCCGCGCATCTTTTTTTTTTATATTCATAATGTCCTGTGCTTAAAAGTGGGCTTTGACATGTGTGCTGCTTACTACTTCCATCTTTCTTCCCTACTCCCCGTCTTTAAACCTTGGATGCTACTTACTCAGCTATCCAGTAGAGCTTCAAGATGGCCTTTCTGAAAAGTTGGTGTGGTGTAACACTAAAGTAGGTGGTGTGTGTGTGTGCATGCGTGTGCGCCTTCTGATTACCTGGTTATAATAGATATACATGTTAAAGCCTTTACAGTATCTTCCTGTGTTCCTTACAAGATTGCAAAGATGGAATGTTACTATTTTATCAGCAAGGGATTAAAATGCATTTATAAATCCTTCTTGGCTTCAACCATGAATAAACATTTGCTGTTAGCAATTTAAAAAAAAAAAAAAGAGAGAGACTGAGCCCTGCTTGGGGCTCTGTGGGGAGTCAGCTTGAGGATTCTCTCCCACTGCATCTCCCGCCACTCATATCTGCTCTCTAAACAAACAAGTAAATCTTTAAAAAAATATATTGGTATTGAGTGTGCTGTGAATAAGTCTTTTAAATATTACCTAAAAAGCAATATATTAAATTACTTCATTATTTAGATCAGGGACATATAGTTAAAATGCAAAAAAAAAAAAAAAAAAAAAGAGAGAGAGAGAGAGAGAGAGAGATAATAATGTAGTATTAGCCTAAAGGTAATTTCTAAAACTTAAATACTGAAAACGAATTTTTAAAATGCTTTTGGCAAAGTTGTTTTATGAGAGGGTATACTTTCTCAAGGTGACCATTTTGGAGATAATACTAATATGATTGTACAAGTTTTTCTATGCTTTTAAAAAAAACGGGTCAATTTAGTACATGTGATAGGTAGGTGTGGTTAGCTTTGAAATTTAAGGAGTGAAATGAAAATTGTAGTGAATATAGCCCAGGAAATTGTCTATAAAGATTTATGAACAAGCTGGACTTTGTTGGGTTACATGAAAACAATTTTGTTCTTCCTCACCATGCCCTGTTAGACAGGCTTGTGGACTTCTTCCTTACCCCTGTATGAAGTGAACTGTCAGGCAGGTCCCATCACTTTTGGGGTCATTTTTAGTTAATAAAATTTCCTCATAACTTCAAAGCCTAAAGACCGCAAGTCTGCCTGAGAATTATGTAATTCTACTCTAACATGGTCAACTTTTTTTTTTTTTCCAAAATAAAATTCTTTACCTAATCCGGTGGAGCCTGCATTTAACCTTGACAGCCCACATCTGGCAAAGTGTGGGGCTGGGGGGTACACTGTCATTGTTCTCTCTTCCTTCTGCATCTCTTCCCCACTTGCTGGCTGCGATTTCTCATGCCTTTCGGAGACTGAAAAAGAGCACAGTCCTAAGTGCCTGAAACAAAGGCAATCCAGCATTACAGACCCCTGGATGTGACCAGTGTGGTGCCCAAACCTGACCAGTTCTCCCATAGGATTCTTTAGAAGTTTCCTGGAGATCTGTCTGCTGGGGGTCGCTTCTGTGACCCTCTCATTCAAGCAATGCCTCTCCTCCTGATGGCCACTGGGGTTTT
Organism: Callorhinus ursinus; assembly: GCF_003265705.2. Classification (NCBI taxonomy): domain Eukaryota; kingdom Metazoa; phylum Chordata; class Mammalia; order Carnivora; family Otariidae; genus Callorhinus; species Callorhinus ursinus. Next base: position 43,632,174 of record NW_027397071.1, read on the forward strand.
CAGTGGTCAATGGGTTAATGTGGCTTCTTCGAATCTCCAGCCAGTCCTCTCAGAAGTGTCTTGGAGTTGTCACTTGGTCCCCAAGAAACACAGCTTCACTCACAGTTGGCTCGCCCAGTGAGAAAGCAGGTCTGTTAGTGCAACCCCACCCCCGCCATCAGCAGACACAGCAGCCAAGCCTCTCTTCTCATTCTCACCTCAGGCGTAAGAAGACCTCAGCTGTCACTGAAATGGTTTTGTGGCTTTTCCTCTTTGATTTGTTGTTAAATTGTTACCTTAATTGAATTTGTAATACTAATTTTTTTGTATGTATATGTATATATATATATATACATATATATATATATACATTTTGTGTGTGTGTGTATATATATATAAATAAAGGATAAGTTCTACCTGTTCTTCAGGTAATTGTTCTTTTACTTCAAAAGTCTGTTTGTTAGTATCTTATTTTGTTGCTTTGTATTTCTGCTCCTAAGTGAGATCAGTCAATAGATATTTTTTTCTGTTGTGTTTTGTTTTATTGTTAGGTTTAGATATCAGGGTTCTGCTAATTCTCTAAGATTATTTGGAATTGGTCCCATCCTTTGCATGTTCTGGAAGAGTTTATGAAATGCAACTCAGCTTTTCCTGGATGTTTTAAATATTTCCTTATACAACCTGTTGTGCTGAGCATGATGGAGGCCTTGCTAAGGCTTGGCCTCACCCTGAGAGAGAATGAGCCAGCCAGTGGTGTTAGGAGGTGCTCCAGGATTCCAATAGGACAGTCGCTGAGACCCGGTGGGGCGGAGAGCAGACGGGACTCAGTGAATGTGGCAGGTACACCCAGTGGGTCTGGTGCATGTTTCTCCGACAGGCCAAATTCTTCCCACCGCTTGCACAGACATTTGCCTGCCTGGTACCTTGTCCCACTCTTGGCTACTTCCTGGTCATCCTTCAAGTCTTGCTTTAAATGTTACTTCCTCAGAGAAACCTTCCATGTCCACATTAATTGAAATTAAGATCGTGGGGTACAGTTTCTCAGACAGTTCTGAACTTTTAATACTAGCACATATTACAACTTGTAGTTATAGATTTATTTATTAATGTGATAATATTTTTAAGTCCCTTGGTGCCTTGAGATAATAATCTCTATGAGGGATATGTACTGTTTTTCCCTACAACTATTGCTCAATTTACTAATAAATTCATGGCACACGGTAAATACTCAGGAAAAGTTCGTTAAATTAGTACAAAAAATATGTTTTGTATAGTTACATATACCTTTTTTATATATGAGTCAGATGCATTTTGTTTTGTTTTGTTTTAGTTTCCTCCTGGAAACCATGTCACTCTTTGAACCTCTGGAACTCACAGAACTTGTCTAGAGAACTGTTAATGAAGTCCAATTTCCACATTTAATGGACAAGGAAATTAAATGACAGAATAGTTATGCGACATCTCCAAAGTCGTACTAGTTTATACCAGAGTCTGGACTAGAAGCCATATCTTCTTGATTTCTGTTCTCATGTTGTTCCCACATGCTATATAGCCTCTTTTCCTACAAAGCCCTATTCTCTCCACTCATTCATCTCCCTTCTCTCCATCAGAAGTCCCCCATATGCCTCTCCCTATTTCTTTTAAGATTTTATTTATTTATTTGAGAGAGAGAGCAAGAGCAAGAGAAAGAGCATGAGTAGGGGGAGGGGCAGAGGAAGAGGCAGACTCCCCACTGAGCAGGGAGCCTATGCCCAGGACCCTGGGATCAAGACCTGAGCAGAAGGCAGATGTTTAATCAACTGAGCCACCCAGTCCTTCCCTATTTCTGAGGCTCCACAGTGTGATAAAAGAAAAGCAGTGTCTTCAAGCACAAAGGACTTTGAAAGCAGACAGACCTGGGTTCAAATCCTAACTCAGTCACCTAACACCTGTGTGAATTTGGACAAGTTCCTTAATTCCACTGAGACTGTTTCCACATCCATAATATGGATGTAGGATTGTAAATATTAACTGAAGAAACTACCTGTCGAACAAGTATCCAACATAGGCCCTGGCACAACCTAATGCTTAGACATTGTCAATCCGTGTCATTAATGATTTTATTATGCTCTCCATAAGCATGTATTTGTTTGCCCTGACACTGTTTGCAAAGTGTAGGACCATCCATAGAGAAAGGTCTGGGTTCAAATCCAAAATGATTAATATTGCACTGAATAGTGTGATTGTCTTTAATACCCTAACATGGAAAAGTCAAAATAATCTGGAAAAAAAGCCTTTCTACGGGCTTCTTGAAGCTGCAATGGTTGCTGCAAAGACAAGAAAATCAATCCTGAACTCAATCTTTTAATTTCTTCTCATGATTACTGTTCTCCAATGGGGAATACAATTAAAACTAATGCTGTATTAGTGCACTTTCCTCAAAATAAACATTGATCAGATTCTGCGTGAAGGGTCTGTAACATCTCTTCTGTAATTATGTTAAAATATATTAACAGGGATCTGTGTATTGTAGGACAGAAGACACTGTTTCTGCAAGACAGGAGTTCTGAGCTCCGGGACTAGCTCTACCATTCACCAACCATGGGACCCACAGAAAGTCATTTCTTCTGGTTGATTCTCCATATCCTCTGTAAAATGGGTACATTCCTACCCCACAGAATTGTTTCAGGATCACACAGGTCATGCATGTTACAGGCAAACATTGTAATACACTTTATAATAAACCATTATGATTTCTACACACATCCTGAAAAATATGACTAACATCAGCCACACAGAAATCAGAATTACTGCGACTCAGCACATATAAGTTACAACGCTTATTATCATTATGATATGAGACAAATGTGGCACAGAGTGCACAGAGGGCTAACTAGCTTACCTTAGGAGAAGTGTTATTTCTTTCATTTTTAGAGCACAAAGGTATGAAAACAGCTGAGACTCACTACTGAACACTAAATGTATTTATTAAATACTTACACCTCCAAATGATCCAAGGTGATCAGAAACTGAGATATGATACACATAGTTTTGAATCCTTTCCAAAGCAGCCTACTCTCCTTATGTAGAATATCAATCCAGGCTTAGTGTTTGTTACAATACTCTTTAAACTTTATTTTTTTCCTCAGCAACTTCTCTGATGTCTCACTGCTGCAAAAATGAACTTAGCTCTTGTCAAAACCTGTTAGTCATGAACTCTGACACTTTTTTTTGGAACTTCTAGATTATAGTGTAAATGGAAACTTGAAAAAATTCTATTGCTACCTTTAATAGTCCACGTGCTGGATTAATCGTGGTTCTGCAATAAAGCACGTGTTGTGCAGAGGGAGTAAATAACACTTAAACAGACACATAACTATGTCTAGGCTACGCTGTTATCAGCCATCATGGTGTCTTGAATTTCACGACACTATAAAACTTAGTCCTTTTTCTAGCTCTGATCGCGCTAAACAAAATGTTTACCCTTTATTTCATGTCATGAAACTGACAGCATTTAGATCCAGACTGATGCCAGAGGAGATAAAATTTTCTTGAAGGAGGGACATAAACCATCTGTTGCCCTGATAGGAGGGCTGGGCCAACTTCGTGCTCTTAATTGTCATCTGTAATTACCAGATGAAAGGGAAATGAGAAATTACCTTTCCACAGAGGCATGAAACGTCCACAGAACCCTGTTTTGTTGACTGAGAGAGCTGCTATTCCAGAGGTTCACATTTCTCAAGGTTGCCTAGAGCAAAAATAGAAAGTGCAATTGAGGATGCAAAAGATACCCTTATGAAAATAAGCCCAAGCTCCTTCTGACAAAATTTTTTTTATCCTATTTCTTTCTCTAAATAGCTAAGCTAAATGTTTTTCATCTGACATTCAACAAATATATATCGATCCATTAGTAAGCTTCTTTCATTATTTAAGGCACAGATAGAGATGGGTAGGACACAATCCCTACATTCAGGGAGCACAATGTCTTTAGGAAAGAAAAGTGTGTAACCAAGCAATCAGGAAACAATAGGTTACTATAGAAAAACTTCCTAAAGGCTATGGACGCACTATGTTGCTAGTTAGTGTTTCAACAAAGAGGAAGCAACATTTAGCTGGAGTCTTGAAGGTTAAATAAAAGACAAGGTGATGATATTCTAGGAAAAAAGAATCGATAGTGCAAAAACACAGACTATGAGAAAGCGTAACATCTTCAGAAAATAACAAGTAATTAATTACTTGTCTGGTTAATCATTTTCACAGAAGAGATTATGGACTTCCAACTCTGTGAAGAGAACAGTAAAATAAACTGTTTGATCAAGCAAGAACAGGTTTATTGCTTATTGCAGTAAGGGGAGCCACTTACGACTTTGACAGAGTCTTAGTAACATCTTGGGAGGGGGGAGCAAAGCAGCATTTGTAGAGTTGTGGGGTCTAACTTAAGGCATATCTTTCAGTGAGGGAGGCTGATCGGTACTGAACAATATTCATAATGTAATAGCATAAGATTAATGAGTAAAGTAAGGTGGGAACTTCACAGAGAATCTTTGAAGATTAAACAATAATTTGATAAGCCCAATTGAGGGATCTATTCTTCTGACAAGGGGATATTTATCTAATAAGAGCAAATTAATTATTTAGATTAAAATAAATTCAAGAGGCTCTAAAATAGACAATTGTTATTCTCAACTTCATCTTTCTGGGCAAACATTTCCTGGAATACAAAGTTAGGTTAATGCAGAAGTTGAAAAGTAAAATTATGTTAATGTGGAGAGCAAGCTGTATGGGTATAAATGGTTTCACTTGTCACGAGGCAGATGAAGTTTGAAATGAACTTGGGGCTGAATTATGACAGTCCTCATCTGCCTGAAGAACTTGAAATGGGCACAGACAGGAGAGAGAACAGTCTAGACCCCTTGCTAAAGCGCTTTCCAATTAAACCCACCAAAAGTCACCTAATTTTTAGAGCAATCCTGTAAGACAGATGTCATCCTCTTATTCCAGATGATACTGAGGTTTAGAGAAGTCATACTTATAGACAATCCTCGCCCATTGTCTTTTACGGAATTAGTGGAGCCAGATTTCAAATCCAGTTCTAGCTGAGAACAAAATCACCTTGCTCTTTCTCTTACATAATGCTGCTTTAAGGCAGGGGTACAAATTGAAAAGATTTCTTTGTAGAGACTGAGGAAGTGCGGACCCACGGACCACCTGGTTGCTTACTAGAAATGCAGACTCTTCAGCCCCATCCCAGAACTACTGAATCAAAATCTACTAGCAATATCTCAGGTGATTGCTACACACATTAAAATTTAAGAAGCACTATCTGCGAGAACTCTAAAGAGTTTCTGAGTTGCCATCCCCATGAGACTAGCTCGTGTGCATAGTGGGGTTTCTATACACTCCAGCTTCCAGTCCTGTCCCTTTACCCTTCTCTTCCTCATCTGTGATACAAGAAAAAGCAACCAAAACTATTGGCACAATATCCTATGGAAACTTCTACGGAAGTGCAATCAGTACAGCAAGAGAAATATTGTCTTTCTGGTAGATATTTCTCCCTTAAGATTGGAAAATTTGAGCCTACTCCTACTTGGGAAGTAAGGATCTGCCATTGTTTGTCCATGATGGAACCGAGAGCTCATCTCCAGGCCAGAAAAGAGACTGTGGATCAGGTGGTGAGGGGAAGGGCAAAAGAGTGGAAAGACCACAGAAAGGCAGAAGGAGGAGGGAAAGAGGGCAAAACAAGGATAGAGACCAGACTTCAAAGAGGCATCACTGTGGAATTTGGGGGAAAACAAATGTTTCATATCATCCGAATCCATCCTTGGATCTTGACAATCATAAGATCATACCATTTCCTCTTGGGTAGTTGCTTGTACCTGCACTGTAACTAAATCTGTCACTTTCTTCATTTATTCACTCGTCAATTTTTTTTTTAAATGCCTATGGTGCATTAGACACTGTCCTAGGCAATGAAGATACTCTTAACAGGGGAAGTCTGTAGCTTTTTGGTGCTTAGCTACATTCTAATGGGAAGGAGAGGCAGACAATAAAGGAGAAAGATGATTTCATTGTTTTAAAATAAAGAGTTTTCCCTAAGTATAATTATAAATAAATAACGGACTATGAGGACAGGGGACATTTGAAATTAGTATTTTGGAGGGCAAAAAGTGGGCAAACCTGGGAAAGCTGCAACGGAACAGAAGGGCGCATCGTCGTGCCTTCTTTCAAAGCCATGCACCACAGTAGATGGGTCATCGTGGCTCTGATGGGAGGAGACAAAGGAGTGTTCTCTGTACCACACAAACGCTTTGTAATACTTCTCCATTTCTTACCACAGCATTCTCTCTTGAAGCTCTTCTCAGAAGGAATAGGCACTCTTGCTCCTAATTCCCCTGCCTGCGAATCCCATCGTCCAAGTCCCTCATGTAGCTTTTCTTTCTCAGTATGGAAAATGCTAGAAAGTGTGCTGTCAATAGCTGCTCAGTCATCCCCTAAGAAAGCCTCCCAAACGGACATACCTTGCTCTCCTTGGGGCATTTCCTGTGTGACACAGTCCTCTCTCTTAGATGAGTGACTTTCCTCCAGAGTGGCCTGGTTGTTTATCTGTGGCTGGGTGACATGGCTCACTGATGTGGCAGAGGTCCTTCTCTTAGGACAGAGTGTTTACCCTTCTCTCTGCGAGCCTGAATAATGGTAACTGTCATTTGTATAGTGTTTGATGGCTTACAGAGGCTTTTCTCACACTGTCTTATATTTTTATATCTTACAGCTAGGAAAATTGATATTTAAAGACAATAAACATCCTCCCCAAACATCTTTGTGCCCAAAAACTAAGTGCCATGCTTTCTAATTCCAAACCCCCTATTCTTTCCACTATTCCAATGCTCATATTCCCTCCATGACGGGTCTTCTCACTCCCTCCCCACTCCCTCCTTCTTCCTCTCCCTTTCTCTCCCTCTTTTCTCTTTATGATTTAGATATTTTTAAGACTGAAGGAATATAAAAGTTAAGTAGCCATTCTTAACTAACCTCTTACGTAGCTTATTTCGTATTTTCACTTTTTTTTTAAGATTTTATTTTTAAGTAATCTCTGTACCCAACATGGGGCTCGAACTTACAACCCTGAAATGAAGAGTTGCATGCTCCACCGGCTGAGCCAGCCAGGTGCCCCTTGTCTTCTTTATGGGAATAAAATGCTTAACATTCTTCCATCACCATTTTTTATGAAGATAACAGTATTAGTTATTACCTTTGTCGTGAATTATAAACTCCATTGTTAGTCCTACTGGCACTAAAAAGAACTGGTTGACTGGTGACTGCAGATCTCAAAATAAACTAGGTCTTGTTTTTTTTACTTTTTATTATTATCATGTGCTAGCATTATTTGTTAAGGCCATAACAAGGAGATAAATTTGGCATTGCTGGATAAAATACCCACACATATCTCTCTGAGCACTTTGAAAAATATTACCAACAGCAACAAAAATGTCATTCAAAAAGAAAAAAAAATGTTTTCCTCCTTAGGAAACTTTTTTTCTTATATGAGGCAGTGATTATTTAACCAATTTCTGAAACTTTAAGCAAACTTCCCACTGAAATATGTATATAAAGTAGTACATAAAAACCAATTGTGGCAAGGATGAAAAATAAAAGTATGAACAGTAATGCATGTAGAGATCTAAGAGAAAACACTTATAGGGTTATCATCACCCCTCCTCCTTTTGGTACCAATGCCTTATTGAAGAGAAAATATTTGATTTCCTCTACGGTTCAGTTTAATTTGGAAGCACATTTACTTTGGACACTAAAAGTAGACTTGGTAATGCCTCAGTATTGAAATTTTGCACTGATGCTCAAGAGTACTCAGTTTATAGATCTTATTTTATCTGCCTCCTTAAAGTGTGTACAAAAAAATAAAGCAATAGTATTGATTCCTAAACAAGAATCATATGGATCCACTTATCTGTGTCCTTTTTTTAACCAACTTACCAAAATGGGATGAAAAGGCATTTAGCAAAGTTCCAGAAAGGTTCCAACAAATATCCTTAAATCCTAGAGAAACTACATGTACTTAAGCTGAACAGATTGCCTTCAAAAATTGTATTTTATTCATACAGTTATAATAAATAGTGCAACAGAGTGAAATTATCCATGAGTGGGGGAAGAAATTATGCCATTTATTTTTGCATTTGTAGACCTAGAGTAGTACCTGGTTTAGATATTTAATATACACTATACTGAATTGAATATATACTGATATATTGAGCTCTATTCTTTCCAACATACCCAGGAGAGCAGAAACAACTAAGTATGAAGAGAAGATTCCCTCTTCCCAATCTTGCGTGTGTGTGCGGGCACACACGCAACCCTGTTTTGATTTTCTAGTCCTTCATTTGCTTTCCATGGCTAGGTGAGATGTTCCAAGCCACTGTGTAGCCTGACTCTAGGCAAAGTGAAGTTGAGGTAGAGGTATTGCCCCTCATTCTGAAAGTAGCCTTTTTGCTCCTGTTTCCAACCCCTTCTTCAGGCCCTGTAGAAATACCCCAGGATTGAACTCACAATCTCTCTTTTTGTTCTGATCATTTTTAAGATATTTCTTAGTATCTTTGATGTTCTGCCCTCTCTCTATGATATTCCTGGGTGAATTTTTTTTAATCCTGTTCCACACTAAGATTTTTCAATTTGATGGCTCAAATATTACTTCTAGAAAATGTTAAACAACATTTGCTTAAACAACAGAAATTTATTGTCTCATGGCTCTGAAGCCTAGAAGTCTGAGACCAAGGTGTGTTGGGGTCAGTTGCTTCTGAGGGCAGTGGGGGAAAGTCCTTCCCATGCCTCTCTCTTAGCTTCTGGTGGTTTTCCTGATGATCTTCCTTGCTTTCTCTTGCATCATCTTCATCTTCACATGGCATTCCCCTTGTTTAAGGGGTTTAAGACTTCAATATATGAGGTTGATGGCAGGGTGGAGTCCACAGTTCAACCCAAATTCAGCCCATAACAGAAACCAACAGTGTCTTCTGTACTATTTTTAGTCTGGTGTCCATGTGTCCAGTCCCTGACCTCTCCCATCTGCTTCATACAAAACCTAGATCATATGCCTGCCTGCCCTCTGGCTATAATGAAGGTTAGAAAAGAAGTGTCTGGAGTTTAAGTTGGGAAGGTGAGACTCATACTGTGTGATCCTATTGTGTAGAATGTAGGGAGGGTGTTCAAAAACATATGAGGATCCATAGTTAAAGCTAGGGTTTAACTCTTGACATGAGTTATTTAATCTCTCTGATCTTCAATTTCCCCATTTTTAAAATAGGGCTTTGTGTGGGCTAAATGTTAAGGTCTCAGCATGGTGTATTATATATAAACAGGTGATCCATAAATGCCAGGTCATTCTATTTCCTCTCACTCCTCCAAACCCTCCAAACTCTTTCATTTCTTGCATGGTCTCCGTCACATTCTGTCTTGTGTTTGTATGTTTGCTTGTCATATTTCTTCAATTTTAATGTATGTTTCATGAGCCAGGGACATTGTTCTAGACCAGTGCTTCTCAAATCATTTGTGATAAAGGACTATTTATATATATCCACTCTGTCACAGACCAATATTTTTGTAAAATCTAGTAAAAATAAGTTCTAGAAAGATGAAATTTAAAAAAACAAAGAAATATAAATACATTCAACAAACATAAAATTACTGTCAAAATGCTATAACAATTTCTAAATGCTTACTTTGAATCTCCATATTTAATCCATTGTAGACCAGTCACCAACATTTCACTGGTCAATGGACTGCACTTTGATTGGCACGTCCTAGACCCTTACTCACCAGAACGTGGCCCGGGCACCAGCAGTTGCGGTCTCCCCTATGAGAGTGGTAGAAATGCAGAATGTCAGCAATTCTCTCAGACCTATCGAATCAAAACTGGCACACTGAGGTTTGAGAAACACTGTGCTGACTCATTTTGAATCCCTTCTGTTACGGAGTTCCAGTGTTCAATCAAAAATCTGTTTAAACTGTTTGAGAGTAGAGACACCCCGAAGAGACCCAATATGAGACTTTTAGTGCATCTGTCAGGGGATTTTCATTTTATTGGGATCCTGTAACTATTTGTTGATTAATAATTTAGCAGTTTTTATAGGTCTTCTCCTACTACCCAAAACATCAATTTTTACATGAATAAATGATTTTATATTTTTAAAGTATTATTACAATTTATATTCTTAATGCATTTGTATGGGTGTGTTTGTGTGTATGTGTGTAATTCTGTCTACTGTCTAGCTACCGGTCTGTGAAGTATGTGAAGGAGGAACATGATTTGTTACCATTGGATAATTTGCTGTTTGTATTTCATTAAGTCAAGATTAAGATTGATGAAGACAGATTTCAAAACTGCAGTATGGTGTAGTGAGAGGAGATCAGCTTTGGAGTCAGAAATGCCTCTATCTGAATGCGGGATTTTTATCTATTTTCACTTCTTTCCTTTGGTCAAAATTTCCTCATTTGTAAAGTGAGGTTAGTATTCTGATTCTGGGCGATTGATGGGGTTAAAATAATTTATATTAGGCACCAGTAAGATGCCTATTATATTGTTAGTACCCAGTAAACTTTGTCTTTCTGAATAGATAAAGGAGCTTAGATTCACATTTTTACTCATTTTTTTTAGTGAAGCTATTGGAAGAACTGAAATGCATACAGTGAAAGAAAGGACTGCAAAGTATATAGAACAAAAATAAATTTAATTTGGCAGGGAAATATATAGTCATCATTTCTTGTATACTCGTAAGTTTAAAGTTGTTGCTATCTGTTACAAGTCATAGATACTCAACATGGTTTTCCCCATGGTACAACTGATATTCTGCCCAATATGAATCTGTCCCATGCCCATAGTATCCGTTACAGTGCCTTGTTCATGGAAGATGCTCCATAGATGTTTCTGGAAGAAACTGTGACTTCTTTGGTGTTAGGGACCATGTCTTATATCTCCTTTTTCTGTGGTCCTCTCATCAGTTTCCTATGGTGGAGCTTCCCACCCAAAGGGCTGCTGTGCCCTGGTGACCACAAAGGGTTTTCAAGTGTCCACAGATCTTGACCCCCTACACCTGCTCAACAGCCATGTAGGGCCTGGGAAACTACAGCAGCTTCCTTCTGTTTATCCCAGTAGTATAGAGCTCTGACATGAGAAAGGTTAAAAGAAATGGGTCCATCTTATCTTCTTTCCAAACTGGAATCTTTGATGTACATTGTTCTCTCTTATACAGAAAATCCTTTGACATGGGGCCTAAGTTTTATTTACCTCCACTTCCTTCCTCCTGGACAAGTGTAATTCCTCTTTAGATGAGTTGGGGTGACATTCTCACCAATTACTTTTATTGTCAACTTGGCCCTCGTCTCTAAATTTCTTTTCTTCCGCTACTTTTTCAGATCTCCCATACTGCTACTTGGTACCTCCCAGCATGGGCACTAAAATGATTTTACAAAGCATATTGTTAAAGCTTGTCCTTGTTCAGTTTGTTTTCAGGGCTCTGAGAAAATGCCCCAGTTTGATGTTTGTGAGACTTTAGTATCTTCTCAATCTCATGCTATTTTCCCTTTTCAACAGCAGGAATATAGGACCCCAAGTGTTTTAGTAGGCAACAATCTCTAACCAGAATTTAAAAACTTTGTATTATGTTTGCCTTTATATTTATGGTTTATTTTAAAGCAAAATAAAGGGGCTTCTCGGTGGCTCAGTCCATTAAGCATCTGTCTTTGGCCCAGGTCATGATCCCCAGGTCCTGGGATAGAGCTCTGCGGCAGGATCCCTGCTTAGCCTGCTTCTACCTTTGCCTTCCCCCCAACCCGTGCTCACTCTCATGCTGTCTCTCTCTCTCAAATAAATAAATAAAATCTTCAAAAAAATAAAGCAAAATAAAACTATATTTTATTATTTAAATTATAGTAATAAAAAGCTACTTTCAATATATGTATTTAAGTAAAAAAATGAGTTAAAATGTTTAAGTTCATGGATATAACACACTCAAGTACATGGATATAATAAATACATTAAAACTATATGCAAATAAACATGTAAAACACCAATAGAGCAGAAAGGGTGCTGGGTTTTGAATCCAAATACCTGCGATTACGATGCAGCTTTGTCAGTTACTTAAGCAAACTAAGTCAATAAATTGTATACCTGAAACTAATGTAACAGTGAGTATCATATACTGAAATAAAAAAGAAAAAAAATAATTAATGCACTCACATCATGCATCTTGCAATTCATCTGACTCTCTTGGAACACTGTGATATAATGTGAAATGACAGTTGTCATGTATTCGTAAAAGCAAAAAACTAACATTTGTGTCACTCTTTTTAGTTTACAAAGTTCTTTCACAGACATTGTTTCATTTAATTCACAAGAAATGCTCTTTCAGGCAGTTGCTATAATCCCCGATCTACAGAGGAGAGGGGAAAATTGTGCCTCAGGAAGGTTAAACACTTTGCTTGAGTAACTAACAAAGCTGCATATAATAACTTAGTGACTCAACTTCTCCATACAATTATGTTATGCTCACCCCAAGTGTAGCCACCATCTGTGTCACCACATGACTGGCTTTTATCCCTTGACTTATTCATTGCATAACTGAAAGCCTGTATCTCCCACTCCCCTTCCCTCATTTTGCACATCTCCCAACCCCTTCTATCTGGCAACCATCAGTTTCTTCCCTGTATTTATAGGTTAGAGTCTTTTTGTTTGCTCAATCATTTTGTTTTTTAGCTTCCACATATAAATGAAATCATACTGTATTAGTCTTTCTCAGTATGACTTATTTCACTTAGTATAAGATATTTTGGTCCATCTCTGTTGTCACAAATGGCAAGATCTCTTCCTTTTTTATGGCTGTGCAATATTTCATTGTCTGTATGTATACCACTTCTTCCTGATCTGTGGGTCTATCAATGGGAGTGTATTAAATTTTTAAAATCGGGGCATAACATGAAAAATAATGAGTTTTACAGATTTTATAAAATCCTGTAACTACTGGTAACACTGGTATCACATTTATTTTCAAGGTTTATTATGTGCCAAACTAGCTGTGGGGGTGGCCAAATACTACTAATAGAGACTATTGTGAAAGAGTTGCACCAGGCAATTATGGAACTCCTTGGGCAGAGGATGAGAGAAAACCAAGTGGGGTGGAAGAAAGCAGGTGGTACTCTGAGGAGAGGTGATTAGACGACTGTGTTCTGGGCCTCAACAATGTTACCGTGGGAACCTAATGAGTCTGTTGGGAAGCAGGAAAGGAAGAGTGCCCAGAGAAAATGTGGGACTTTCACACTGGTGGAAAGCCAGGCCCTGTGCTCTCAAGCAGCCTGCCAAAATACACAGTCTACAATAAAATAAGGCTTCGAGACACTTGGAGTACACCAGTCTCATAATCGTCACAATTCACATACTTCAAATAGCAAGCAGGAAAAGGGGGGAGATTCGGACTTTCTGGAAACCTCTAGAAGAGAAAGACAGCTGGGCTTCAACAGACTTGTTTACGAACTGGATGCCTGATGGGTTTGTTGAGGCTGGATACAGGAAAGGAATACGTATTTGAATCTCACAACAATGACACTGTTAAATGGCTTATGGAAACAGTAAGATAAGGCTCTAAGTGAAAAAAAATCATGAGAAACGAATATTATTATTTCTCATCTCTGCAAATCAGCAGTGACAAAGGTCCCTGACCTTCCTGCAGCTTGTGTGAAAGTTTTAGAACTCATAAATCCAAATCAGTATTTATGTATTCCAATACCTTATACTTCTAAATAGTCTATTTTTTTAAGCTTGGATGACCTGAGCCATAAATATTATTGTGCTATTAATGAGGCAAACAGCATCAATAAGACCAACTAGTGGTTCTCAAAATGTAGTCCAAGGACCCCTAGAAGTCCCCAAGACCCACTCAGGGGATCTGTAATGTCAAAACTGTATTAATAATAACTCTAAAATGTTATCTTCCTTTCTTTCTTATTCTCTCACGAGTGAAGAGTGCTGTTTTGCAGAGTCAATAGAAGTACAATGATGTAATAGAATGGATGCAGAAGCGGATATAAGAATCATCTGTCTTCTATTAAGCCATCAAGAGATTTGCACAAATGTTAAACAATGCTACTTTCTTCCTAATTCTTTTTTGTTTTGGAAAATGTAGTTATTTTTTGGTAAAAATATGTTGTTTATATTGACAGTGATTTCCATCAACATGTAATGGGCTTATTATTATTATTTTCAAATGAAAAATTTCTCAGTTTTAATTTTTAACATGGAACCCAGCAATAGATATGTAACAGACAAACAACAACATGCATAACACAGACTTTGGGTCCTCATAAAGGCTTCTTCAGGCCAAAAAGGTTCAGACCCAACTGGCTATTAAGTTGCCAGTTCCTACGAGGGCTAATTTTCTTTGGTTTGGATTTTCTGGTGTTGGCATGAGGAAAGGTAACCCATTATAACCTTATTAGCAATTTCATTTAGGTAGCAGCTGGGTTAACGTTTGTGAATAGAGGTATAACCTGCAGAACACCCAGATAGGAATCTTTTTCTACCAGACACTAATTTGCTCTGCCCATCCTGAGCTACAGAACTTTCATTGCAACTATCCTTTGGGATTTATCTGTCTGCTATCAAATTATAGCGACACTTGAGAAGATGTTTTGATCTGTGAATTTAAAATAATAACCAAAGTTTTGATAAGAAATAGCCGAACCTCTAGTATGGTAGAAAAACTGGAGACAGGTTTTTATACAATTGAGTTAGGCCAAATCACATTTATCAAAAATACAAAAACTATGTAGCAGAGTTCTGACAGTGACTTAAGCCCTTTCTCACTAGAAATGATTTGAGTACCTAGGAGTATTGTGCAGGGAAGGGCGCAGGCCTTAGTGTGAAGCAGAAGTGGGTTAGAACCATGTCCCACATTTGTTAACAGCATGACCTTGGGAATTTTCATTTAGTAATTTCTGTAAAGTTCAGCTTCTTCATCTGTAGGACGAGAAATAGTAATAATAGTTTCACTCCACAGGATGATTTGCAAATTAAATGAGACAATATGCAACAAGTTTCATGTATATCATTTCATTTAACCCTTGCAGAGATCTTAAGACACAGATGCTATTATGTTTTCATTTTACAGACAGGGAAACTGACATTTAGGAAAGTCAAATAATTTTCCAAAGATCATGTTATTAGAAGTGGCAAAGCAGGGATTTGCTTTTGACGGCTCTAAATACAAACAGCTATGTCATTGTGTTTTCTTAACAGCAAAGATTAGAAAAGTGCACGCTGGGGCGCCTGGGTGGCTCAGAGTTAAGTGTCTGCCTTCGGCTCAGGTCATGATCTCGGGGTCCTGGGATGGAGCCCTACATTGGGCTCCCTGCTCAGTGGGAAGCCTACCTCTCCTTCTGCCACTCCCCCTGCTTGTTCTCGCTCTCTCTGTCAAATAAATAAATAAAATCTTAAAAAAACAAAAGTGCATGCTTCTCTTTCTCTTGTCCAGTCTTTAACCCAACACCTAGCTTTGTATGAAATGCACTCAAGCTAGGTCTTCTTGTAACACAGAGCAGGAATATGGCAGGAGGCTCAGGATAAGGGAGAGAGGGAAGAGGAATCTTAAAATTCCCCAAGATATGAGAATTGACAATTCCTCTTTTACAGAGGTTTTATAGACAACTTCTTTCTTGTATCCACACAGCACACACATATTTCACCAGTTCCCTTTAATATGCTCTGGAATGGGTTGAGCATTTGTGACAGATACATGTAAATATCGTGTTATATACTAAGTGATATAAATGATCTTAAGAAAGGGAAAAATAAATGAATGATCTTAAGAAAGGGAAACAATGACTTCCTCACAAAAAGCTCATACTGAAGCATTCTAGATGAAGGGGTTTGAAGCAGTGCAGGCTCACTTCCTACCCCACCAGGTCCACACGTTGAGGACCGGATGCCCTACAGCTGGAGTTTTCCGTGCCTTAATATTGTAATGGAGATGCAGAGTAGCTGTAAACCTCTCCCAGATCTTGCTATTTAAGAAGCAATTCTATTTGGAGCAATGCTGTCCCATTTATATGCCAGACAAGTAAAAAACAAAAACAAAAAACCTTGATTTTTTTAAAATGTTTATTGTAAATTCAGAGTAATAGACTAGGGATTACACAGTTAATAACCTATACATTTATTTATATTAGGTGAGCATCTATGGCCAGGAACCTTCTCTGTTTCCAGAGTGGCCATCTAAAATTGTAAATAAATTTTTACATTTGATCTCTGTGGGTACAGTTTTCTCTTAGCTGGATAACAGAAATTGCTTACAACTCAAATCATCTCACATCTCTGGGAGATGTTACCTTCCCCTCTCCCAGTACTCAGCTATAAATGTGCCTGCTGCCTGAATTAGTGGTGAACCTGACTAGGTTCATGCTCTAGCCTTGAAGGAATGAATCATGACCATACCCCTTGAGTCAGACTCTTCTTTCGCTCAGTAAACCACAATTTTGATTTCACTTTTCCAATGGGATAGAGATAAAAAAAAATGCATCTGCTGAAAAACAAACTGAGGGTTCTAGAGGGGAGGGGGGTGGGGGGATGGGTTAGCCTGGTGATGGGTATTCAAGAGGGCACATTCTGCGTGGAGCACTGGGTGTTATGCACAAACAATGACTCGTGGAACACTACATCAAAAACTAATGATGTAATGTATGGTGATTAACATAACAATAAAAAATTAAAAAATGCATCTGTTCATGTGAGAGTTGGTAGTTTTATGTTCACCTTGCTATTATTACATAGATTGATATTTGGAGTTATCATATGCCTCTTCTTCAGATTATTTCTTGAATTACTGTGAGGTTATTCATGGATTAAAGGAGGCCCGTTCCAATAAGCTCCAAGCTCAGTTTTCCATCTGGCATTCTGAGGACCGCATAGTAAGGGCTATGGGATGATGGGCCGGTACTCTGCATTTCTATAACCTCTTTCACCTGTATTTCTCTTTCACTTCAGTTTTAAGAGGTAAGAGAAATTCGATATCATGGTTTTTCTAAGGTCATTTTCCAAAGTATGACCTTACACTTTCTAGTTCATACTTCCTCCAGAGAAAAAAATAATTATCAAGATATTTGATGTATGTGTAGATCAAATATTCTTCAAGGTCAAAAAAAAAAAAAAACAACAGCGAAACATCCAAGATGTCACAGATTTCATGCATGAGGCGTCTTTTGTTACCCAAGCCATTTGACAAAACAAAAGATAAATGCCTCATCCTGTAGGATACCTTTGAATAATCACCTCCACTGCATACCAAATGCCATGGAAAAATTAGAACTTCAGCATTCTTTCATTTCCAGAGCTTCAACGTGTCCTGACTATTCCTCTGACATCGTCTTACCCTTGATACCCTAGCATCCAACCTTCCTATTTTCACCCACACTTCACTTTGTAGAACTGACCCTCTACACTGTCTCTCCCCGACCCCGGCCGCCCCCTTAAACGTGATTTTAATTTTGATTCTTCCTCTAGCCATGCTCTCCAGGCCACCTTAAATAAATCATAGTACTTAGTACTGAGTAAAACAAGTTTTGCTTTTAACATTTCATTTATTTCAAAATCAATTTTACTGCAGCCCAAACTGCAGAGTTAACTGTAAATAGTAAACTATTTTGTGTATATATAGACACATGTTTTAAGTTTCAAGGAATATAATTTACTTTGGCAGATAGCGTTAAAAAAGATTAGATAAATTACTACTTTTTTTTAATTTAAATTCAATTAGCCAACATATAGTACATCATTATATTAACTACTTTCAATAAGTTTCCCACTTCAGTAGGGCCCCAGCAGTCCCTCTCTTTAGACTGTCCCTGTGAGTGGTGGTCTTAGCCATTTGGTTCTGGCTTTGAAACCAGCAAAACTTTTTACAAAAAGGAAAGGAGGAGAGAGAGAAAGGAAAGGAAATAAAGGTCAAACATAAACTTGTCAAGTAAGTGCCTTCTGAGCTAAAATTTCTTTGGGGTCCCTAAGGAGCCAAAAATGAAACGAAACAAAACCAAAGGCTTAGTTAACAAAGTCAGAAGTATCAGGGTATCCTCCATCTGGTTTGTTAACAGGATTCCGACCATACTATCACCACTGGTATTTATCTCTAACCCACATTTGCCAGGTACTGTTTTCTGACATGGATGAAAATGTGGGGTCAGCTGGGAAAATTTCCCAACTCCTTTCACTTCCCATAGGATCTGAGAAGCTCACAGCAGTAACTTTGGTGTTTATCCTGAGCCTCAATATTCTGCTGAGAGGCATGGTTCTTTTTACCTCAGGTAAAGGGAACTCTTTCTCAGGTAGTAGTTTGTAGAAACTCTGCTCTCAAACATCATTCTCTAGCATTTCTTGTTAAAAGATTTTACAAATGGATGCCTGGGTGGCTCAGTTGGTTAAGCGACTGCCTTTGGCTCAGGTCATGATCCTGGAGTCCCGGGATCGAGTCCCATGTCGGGCTCCCTGCTCGGCGGGGAGTCTGCTTCTCCCTCTGACCCTCTTCCCTCTCGTGCTCTCTATCTCTCATTCTCTCTCTCTCAAATAAATAAATAAAATCTTTAAAAAAAAAAAGATTTTACAAAAATACAGGTGTGGACTCAAATCCCAGGCCCAACCCTTACTATGTGATATGGGAAACATTTCTTCACTTGTAAAAATAGTAATGATAATACCTGCAGATTTGTTATGAGATTAAAATAGGAAAAGTTAAGTGTGAATGCACCTATCAAAATGCCTGGCATTGAGTATGAACCAAAATATATAATATATTTTGTCTCTAACTAACTAAAGGAGGGACCAAGGGCACTATCAATATGCTGTTGGCATCTTCTGTATCCAGCTTTTCTTTCCTTTTTTTTTTTTTATAAAAAGAGGTTCCACACACCATTATGGGGCTTGAACTCACAATCCTGAGATCAAGACCTGAACTGAAATCAAGAGTTGGATGCTTAACTAACTGAACCACCCATGTGCCCCAAGCTTTTATTAAACCAGTGCATCGTCTTTCTTTCTTTTTTTTTTCAGAGCATCCTATTTCTATAGGAACAGAATAATCATTTCATTTTAGAGACAAATATACACCCTCAACTGTGACAGAGTTCAGAATTGAAGCATATCACAGTTTGCATCCAAACATTCTAAAGGAGCCAACTTAAATGGAAATGCTTATGCCTTTCTTCAGAAGACATCTCACCTCCCTTACACTTTTATTAAATTAGAGAAGCACTGTATTTATCTTCTCTATAATGATGATGGAAAGTTTAGCAATCCCATCAAAAGTTACTCTTGGATGTGTTTCTTGCTTTTCCAGCTCATCCTGTGTGGATCAAAAACTCAATACAAAATATCATTTTTCCAATGCTAAGTAATCCACAGAAGGCTTTTTTCCTAAACACATGATAAATCTGATCATAATGCTGCCTCTCTGGAATCAATCTGACAGTAACCAAAAACAGACTGTGAGGGAACTAGGTTGCACAGAGGGAAGAAACATGAGCAAACCTTAATACTTCTCTGTTTCTATCTCCTTTTTTGAAAAGTTGCCAATACATGAGTCAGAGTCTTAGCAATACAACTCACATTTCCCTCTGTAATAACTTGACTATATCTGAATCTCTGATTCAGAAGGATTTATTAGAAGAAAGAAGGCATTTGTGTAAGATGCCTTATTTTATTCTTCAAGTCATTAAATAGAAATAGAACAATGACAGCAAATGTTTCTGGAATCAGGTTTTCATGCATGTTTGGGTTAAATAAACATTTCACTTCAAAGGAGAGTCATCCACCTTCTTTTATCATCTTTAATATTTCATACCTAAATCCCATAGTCCATGCTGCAGGGATTTGTTACTTCTGCTGGGAACATCCCTTTGGCCTTGATATTTTTTCCTCATCACCATGACTCCTGTGTAGAACTTTACATAGGATGGAATATTGCAATTGTGTATAACTTACCTTTATTCTCTTTATCGTACTACCGATCCTGTGTAACCCTGGTCCCTGGTTCTGGAGGGAGTAGAGCAGATCTTACCATGTAGATTTTTGTGTGTAGATTGCAAATTACTATGTAGATTTTTCTAACCTGTCTGAGGGTTATCTGAGGGACTGACACAAAACACTCATTTCTGTTTTGCCTAACTCAGAACTGAGGCCTCAAAAACAGCAGGCATTGCTTGAAAATGCTTCAGGGCAAACTAACAATGTACAGACACATACTACAAAAGATTACAGTATAGATAAATAATAGATAGCCTATGGTAGAGGAGCAAAAGCTGGGGAAAATTCTTGGGGAAATTAGGATTCAAAAGAACTGTTTATATGGAAGATTTAGAAAGCCAGGCATTTTCCCAGGGCAACTTACATCCTTAGAAAAGATGCCAAGCTTTCACCTCAGGCTGAACCCAAGACTCATCAAAAGCCTGGCTAAGTTTGTGCCCCAGCACAGAGCCAATCTGCAAAAACTGGGAGAGTTGTTTTCTTTTTTTGTTTGTTTTGCTTTTTTATTTAGCTCTAATATTCAAGGAAAACTCTATCAACATGTTAGAATACTAACTAATGGTACACAGACTTCAGTTACCAACAGGATAAGGAATATAGTCTTTGAAAAATAGTTTGAAAAAAAAAGCAAGCCCTGGGAATGGGAAGAATTTGACTTCCAGAGTGACTACATTATGACATTCAAATGTCCAGTTTTCAACAACAACAAAACACAAAGACATAAAAGAAACAAGAAAGTATGACCTACTCAAAGGCACAAAACTGAAAGAAATCACCCGTTGGGAAACCCAGACGTCAGAATTACTAGCAAAAGACGTTAAAATAACTGTCTTAAATATTCTCAAAGATCTAGAAGAAAACATGGACAAAGTACTAAAGGAAATCAGGAAAGTGATCAAGATGAGAATATTATAAATATAAAATTATAAAGGGAAATATAAAAAGCAACCAAACAAAAATTCTATAGCTAAAAAGTACAATAACTGAAATGAAAGGTTCAAAAGCAGATTTGACATAACATAATAATAAAAAAAATTAATTTTAAAAAAGCAGATTTGAGCAGGCAGAAGAAAGAACTTGAAGATAGACAACTGAACTCATCAGGACTTAGGAGCAGAAAGAAAAATGAATAAAGAAAGATGAACAGAACCTAAGGGACACCATCAAGCAGACCAACATATGCATTATAGGAGTTCCAGAATAAAAAGAGAGAGAAAGTGGCAGAAAAAATACTGGAAGAAAAAATGGCTGCTCTAATAAATGAAGAGATGTATATAAAGACTCATATAAAATAGAAAAAAAATGACTGAAAAGTTCACAAATCTTAAGAAAGACATGAATTAACAATGAAGTGAACTGGATCTTTAGATCGGAGTTTGCAATATATTTTTGACACAGTTATCAGTGTCACATGAATGGTAAGGTATACCACTCTACCTGGCATTGATAACATTCCAGTTCATCTTGTTATTCATACTTGTTTATGCATATATTTTTTACTCAACCTAATTATAAATCCCTAAAGAGTAATAATTGCTCTGTTTCAGAAAGTGACTAGACATGATTACAGAATCCATGATATGGAATAAGCCATAATCGCTGAGCTGGGGGATAGATCCAGCAGCAGAACCTCAGAAGAACAGAGAATTCAAGAGTAAGCTAGCAGAAAATACACAGTGATTAGCATGGAGGGGTTCGGAGTTTGGGGGTGTTCAGAAATTGGGAGGGAAAGTCCTGGTACGTAGTCAGAGTAAAATGAGAGAAAAATGTGAGACAAAAACTCAGAATCCCTACAATCCAGGAAAGCAGTTGATATCAAGAAAAAATCTAGTAGCACAGGTGAGCCACCAGGTATGGGTTGTAATAAGTGGTAAATACTGTTTTTCATAGCTTAGGGAAATAAGGAGTAACAGGGAAAAACAGGTTAAGATACTGATTATACAATTCTTGAGGAAGTTACCATGACCTAAACATGGACAGCATGCATGACCTAAACATTACTGGAGCTTCAGGTCAAAATCTCAGCAATAGAACTCTAACAGAAAAAACTTAATTAGCAGCAAGAGTACTTTAATGTTGAGGCCCAAAATAATGAAATCACGCTCCTTAAAGCTTTCCAGTCTAAGTTTCAGGGTTGTGGCTAGAGATTAATATGGGAATAAGCCTATACATCTAGTATTCTTAAGCATGGAGAAGAGGTATGTAATATCAAGCAACCAGTTGGGTCCTAATAGGATTTTTTGCTCCTTGAAGTCCCTCCCCCACCCCAGTATTTAACACAGATCCCTAAATTAAGTAGCTGTCCAATAAATGTAAATGGGAATAAAAGTGATCTGAACTTCACGGGCATATCCTCACTTTGAGAATTTCTAATTAGAAAACTGCAACGTCTTAAAATACTGTGACATCCTTTATGAGAAAACAGAAGAACCAGTTTTACATTAACAAGAGCACTTAACCTTACCCCAAAATAACATTAAAAAGAAGGAATTTAGTTTTTAAATTTTGTTCAGGTTTAAGAGCCCATTTAAAATAGATCCTTCTGACTTTCATAAACAGATGACTTTTTTTGAGTAAATGCAAAATAAAGAATAATCTCTATGTAGCACAATGTCTCTACAAAAGTTATGGGACTTTAAAACTGGGATTTTAGTCTTGTTAAATACATGAAAGAGTTTAAAATAATATAACTCAAGGAAACAGACAAGATCTTAGAGGTATTGTAAAAACATGTGAGACATTAACTTTCCCATCAAGGTGATTAAAGTCTTAATAAGGAAATAAGACATGACAAACACATGTATCCCAGAGATGAAATGTAAACTACATATCCTAGACAATTTTATCTATTTCTGGCCATGTCAATAAGGCTATTTGGGCTGTCCCCAAAGTTTGTTCATACATATAATAGAGGAACTGGATAAGAAGTGAAGATTGCCAGCCACAGGACGTCGGTATAAATACGGCGGATTAAACACGTCTACTTCCATTGGCTCCCTCCCAAAAATCCCACTAAAATAATAGTAATATGATTCAGTTTAAAGGTATAAACACATAAAATCAGGAAAAATGGAAGATAAGCCTAGAGTAGCAAAATTGTGTAAGTTGAAAAGAAATTTGAAAAAAAAAATGCTGAATCCCAAGGTAATAGTGAGAAATGCTATAAAATAACCTGATTTATAATTCAAAATGTCCCCCAAATCTCAGGAAGTGTTGGCACAATAAAGTAGAGAGGAAATGGCTAAAATGAAAGAATTTTTGAAAATTTTCTTGGAAAGCCATTCCTCCAATTTCTTTCTCCACTCTGATCAGCTATATAACTGTATCTCCACTCTCACATAAGCCTGGAGGGATTTTTGTTTCATTTTATTTCTCTTAAGAAATTTAAAAAGAGAGGTTCTCTAAATTGCAGAAGGATACCACAATGTAACAAAGAAAATGAGCAAATGAACATAAACTAGATGCTGAATTTCCCTGGCCTCTTATCCTTACTTGGTTGCAGAATGTTGGAAATAGGCCTTTACTTTCCAAGCATGAAATGGAAATGCCTTAGACAGAGGTTTAACAAGAACAACAGAGAACTCCCCACACTCCATCACCAGGCTAACAAGCAGCAAAAACAATCAATTACAGCCTACTACTGCAGAAAGGATAGGAGCATGGAGAGAGATGAGGGAAATCCTAAAACTTAGAGTAAAACAGGAGAACTGAGAAAAAAGGCCTAAACAACCCACACCATTATAAGAACAAGACAATAATAAAGAAATGTAAAACTGTTGGTGCACTAAAGTTTGCCATAGCAATAATAAAACCCAAACCCAATTAAAAACCTTACTACATGGAAACAATATCCCACACCAATGGCCTAGCAGAAAGAAGGGTGTACATATTGTCCATCATGAATACTAGTTACCTCAGCCTCAGCTCCTCTACACACTATGTCTAATAATGAATAAGATGTTATGACACCCAAAATGCAAAAAAAAGCAAAAAACAAAAAACTCATTGTCAAAGACAAATCAATCAATAAAACAAGATTCAGAGACAAACTAGATAATGTACTAATTAGAGAGGAAATTTAAAATAATTATGATTAATATGTTATCTAACGGAAAACATGGACAGCATGCATGAACTAATGGGGATTTTCAGGATGAACAGATGGGGAAGGTAAAGGATAGTAAAAAATCAAATAGAAATACTAGGAACTAAAAATCACAGGTACAGAGATAAAGAATGCCTTCAAAGGCTTATCAGTACACCTGACACAACCAAGGATGGTCACTTGATATTACCCAAACTAAAACATACACAGAAAGAGCTAGAAAGGGAAAACAGAATAGAGCATCCAAGAGTTTTAGGACACCATCAAGGAATCGAACATACACATAATTGTAATCCCAGAAGAAGACCGAGGAAAAAGAGTTGAAGAAATTTTTGAAGACATAACAATGACTGAAAATTCTCCAAAAATATTAAAAATATGAAAACACAGGTCTTGGAGGCTCAGAAAAACACAGAAGCTTTTTTAAATTAATAAATTTGTTAATTTAAAAATTAATAGCTATATTAAATCAACTCATCCAGACACTACACTGAAAATGCTGCGCACAAAAGATAAAAAGAAAATCTTGAAATCTTCCAGAGAAAAGGCCACATAATATAGGAAAAAAAGACACAGAAATACACCAAGACATCTTGCCAGAAACTCTGCATGTCAAAAGAAAATAGAGGGACATTTTTAAATGGCTAAAAGAAAACTGTCAACCTTCTATTTCACGAAAATATTCAAAAATGATAGAGAAACAAAGACTCTCCAACAAACAGAAACTAGTAATTCATTAAAAGCATATCTGAACTGCAAGAAATGTTAAAGAAAACTCTCAGGAAAAAGGACTATGACAACAGACAGGAGCTTGGATCTACACAAAGAAATGAGGATCCCTGAAAATGGTTAACACAATAAATATATAAGACATTTCTTTTTATTTTAATCTCTAAAATATCATTGGCTGTCTAAAGTATAAACAAGCGATGTACTGTGAGTTTACAACACATGTAAAATTAAGATGTATGAGACAACAACAGCACAAAAGGGGGACAGGAGATATTGTGAGTATATTGTCATATATTCTTCTACTACATGTAAAATGGAATACTACCACTTGAAGGTAGACTGCAATTAACTTAAGAAGCATACTGTAAACCCAAAAGCAATTATTAAAATAAATTAATATGAGAGGTAGAAAAATAATAGAGAAAATATAATCTTAAAAAAATACTCAATTCAAATATAAGCCAAAACAGAAGAAAAAAATAGATGGAAAAATTAGCAATATGGTAGATACTAATGACACATAACAATACTTATAGTATATAAGTAATAGTGTGTGTGTGTGTGTGTGTGTGTGTATATATATATATACACATATATATGACCTAAACACAAAAATGCAAATCAGACATTGTCTGATTGTATTAAAAAACAAAACATGCTACCTATAAGGAACCCATTGTTAAATATAAATACTTAGAAAGATTAAAAGTAAAGGTATATTAAAAGATATAATATGCTCACACTAATCAAGAGAAAGCTAGAGTAACTATATTAATATCAGACAATGCACAGTTCAGAACAGAGACTATTACTAGGGATAAAGAGAAGTATTATGTAATGATAAAGGACTCCATTCACCAAAAAAGACATAATAATCCTATATTTATGTACCTAACAATAGAGCTTCAAAATATGTGAAGCAAAGAATGAAACTCCGGAGACAAAGACAAATCTACATTTATTGTTGGAGACTTCAGTACTCTTAATAACTGATAAAATGGGAAGATGGAAAATCAGAAAGGATATGGAACATCTGCATCACACTAAAGATCTATTTGACCTAATTGCCATTTATAGAACATACAATCAAAAAGCAACAGAATACACATTCTTCTCAAATACACAGAACATTCACCATGTTAGACCACATCTGGGGAAATAAATCAAACCTCAACAAATTTGGAAGAATTTAAGTCATACAAAATATGTTTCCTGTTCATAATAGAGTTAAACCAGAAATCAGTGACATAAAGATATCTGGAAAATTCCCAAATACTTGGAAATCAAACAACATTCACCTAAATAAGCCACATGTCAAGGGAGAAGTCACAAAGAAGACTAAAGAATATTTAGAAATGTATGATAATAAAAATACCAATGACTTTTGCAAGATGTGACAAAGCGGTGCTTGGGGGAAGTTTATAGTGTTAGATTCTTATATTAAAAATAAGAAGAGTTTCAACTCAATGAGGTATGCTTTCATCTAAGAAAACAGAAAAAGAAGAGTGAAAATTAACCTAACTCAAGCAGAAGGAAATAAATAATATAGGGTAAAAGTAAATAAAATTTAAAATAAAAACAATAGAGAAGGTCAATGTAACCAAACACTGGTTCCTAGAAAAGGTGGAGAAAATTAATGACATCTAATCAAACTGAATGAAAAAAGTATAAAACACAAATCTTACTTGCATTTGGTGCCCCTCCATTTTTGTTTAATTTTCCTTGAGTGATTTTCTAAGTTCACTGCAATCAAATATCCTTAACCAGATTAGGAATAGACATAATATAACCAACCCTGGAAAAATAAAATCCAATGGGAATATTAGACCTCATGTTCAGTTGAAACAATTTAGTAATAATACATATTCAGTTAACTTTGTTTCATTTAAAACAATATTTAGAGATGCCTGGGTGGGCTCAGTGAGCTCCTTGCTCAGCAGGGAGCCTGCTTCTCCCTCTACCTGCCACTCACCTTGCTTGTGCTCTCTCTCTCTCTCTCTGTCTCTCTCTCTCTGACAAATAAATAAATAAAATCCTTAAAAATATTTTAAAAAAATAAAAAATAAAACAATATTTAGTCTTCACAGGGAAAACGTACATGTGTGAATATACTTCTTAATGAACTCGTACTACATTTTTAATTAATCCTGCTTAAGGTAATGTTACTAGAGGATTTGATTCCATTGATGTCACTGAAGATTCGTTTTCATTTTCGCTGAGGGGGTTTTACTCCTCTCATCCATATCTCCTGGTTATCATTGAAATAGAAGAAGCCATTATCTTTATTTCATAAACTCTGCAGATGAAATTATTTTATACAAAAATATGTGTTTCTACAATTTTAAAAATTATTTAACTGCTCTAGGGGGAGAAATACCTATTAGAGTAAAAAGAAAATGAGTCTGGTGTTTGGAAATGGTAGGAGAAGCTAAAATAATCCTAATATACTAATCAGGCACCAAGATACAACAATCTTTGTACCACTTCTTGGCAAGGAAAATGAACAAGATTTAAAAACAGTTTCTTCGTGGCGCCAGGGTGGTTCAGTTAGTTAAGCTTCAAAGCAAGTCTTCAGGGGCACCTGGGTGGCTAGGTCAGTTAAGCATCCAGCTCAATTTCAGCTCAGGTCATGATCTCAGAGGCTCTGAGATAGAGTCCCACCTTGGGATCCGTGCTCTGGCGTAGAGCCTGCTTAAGATTCTCTTTCTCTACCCCTCCCTCTGCTCCTCCCCCACCTCCCTCTCTAAAAAACAAACAAAACAAAACAAGCCAGTTTCTTCAATCTAGAAATAGCAATCTAATTAAAAAGAGATGAATGCTTCATGTAGATAAAAACAGTGTGAAGGGTGGAAAAGAATTTGTTCACAGAACAGAGACAACTTCAGTGGGGTTTTTCTGAGCAAAAAAAAAAAAAAATGCACAGTAAAAAGGTTGCATGAAGAGATAATATTAGAAAAGTAGGTTATGATTATTAAATGCTAATTTAAAGTTTTGAACAATATTCTGTAATAAGGATAGCTTGTTTAGACTGAAAATTCTAGCCACTTACCTGTGGACCTCTGTGATGGTTAATTTTGCGACAGTTTGCACCACAGGGTACCCAGATTAAACCTATTTTCTGGGTGTGTCTATAAGAATGTTTCTGGATGAGATTAGCATTTGAATTGCTGGACTAAGTAAAGTAAATTGCCCTTGCCAACCCGTGGAGGGCCTGAATACTACAAAAGGTGGAGGAAGGAGGAATTCATCCTTTTTATCTTCCTGCCAGCCTGCTGGAGCTGAGACATCATTCTTCCACCCTTGGACTGGGATTTACACCATCAGCTCCCATGGTTCTCAGGAACCTATATATGTATATCTATATATCTCTATTTATCTATATATCTCTATCTCTATCTATATTTATATCATCTATATTTATCTTTATAGAGGTTCTGTTTCTCTTGAGATAGAACCCAGGCAAATACAGCCTTTTATCCACTTGCCTCTACCTTAGTGGCAGCTCCTTGGACTATACTTGAAAACAATCGCCTCACAAAGAAAGGCATTATCCCAATCCAGTATTTCCCTGAGACTCACTCCTATATTAAATAAGTTTTTTTGAGAAAGATCTAGCACCTTACTATTCCCTCCTTTAAGGCTGTAGCTTAAATTTTCTTGCTTCAGCTTGGGGGTATACCAACATTAAACTAACATTTCCATTTCTTCAAGACTCCAAGTTATGAGATTCGGTCAATCTAAATGTCAGGCCACTGGCAGAGAGCACTTCTCCTACCAAATCGTATATGCAGTAGTCGAAGTACCAAAAAAAAAAAAAAAAAAAAAAAAGAATCTCAAAAATCGATGAATTTCTTTATTATAAAACTAATGAAATGACTGGTTTGCACCTACAGAGCTAGCCAGCTGGAAGTTCTATGGGTCCAACTACATGGTATGGGTCTGTCCCAGTCCTGTATATGGTTTGGTACCATGTGGTGGTCAGTTGTGACTTCTAGGACAGCGGCAGTGACCTGGTAACATTCGGCTTGGAGAATCCTGGGATATAGGGATCTACCTTCTACCTCCCTTTTTCCCAAAGAGTTCTGCTTGCTGTTCCACTTTCCTCACCTTCCCTTCTTTACCATCCATTTTTCTAAGAAGATAAGTACTTTGTTCCACCCCTGTTTGAGAAATTTTATGAAGAAAAGCCAGTTGCCAAAATCATTATTTCTGAATTCATGTTATGTGACTATCCAATATATATCATCAACAAGATGGATTTAACCCAGTAATGCAAGAATGATTAATACAGGGCAAAAAACTCTTAATATACTCATCACATTAATAGATTAAAATAAAACATGTGACACAAAATGTTAAAATGATGAAGAAAGACCTTCAGTAAAATTCAATACTTACTCATGATAAAAACTCTTAGGAAGCTAGGAATAGAAGTGTCTTTTTTTTTTAACCTGATAAAAATATCTTCCAAAAAATACAGAACAAGCATCATGTTTTATGGTAAAAGATTGGAAGTATACTCCTTAGTAACAGTAGCAAGATAGGAATGTTATTTACACCACCACTACAAACATTGAATTGGAAGCCCTAGCCAGAATAATGAGCTAAGGAAAAAGAATATAAGCTTTGGAAAGCAAAGAAAACAGTTATTCTTTGCAGATGACATTATCTACAAAGAGTATTCAAGAGACTCTACAGAGAATCCAGGAAGACTAGCAAAAGAGTTCAGAAGGTTATTGGATTCTAGCTTAATATACATAAAATCTATAAATAAATGGTGATATACCATATGTTTAGATGAGAAGAATTAATGTTTTCAAAAAGTCAGGTATTTCTAAAATTCCAACAATATTTTTAGCAAAATTACCAAGCTGATAATAAAATTCATATCATGAGAGGAAAAGAACAGAGAAGAAAAAAAAAAAAACAAAGAGAAGGGAAAAGGTGTAGGGATGAGTTGTAACAGCGAAGATCAAGAAAGAGAATTCCTATGGTAATTAGAACAGAGCAATTTTGGTGTAAGGAGAGAAATATAGAATACAGGTCTCAGAACAGAGCCAAGGGTTTATGAAAACCTGTGAGAGATACAGTATTAAAATTCAGAGGGAAAAAAGGTGCATATATGTGGGGGAAAATTATAGAAATGGGAAAAAATAAAATTAAATGCTTACTTCATATCCTGCATGAAAACAAAACATGGAGTCAATACATACAGAAAGGCAAACCTTTAAAACTATCATAAGGAAATTGAGGGGTGAAGTTAAAAGGAAGATTGTAGGAGTACAGCATCGTTCTTGATTTCCCAAATTCTGCTATAAAACAGACAAAGCAACTAGAAAAACAAAATAAAGCAGCCAAATCTACAGCAAAACTAAACAAGGTATCTCCGTGAGCCCCAAAATTGAGGATCTGGGGCCACGCTGACCATAACAAGCCTTACATTGTGCTGACAACTGTGAGGGAGGAAGGAGAGTAGGCAGGGGATTTCTGACAGCTGGGAAAGCTGGACGACTCAGAAATTGAATTGTCCAAGGACCCCACATTGAGGGACCCATTCTGAAAATCTCAGTGGGCCATTCTTAGGAAAACACCAAAACTGGGAACTGGTTTCATGGACTCTGATTTGTGGGCAAATGCAAAAGGACAGCAAAAGGTCAGATGGTGTGAGTCAGTTTGTACCCTATAAAAATTGAAGTAAAACAACTAAAGTTCCCTTGTAGGACAAAGACCAGCATCCCCAAGAATTTTCTGGGAATAGAATGTAAACTGAGCAAGATAAAGACATTAGGACCAAATGAAAGAAAGTAGGGGAGGGGAACAGAGAAGATGGGTCATAGAAGTGTAAATCATATATTTGACCACTTTGCAATAATAAGAGGGAGTTTTACAACTGTGAAGCTAGTTAAACTGCTGGCCAACACTCCTCTTTTGAGAGTATAAAAACAAAAACAAAAACAAAAAAACAGAACAAAAAAAAACAAAACCCATGTCACTTAAACATGGACAAGAGAAAACACTGTGATCAAATGGATAAAAAAAATATCACACAGAACCATATAAACCATATTATGAAGAATATATCATTAAACAGCATGGTATTCACACAGGAATAGATAGGGCCAGAACAATTTAAAAAAAAAATAGATCCAATTTCATATGAAAATTTAGTATATGCTAAAGGCAGCATTTCAAATCAGTGGGGAAGGTAAACTTTCTAACAAATGGTATTAGAACACCTGCTATGTGGGGAAAAGGATTTGGTTCATTTTTCATACTTTCCAAAGGACAAATTACAGATAAAATAGAGATTTAAATTTTTTTTAATGAAACCACATAAATACTAGAAGAAATTCTTAGAGGAGAATGCACACTTACAAAATGAAAACCTCCAGTAACTGAGTCATATTAAGCTAGTTATATTATATGCAAGTTCATCATAAAAACTATCTTAAATTTGTTTTGTACTGTTCAATTACAGACTGCTTTCATGTTTGTTAACTGATGACACTTTTTTCATTGATCTTTTGAGGTAAGTAGAGACATGGTATCACCCCTTGAAAATATAGGAGGTGAGATTCAAGAAGTTTGTCCCATAGTCATAAAGCCAGAAATTAACGGAGCTGAAAAAAAGTACATTGTGAATCCAGGTACGGTGTTTCTCCCGGTTCATCATGCTGCCCTTCCTTTTCTTTCTGCTCTATATGATGTTTAAAAATATACTTTTTTCTTCCCTTTACTTTCCTCCTCCTGTCTTCCTATTTTATTCTTTTCTGGTTAGAGAGAAAAGTACTGTGAAAGATGGGTAGATGGATACAAGGGTGGGTCAATGAAAAGATGTATCAATTACTAAATATATAGATAGAGGAATAGAAAAATAAAGGGCTCAGTAGACGAGGATGTAGTATGTAAGTGATGTGTCATGGAGAAAAAACAATGCACCTATCTGTTCTCAACCTGGACTATAAGGTGACAAGGAGAGCCATGTTCTACCACTAATATTACCTGGGAAAATAATGGTTCAAGTAAGCTTTTGTGCATTCCCACATAATACTCATGCTTCTATAATCTGTCCAGAAAAACTTGTCAGAGAAGTAAAGGACATTTTCCAAACAAAATTATGTGATGGCTGCCGGTTTGTAGGAAAACAGAAAATAACAATAAATTGCTATTATTATTATTATTATTCCCATGTCTGCTATACTATTTTATGATTCAACTGTCACTGTTAGTGAAGCATGGTTGTGGCCCCCACTTGTCAAAATGCTGGGAATTATTTGCTAGCTTGGGTCTGAACTATGGATAATTGTTTCTGTCAATGACACATTATTGATCACTTGCTGCCAAGAGTGATTTGCCACTTATTGGAGTTACCAGGAATAATTTGTTTATATTAATAAGTTTTGTAAGACATTGTAATTCTTTGGTCTTGGCTTCCTCAGTTAAAACATGTTATCCACTGTTATTCCCAGGATGCCTTTGAAAACTCACTGAGAGCCCCATAAACAATTTCAATGACCATTATGGCTGGTGGAATGATTGTACCTGCCAGCCTGATAATCAGTCTGATTTTCTGTGGCCTGCTGAGGAAGAAAATGTCTTTCTTCCATTCATTCAAATTATCAAATGTTGTCTCTGCCAACTGCATTTTGAGTCATTAACAGACACTGATTGTTATTATAGATCAGTTACTTAGCTGCACAATTGCCAGATTACTGTTTCTGCGGTACTGAGTATAGAACATGACTTCCAGCTAGAGTTGTGGTACTTGGCTGTGCCATAGATGTGAGGCAGTTCCTTCATGAAGTGATTCTGTGGATAGCCTCAGGAACTCAGCAAACAAACATATGACTCGATAAGCTTGAAGTTTACACAATAGAAGTACATCAGGGTCTGAATCACTGGGCTCTCCTTTTTACTCTCCTACTGTTCAGATATCTAAACAACAAAGTCAAACTAAATACCCAGATAATTTATTGTGAAATTAGTGAAGAACCACTAGGTTTTCTTCCCCCCATAAAGAAAAGTTGGACCTGAAAATAAATAGGGCCATTTTCTCAAAACTGCATTTCTTAAATCTCCTAAATCCACAGTGACTAGGAGAACTTGAAAGTAAATATAGAGGCAAATTTATAGTAGGAGTCCCTGGAATTTTGTATCATTTTTGTTAGATAATGCAAAACCAAGATTTCAATAAGACAAAGATAGCCTTTATGTATCTGTATCAATCGCCGAGTGTCCTCATTTCTTGTATTCATAAATATAAAGATTGGTTATGAGTCAGTTATGAGTCCATGAGTCAGTTGATCACTGGATCTGTTAGTTGGTCAGTCTGTCTGTTACTCCCATGGCTGGATAAAGCTTAGAACCTTATATTTCATAAATTTGTTTGTATTATCAAAGACCCTTTCTAAATATGTTTCCAGAGACCTCTTCTTTCCAGGGAAATGGAGTAGATAAATTTTTCCCCTTCCTCCCACAAAGTAGAATTGGGCAGTATGTGAAAAATGACCATAAGAAGACTCTGAAAAGTACAGAAAAGAGGCAGGCCAGCTAAGAACTTTGAGACCCACACAATAACATCATGGTGAGATCCCTGTGTTCTCTTTCTATCTCATATACTGCAGCCTGGAGTGGAAGAAGCCAGCAACCTGGAAATGCCAGTGGACAGACCCATACAAAAAAAAGCTCCAACTTTTTTTTTTGGTCTACTCTTTCTAGTAAAAGGACCAGGAAAGGCACAGTCAAGCAGCACAGAACCCTTTTAGACAATGATTGCTCTACTACAGCCAAATCACAGAAGAGCCATGGGTCCATCCACATCCACACTAGAAAAGGCTGAGTGGGGAGCCGAGTATTCCTCCCTGATAAGCTATAACAAGATGTCCCAGCACTCCTACAGGAGTAGTGTCAAAGAAGATCAAGCAAGGGGTAGGGAATTTCATCCCTGATGACCAATAACAAGCATACTACCTCCTCCCTTCCACTGCAATGTCAGTAAAGACCACGTGGGGAACCAGAATTCCCATTCCCACTCAGCAGTAATAAGGAGCCTTCTCTTCTGGTATAATTGGAGGGTAAGCAGTGAGCCTCTATGTGGTGGTAATGAGGTGGCATTCCCCCTCCACAGCTGGAGCAATGCCAGAGAAAGCCGGCAAAAACTGAATGTTTTAACAATAGCCATAGTCTCATAGTACAATACAAAAACATCCAGGTTTTAATAAAAAATTACTTGTCACACCAAAAACCAGAAAGATTTCAAACAAAAAAAAAAAATTTTTTTTTCAAAAAAAAAAAATCATTAGATGCTGACACCAAGATGAAAGAAAGTAGCTTTATCTGACAAAAATTTAAAGCAGCCATGTTAAAGATGCATTAGTAAGCAATTATGAACATACTTAAAACAAATGAAGAAAAAAGTAGAAAACCCCGGCAAAGAAATAAAAGATATAAAGACAAATCAAATGCAAATTTTAGAACAGAAAATTATAATAGCTGAAATACAAAGTGTAGTGAATGGACTAACCAACAGAGTGGAGATGACAAAAGAAATAATCTATGAACTGGAAGATAGAACAATAAAAATTATCTAATCTGAACCAAGAAAAAAATAGGCTAAAAAAAAATTAATAGAGCCGAGAGACCGGTGGGACTCTAACAAAATATCTAACATTCACATTTTTTTTACAGAGTCCTGAAAAGAGGGGAGACAAGAACAGGGCTGAATCGTGCTTGAAGAGGTAATGGCTGTAAACCTGCCAAATTTGGAAAGGAAGATAAACCTATACATTCAAAAATCTTAAAAATCTTAAAAAAAAAAAAAAGAATGAAAAGAAGTGTCAATTCAGAAACCTATACCTATGGAAAATATCCTTCAGGAATGGAGGACAAATCAAGACCTTCTCTGATGAAGGAAAACAAAGAATTTGTCACTAGCAGATACACCCTAAAAGAATGCCTAAGAAGAACTGTAAGAAAAAGAAAAGAAATGATAAAAGAACTTTGGGACATTGGGAAGAGAGAACACAGTAAGCAAAAATATGGGTAAATATAGTTTTTTTTTCTCCTTTTGAGTTTTCTAAATTATATTTGACAACTGGAGCAAAAGTTATAACACTCTCTGATGTGGTTCTAAATATATAAAAAGAAGAAATACGTTAGATAATTATAAATGGAGAAAGTAAAGGGACATAAAGTGAGTTAAGGTTTCTGTACTTCAAAAAAAGAAAAAAAAAGGTTTCTGTACTTCACTCAAATTTGTAAAATGATGACATCAGTAGGCTGTGGTGAGTTATGTATATATAGTGTAATACATAGTGAAACTATTAAAAAAAAGTTTACAAGAAAATGTGCTAAAAGACATGTAGATTTATCTATATAATCTATAGATTATAGAATCTATAGAATTTTGAACAATGTTCGAGTAACCCATCATAGATAGGGTTTTTCAGAGAGAACAAAAAAAAACAAAAATTAAAATGGTAGACTCAAGCCCTCGCACAACAATTACATTACACATAAATGATCTAAATACCTTAAAAAAGACTGACAGGATGGTTTTAAAAACACTCAACTATATGCTGTCTCCAAGATCCTCTCTTCAAATGTAACAATATAATCAGGTTGAAAATAAAAGGATGGAAAAAATATACCACATGAACATTAATCAAAGGAAAAGAAAAGCAGGTATATAACATCAGATAAAGTAGATTTTGGAGCAAAGAAAATTACCAGAGACAAAGGACATTATATAATAAAAGCTTCAATCTATCAAGACCTAAGAATCTGAAATGTGTATTCTATGCATCAAACATCAAAGCTGCAAAATACATGAAGCACAAACTGAAAGAATTTAAAGGAGATATTGATAAATCCACAATTATAGTTGTATAATTCAATACCTCAACAATTGGTAGACAGAAAATCAGCAAGAATCTTCAACAACTCAACAACACCATAAACCAATGGATCTAAACAGCATTTATAGAAAACCTCACCCAACAACAGAAAAATATATATTCTTTTCAAATAGCCACAGAACATATACCAAGATAGACAATAATCTGGACCATAAAACAAATCTTAACAAAATTTTAAAAATTACAGTCATACAGAGTGTGTTCTCTGATAACAAGAGAATCAAGTTAGAAATCAGTAACAGAAAATAAGAGGAGAATAACCAAATATTGTAAACTAAACAACACCCTTTTAGATAATCCATGGGTCAGATAGGAAGCCTCAAAGAAAATCAAAGAATACATTTAACTGAAAGAAAACAAAAATATAGCATATCAGAGTTTGTAAGACACAGCTAAAGCAGTGCTGAGAGAGGAATTTATACCATTTAAATAAATATATTAGAAAAAAGAGTCTCAAACAATCTAACCTCTACCTCAAGAACTTAAAAAACAAAGATGAAATAAACTCAAAGTGAGCAGAAGGAAGGAAGTGACAAAGATAAGGGCAGAAATCATGAAGTTGAAAACAGAAAAACAACAGAGAAAATTAATGAAACAAAGAGCTGGTTTTTGGAAAAGATCAATTAAGTTGACAAACTTCCAACAAGTCTGACAAAGAAAAAGAGAAAGAAGACACAAGTTACAATCACTGGGTAAGAAATAGGGGATATCACCACAGGTCTTGGAGAATCAAAAGGATAATATGGAACAATACAAACAGCTCTACACTCAAAAATTTGATAACTTTGAATAAATCAGTCACTTCTTCAAAAAACAAACTACCACGACTTACCCAATATGAGATGTATCATTAGAAAGACCCTCAAACTATTAAGGAAATTGAATTCATAGTTTAAAAAACTCTCCCCCAAATCTCCAGGCACAGAAGTTTGCACTGGAGATTTCTGCTGAAAGTTTAAAGAATTAACACTGAGTTTATACAGTCTCTTCCAGAAAATAAAACAGGAGGAAATATCTCCAAATTCATTTTATGAAGCTAGTATTGCCCTGACACCAAACTAGACTAAGCCAGTACGAAAACAGAAAACTACAGACCGATATCCAAGTTCTGGCACAACTGTTCTTGTAATGTTGTTCTGTATTGTACTACTACAAGATACTACTATTGTGGGAAACTAGGTAATATGTAGAGATCTTCTTTATTATTTCTTATTATGTGTGAATCTAAAGTGTCTCAAAATAAGAAATTCATCTACAAAAAAAATTGTTTTCCTTTGGGTCTCATATTCTAAAATATTTTTACTGAATAAAATTTTAAGTTATCATTTTTTTCCAATTTTAATTAATCAAACAAATTTCTAAGTTGGAACCAACAATTTATTCTAATATCAATATCAATGAGATGAAGAAACAGATCCAGAAAAGTTGCATGGCTTGATCAAGTTTAACAACATCTTCAATACTGATTTATGACAGAAGTCAGTGGTGCCCAATTCATACTTTCCACCAAAATATTTTATTGCACTATATAAAATTACCAATCTTGAGTCATTATTACCTTTAAAAAGATGGGTTCAACCCAGTGTATAATCTCTCATTGTGGAAAGGACTTCAAATGTTTCTGTATTTTCTAATAAACATTTTAGTACCTACTGCACATTTAATTAAATATAAATATGGAATATGTCATTTAATTTTCCTCTGATATATGATTATTATCATTGTTGCCAGGACTTGAAATCCCTCAGGAATGACCCAAAATCTCATTTCTCCCATCCTAGCCTGAAGTCATCCATATCTCTTGTGTTCTACCATGTTGATAGATCTGATGTCACTGGATGGGATGCTCAAAGCACCAAAAAAGCTGGAGGACTACCACTTGACCTATGCTCATCCAGAGGCTTGGCCCCTGGTCTCATCCCAAGGCTTCTAAGAAGCTCTAGGTCTAAATAAGAGTAAGACTATCCTCAGGGCTTCTGAGAGCCTTCCAGAAAATTATTCCTAGTCCTCCTTCATTTTGTTTCAAGCTAGGATTGAATCTACGTGGCCATGGGTGGGTGGAGGAGAGGATGAGATCCCAGTACCAACCTGTGCTATGAGTTGTTCACATTGGGAGTCATTTAGGGCATTTAAAAAGTCAAGAGCCTTTCCATCTAGCCAGGTCCCAATGCCACCATAGTGCTTTGCTCCCTGGTCACCCTGAGACTATACTTCTACATGCCTGCTTAGGTCCCTCCCTTTTAGTACTTTATTTAGCAGTTGCATCATTCTGGGCCATAATGAACACAGACTAGAACCCAGGTACTCATCTCAGCTGTGCCTGTAAGCAGCATATGACCTTAAGCACCAACTTAATTTCTCCTAGCCTTTCTTGCTTGGCCAATAAAGTAGCAAAAATACCGATCTAATAATCTAATAAGATAATGCAAGGTTTTCCAAACCACAGTATGTTTATTATTCATGATTTAGGAGATGACTTAGGTGGTCTGTGAGCGATAGATTTATCTTAAGTACTTGTATTCTTACCTTCCACTTATGAGAAGACAAATGGTTTCCTATTTATATAAAATTCCCTCTAAAAATAAATGTGTGTAGTCATTTAAAGAAAAATATTAAGTGCATAATATTACAGGAAATATATGGATGTGATGAAATAACTTGTGAAGGAAACCGATGTATTGTAAACACCAAGTTAACACAGGTTGTATACTTGTCAGTGTATAAGATCTTGTCTGATCATTCCAACACTGTAATAGAAAGCGGTGGTACATGCCTAAATTATCCATACGTCCACTCATATTAACCAAATTTACCAGTTAATTGCTTCACTTTCTTTTTCTCTTTGCCAACACATCCAGTCCCAGAATATGCAATCACTACTTCCAGAAACTTCCCTAGACTTCACATCACATCACTGTCTTCCTATGGCTTTCAGTTTCCAATTTAAACTCCTTACCTTTGTAATCACCTGAGCTATTATCACCTCATCTCATGGCCTTTAACCACTCATGACCCATGTCATCCCGGTTAGCACTCTGCTGACACAACCTTGTCTACCACCCTCCTGCTACTTGGCACTTGCCCAATTCATCCTACAAGATCCATTTCAAAACCCACTTGTGTCTGGAAATCTAGCCAACCACATTACGTTCAGATGATTTATTTATTTTATAAGCTCTCCCATCCCCAACAGGGAAGAAAATAAACTATATTTAATCACAGGGTTAAGGGAGGACCACACTGATCACAACCACCTCCCACATTCTATTTCTGTCAATTGAGTAATGAAGTTGAAGGTCACGGTAGGAACATAGAGATAAAGATGAACATCTTTTCTTTTTCTCATTTTCTTCCAGTTATAATGCTTCTCTCTGAATACCTTGCCAGACTGAGATGAAGCAGCAGCAGGTTCCTGGACGCCAGAGGGGACAAACCTACATTCACCCTGGACATGATCAAAAGAATTTTTATTGACTGACTGCAATTACTCAAATATCCAACTTACAAATTGCTTTCACATACCTTATCTCCTTCAGTGTTCGTGAAAACTCTGGGAAATAGCTAACATTATCTCCATTTTATAGAGAAAGTGAAAGAAGCTTAGACGAGGCGAATGATGTAGCTAATTATGGCGGGACTTGGGTTTGGGTACACTGCTTCCAGGTCCAGTAGGTTGCATGTCGCTAGTTGGAAGGTCTCTGACATTAGCCATGGCCAGGAAAGAGAGAGTAGTAGATTCACTATTATAGGAGCCTCTTGAAAAGAGGCAGTGAGGTTGATATAAAGGTGCTGACTGGTGGATCAGACAGCGGCTGTCATCTGACTGCTCTTGATCCCCATCCTCTAGCTTCACTCACAGGTCCACTGCTCTCAGTGCACTGGCCTCCTCGCTATCTTTCAAACAGGGGAAGGTCAACTGCACTCCCCATTTGCTGTCACTCCATCTGGAATTCTCCTCATGGCCCCCTTTCTAAGAAGGACCTTGTTGAAATAGCATCACTCCCTTCTCTTCTTATCACTCTTTATTACCCTGCCCTGCTGTATTTTTTTCTATAGCTTTTATCACCCTCTGGCATAGTATAAATTTTATTGATTTATTTGTTTGTTAATACGCCTCTCCCCACTAATGTAAACTCCATGATGGCAAGGTTTTTCAATTGTGTTTACTCTGTTGTATTCCAACTCCCCAGTGACTGGCACATAACAGATAAATAATAAATGGTGGCAGAGAACAAAAGAGATAGAGAAGAGAAGGAGCGGGGGGGGGCGGTTGGAGATGGGGAAGGGAGAGAGAAGAGGAAGGAAGGAAGGACTTGAGTTCTGACTCCATATGACACCTACTTTGTAGCTGGGTAAACATAAGCCACTTTACTCCTGGGACAGTTTCTTCCTCTGGACAATGAAGCATTTAGATTCAGTCACCTCTAAGATGCCTTCTGACACTGTTCTACCATTCTGTGCATCGTGATACTATGTCTCCCTTGTTTACTGATGGGAAGAGGAAGATAAACAGTCATCACAAGGTGAAAGGCTGCACACATCAGTGAGCTCCTCTTCCTGCTGGTGCCATCACACTTACTAGTGTGCTGAACACAGCTAGCCTGACTCTAATTCATGAGAGGCCTTTCCATGTGGCAGTGTTTGAGAAATTTCGGGAAAGCTACCACTTGATCAAAAACATCTTTCTCCACAGGTTTCTGCTGATATTTAAACTTCTAAGGTGAACAGCATTTCCACAGGCACCATCTCTGATTATCACATTACAAAGGTCCCTCTAAGCCCCTCATCACTGGCTGATACATATGAGGCAGCTCTGCGAAAAGACAAGGACTTTGGAATCGAGAAGACCTGGATGGGAAGCCTGGCTCTGCCACTTAATGGCCAGGAACACTTCAGCAATTGACTTATTTCTCTAAAACTTAGCGTTGTAATCTGTAAAATGGGGATGATGATCGTACTTGCTTTACAGGGATTTTATGAAGGTTTTTATTTATTTATTTTTAAAGATTTATTTATTTATTTGAGAGAGAGAGAGCGCACGCATGAGGGGTGGGGAGGGGAAAGGGGAGAGG
Organism: Callorhinus ursinus; assembly: GCF_003265705.2. Lineage (NCBI taxonomy): Eukaryota > Metazoa > Chordata > Mammalia > Carnivora > Otariidae > Callorhinus > Callorhinus ursinus. The sequence continues at coordinate 43,673,019 of NW_027397071.1, forward strand.
GAGAGAGAGCCTTAAGCAGACTCCGTGCCGAGCTCGGAGCCAGATGCGGAGCTGGATCTCATGACCCTGAGATCATGACCTGAGCCGAAGCCAAGAGTCAGACGCTTAGCCGCTTAGCCTAGCTGACTGCACCACCCAGCCACCCCTAACATGAAGGTTTTAAAGCATTTAAGAAATGATCCATAAATTACAGTCAGTATATTCTTTCTGATAGTGTAGGAATAATTTTATCTGACTCCAGTGATCAGTTAGCTTCTGGTGCTGGGCTTGTGAATAGGCACAGTCTGGATAAAGGGAGGAAATACAGATTGAGAACACGAGAGTGAATGTCTCTTTAGGGAGTCAAAAGTGTTGGTTTTCGGGGAGGGGAGGCCATCTGAAGTCACAGAGCTTCCATAAGGAAGAAAGGGATCAACGGCAAATTGTCTGCAGTAATTGCAGTCAGGACCCTCACTTTTCCAATGATGTTTTAAACTTTTTGAAAAATACTTACGTCTTTTGGCTAACCATAGCCACAGATCACTGTAATTCGGGACATGTCATGTATCACCTCACAACAACCCAACGCAGTGCTAACAGACAGAAGAGAATTCGTTCTCCCTGAGGCAGACATGATCATCAATCACCGGCCCTGAGTTCTTGGTTCTGCCAGGAAACTTATCAACAGAGGTCAGAGATTTTTGGGAAAGGCAAAAAAAAAAAAAAAGCCCTGAAATCTGAGGCAGTGCCCACTCATTAATCAAGCCCTAAATGAAAACATTGTATCTATGTCTAGAGCACGAACATCTTCTGTATAAACTACAACGCTCATTTTTTGATTACGTTATGTTTCAAAACTGGTAGAGTAACCAAGGAAAAGGAGCGGGAAGTGCCCAGAAAAATAGCTTTGCACCAAAAATAAAAAAGACCCAGTATAATTAGAAACTAAAGATCCTTGTGACTGTGAATTTCTGCCTCCTTATTAAGCCAGTTCTTGTTTTATAAATATCATGAAAGTTTTTTCCATATTTTCTCAATCTTCTGCATCAGTTATCTGAAATGTGTAATATTTTATGTTAGACAACTATAACTGTACTTGATAAGCATAATGAAAACCTTTAGAGCAATAGAAACAGAAAATGGTAGGCTTAAATATATTACCACCTGATAAACTGCATATCTATGATGTGACCTCCCTCCAAATAACTCATATTTGGGTTAGTACAACTCCTGATTCAACATTTGACTTATGAAGGGTTTTAGCAATTTGAGGCCTGTTTTTCTCTGCTATAAAAAAATTGCTCCAAAGAACTGATATACAGATAACAGTCAGCTGGCAGTTTATTACTGAATGCCCACAATGCTAAAGACAGGCATAGGCACTCTTTCCTCTCGGGTCCTGCTGCATCCTGTATGAATGGTGGTACATTTCACGTTGCAGTTAAGCCCTTGCCAACAGAAAATTCTTCATTTCATCACTATCATAGTGCCTAGCACATATTAAGTACTCCACTGAATATCTTTTAAATTAATAAATGAATAATGGATAAATTAATCACCACTGGAAAAGTGAAATTGTTTAAGACTCAACTGGTCTTACAAGTTAGTTGGATAGATAAAATATGCAAAATTAAATTACAATCCAAAGGCTGAATTACGCTAGAGGCTCAACTTCTCCAGGGAAGAGTACCTGGACAGTAACTACTGTGGAATGAGGAGAGGAGATCAGCGCGCTGGGTAAGAATTTAGGCTCTGAAATCAGATGGAATTTGTTTATCGTTTGACTCTCCCATTTTCCAGCCGTGTAAACGTGAGTAAATTACTGTCAAAGGACCATCAGACCAACACACGTTATCTGAAATAAAAAGACAAAGGCTGAAGGTGTTGCTTACCGCAGAGAGAAAGAGTGATACTGGTCAGGCACAGGTTCTGCTGGTCTTCCATAAAATCTGGGGAAGCACGCAGGTCATGGAGACTTTACGAAGCATCTGGAGAAGCCCGCTTACTAGATGTGAGAGACTATTGTTGATTGGTTAAAACTCGGAAATGTGTGTACTGGAGTGATTCCTGATTGGCTGACTTTCAGAAGCAAAGGGCTGGTCCTCATTGGTTGGGTTATAAAAGCGCAGTCACTGTCGCAGATGTTGATTAAGTGACAGGTTTAAAATCAGTTCTGTGGACTACTTGTTGCCATAGCTACAGAACGATTAATCTTACCTTTGTGAAAACACCCTTTCCAAATTTCAGTTTCTTTATCTATAAACCTCATAGGGGTTTCAAAAGAATTTTAAAAGGTAATGCTCATAAAGAACATACACTCTACTAGCCATATAGTGAGTATTCAATAAAAGTTATGTTTATATTTTTAAAATAGACTCAAGTCAGTTTGTAAGACAAATAGAATTCCTAGGAAATATGGTCTAAATGCTTTTGCCAGAACACCATAAAATATTGTCACCCATTTTCTTTCTTCCCTCTCCCCACTCTTGGTTTAAAAGAAAAACAGACCAACATGGTATTTTATTCACAAGGCCTACGACTAAGTTTAAATCAGCCTGTATTAACTAGGATTCTGGTTTTCTTCTGTTCTTAGCTCACCTTAGATTCTGAAGGCATGAGATAAATAGAATGGCAGTGCTCTAGGAGAACATGGGGAAATGTGGTAGACTGGATTATTGTTTCCAATTCTTCCCTCCCACCTTGCTGTAAAATTGTACATGACCTTACTGTCTCTCCCACCAAGTAAACAGACTATGTTCCCCAACCCAATGACACTTGTGTTGGCTACGTGAATTACTTTGGTCAACATACTGTAACGGATACGATACAAGCAGAGGCCTCAATGTCTTCTTTTAGCAATAGCAATTTAAGTGGAGGATCCTAAATTTGCTTTTTCTTTGACTTCTTAGGTAATTTGAGAAAGTTATAAAAAATGTGGAAGTGAGAACAAAGTACAGGTTTTCCCTGCTATCAGAAAAGAAAATATTCCTATGAAAATTTTTGTAAGCTGAAATGGCATAAAATGAAGAAGGAATCACCATTAACTAATGTGAAAAATTTTTTGAGCACTTTCAGATCCCAAAAATAAACTCTCTTAGGTTTTTCTAATACCTTAGGATGCGTGTTGCTAACATATGCACACAATAAATGCGGATAAAGCCCAGAGGCTCACAGACACATTTCAGAGCTATGGCGCCTAATGCTGAGATGCTGAGTGTGGTTCCCATGGAAAGAGTTTGGTGGCGCCACTCTCACTGTTCTGGGTGTGTCGCCTCTGTAACAGGCTCACTGTGAAATAAATGCTGAATGCTAATTTCATTTTTTCCCCTTTTCTCCTCACAGTGGAAATCCTCTGCATATTTCTATTAGCGAAAAGAGGTACTACCGTAGGTCATCTGTAAATGCCAAGTGGCATAATGCAAACTTTCGAAAAGCGGGGGTACCTATGTACTATATTTTCAGAGTTGTTACTATTATAACACCATCACACAGGGTGAAGGAAGAAAAATCCCATAGCCATTAAATGCACACAATTGTTTTAGATAGTGATGAGCTGACGGGAACCAGTTTAGTCTTTCTTCTAAAGGTTTAGAATTTCCAAATAGAAACAGTTTCATTTCATTGCATTCTACACTTTTGAGAAAAGTGTTCTAAACTTATGAGATATAATCTGGCATGCATAATTTATCCTAAGTTTATATTTTGTTTTTGAAGAAGCATCTTTGTTTTGGCTAACACTGTCAAATGCTTGGGATCTGAAATTAAAATCTTTTTCATGGACGAAATTAACTAGACACTTATAAAGTAACAGGACTCACATGGAAGTGGATCTGACCTAGATAACCAAAGCTGTCCTGCTGGAATTCTGTTCAGAGTTTTCATATTAGTTTAATCAGATGTAACACTTTCTGGAAAGCATGATATTTTATTTCATAATATAGTAATTTAAGTTTCATAATTTAAACTTGAAGTCTCAAATTATATGATTTGCCACCTTCCCAATATTGTACATTAATATTTAAAAAGTGACATATGATGATTCTGAAATCTGCAAGTCTTTCTGGATCAGAAAAGTCTGAGGGTCTATTAGGTGTAATGGTTAAGAATGTGGTCTTTGAAGTCATATAATTCTGAATCCAAATACTTACTCTCATTTACTGTGATGCCTTTTAGGTTGCTTTCAGGATTTCGTTCAGAAGTTTGCATCTCTGCCACCTACCATGAGTGTAATATACCCCCTCCAAGAAGCAAGGAGATACCTGGAGCAGTTTATTTTTGGGATCTGAAAGTGCTCAAAAAATTTTTCACATTAGTTAATGGTGATTCCTTCTTCATTTTATGCCATTTCAGCTTACAAAAATTTTCATAGGAATATTTTCTTTTCTGATAGCAGGGAAAACCTGTACTTTGTTCTCACTTCCACATTTTTTATAACTTTCTCAAATTACCTAAGAAGTCAAAGAAAAAGCAAATTTAGGATCCTCCACTTAAATTGCTATTGCTAAAAGAAGACATTGAGGCCTGAGTTGTTTAGAGGTACTCTACATAATCCGAATTTGTTGGATACTAATTCAGACTTTCACTTTGGCTCAGAAAAATAGGCTTTTGAAGCTGAAGAAGTGCTTTGAACTAGTAATTATTTATCAACTAGAATGCTTCTAGTTACCATTAACCTAAAACACAAGTAGAAGTTTCTTAAACAATAAGGACCTTTGCAACTCTTTTAACAGGAAATTCAGAGGTAGGGAATTCTCTGGAGTTGGTTAATTCAGCAGCTCATTGAGCTCTGGCATCTGACTTTTATCCTTGGGCATATGCCCTCTTGGTTACAGGAGGACTGCCGCAGCTCCAGGCAGCATGCCTTCACAGTAGGAAACAAACACGTCCCTGACTTCTGCCTGCTCCCTTTCTCCAACGTCCCTCAGACAGACTTTTCCTCATTCTCCTCGCCAGTTGTGATTTCACTTGCCTATTCTTAAAGCCATCACAGGCAAGCAGGATAGAACCAGTTGCCTTAGGACAGCTAAGATTCATTCCTGAGGAGAGACCCAGGCACCCCTAAAGCCCATGGCTCCATTGGATAAAATGGGATTTATAATACGCAAATGGCATGAGGGAAAAATTACTATTGGATAGACTACTGACAGTATCTGCCATAGGTTTTTAGCTACATTTTTATAACACTTACAATTTTTCAAACTCTTTTAGATATGTGTTTCAATTCTCAAAACAATCTGGAAAGGTGGAAAATAACTGATTGTTCCTATCTTCCATATGAGGTAATAGAGGCCCAGAGAAATTAAGTGGTTTTCCAAGGCCACAAAACTGAGAAAAAAAAATGTTGAATCTGTGTCATATTCATTTTTTAAACAATCACATGATGTTAAACAGCTCTCAAATAATAGGAAATCATATTCATTAATTTCCCATTTAAAACACACGGGCATTTATTTATATGTTTTTTCTTTTTCATGTCAGAAAAATAGGAATCTCCCTGACATTTTCTCTTTCTGACAGGAGTTTCTCCTTAGTAGGTACTTTATGCTATTATGAATTTGTATGATAGCTTCACTCAAGTAAAAATGAGTTTTCATATTGTGATGTGGTGAAAATAGTCAAAAACTATTTCAAAAGCAATGTGAACTACCTGTGCTACATTTGGCATTTCTGTATCTTATATGTAGGCAATGACACTGAATATTACTGATGCAGAGTTATCAACTATGTCACTGTCCTTAAACTCATTTGAAGGTATATTTAAAACTGCAATAAAAGGCATAGAGGGGGACCACCTAGAGTCACTTAGCCCAACTTCTGCCTCTCAGCGGGGCAAACGATGAGATTCTATCTCACTTCAAAATATCTGCAGCAAAAGGTAATCTATAATTAGCATTGGTAACTTGCTAAACTGCTTTTAAATTTCCATGTCATAGGCAACTCTATAACTCTTGGATGCTGTGTACTCACCAAAGGGACTTCATTTACCCATCTGTGGGTAATGGAGATGACTCCGCCATGAAACTGTCGTACTCTCAAGTAAGGTCAGGCTTACCACTTTTGTGAATTGTACTACCTCTTCTCTGTTTTTCGGGGATTTTCTTACATAATGAACTCCCAATTTATTCATTTTTATTAGCATTATTTTTAGAACTCAACAGGCCAATCCCGTTAAAAAGTAAGTTAGTCACAAGTGATTCTTTAAATTAACATTACCCTTTATGATTTTCAAAATTACTTCTAGGAATCTGTTTTCTAGAAATGTGAGCACATGTACACCAAGATATATATACAGGACTGCCCACCGTTACATTGTTGTAATAATGAAATTTTAGTAACAATATAAACAGAAGAAGCAGAGTTAAATAAATTGTTATATATACATAAGTATATATACATAAAGTAGAACTGTAGGCAGTTCTTTAAAAAATTGGTAAATTTATATGTACTGATTGAGAAGATGTGTATTATAAATTATTCTATTTTAAAAGAAAAAGAAAAATGTGTGGGATGCCTGTGTGGCTCAGTCGGTTAAGCCTCTGCCTTCGGCTCAGGTCACGGTCCCAGGGTCCTGGGATCGAGCCCCACATCGGGCTCCCTGCTCAGTGGGGAGCCTGCTTCTCCCTCTGCCTGCCGCTCCCCCTGCTTGTGCGCTCTCACTCTCTCTCTCTCTTTTTCTCTCTCTGTGTCTCTGTCAAACAAATAAATAAAATCTTTCAAAAAAAATAAAAGAAAAATGTGGAGCGATACTTAGCCTATTTTACATTTTTACTTTAAAACATGTTATATGAGCATAGAAAATCTCTGGAAGGATATATAGCAAACTGTTAACAGTCAAAATTGTAGGAGAATAGTATTAAGGCATAAAGTATCTTAATTTTAACTTTACATACTTCTGTGTAGTTGGCTAGGTATTGTGCTTATAATTTTAAATAATCTAAAAAGAAAAAAAGGAAAATTTCAGAATATTGTAACTCATGATCCCTTTGGTTTTTCATTAGAGTGATTTGATAAAGGATATTGTGGGGAACAGCACAGTGTAGTGATAAACAAACTGCTGAGATTTGAATACTAGCTCTGCTGTTTTCTAACTGTGCGGGCTTGGGCAAGTTACTTAATTTCTCTGTGCTTTGATTTCTTCACGTATAAAGTGGGGATAATCACAGTACCAATAGAAATTGTTGTGAGAATAAAAGGAGATAGCACATGAAACATTCTAACTTAAAACAGTTACCTGGCACATAGTAAGGGTTCAGTAAATGTTAGCAACTAATAGAGAAGAGGTATAGAAAGGACAGACGTCTTAATGAAAATGGTCTATTTTTTGGTCCCAGAGTTGGGATTAGAACCCCGGCTGCTTGGTTCCTGGTTCAGTTACCTTTCAACAACAGACTTTGTTCTTTCTCTTTTAAGTCTTTGGGATCAATCCAATTTCCTCCATTCTTTATTCTAGAGGAAACCGTCTCCAGCGTTCAAATGGCGGATATAGAAAATTATAAAAAGAAAAGAAAAGCGTCAAGAAAATATTCAAAATACAAGGACAATAATTTATTCAGTAAATCCGATGATTTCCTGAAAACTTGTTTTCTCAAATTTAATATCCTGCAATTATCAGCAAGATGCATGTGTATGATTAACTCTGAGGAAATAGGGGTCTGCTAGCAAAATTTAATCTGAAAAAAAAAGTGTTATGGAAAAAAAATCCCTCAAAATATGACCAACATGTCATGTCAATTTTATAGAAGAGCCTAATAGCTCAAAAGCAACTGTTCATTATGGGCTAAATACCACACAAATTTATTATCTCACAAGATGCGATTAGTACATATTAGTACATATAAATATCAAAGCCCTTCCATGAATGGCCTGAGTTTGGGGGAAACATATAATTGTCACATATTAGGTATTCAAGAAATACCTGTTGAATGGATTAATGAACATGCACTTCAAATCTGATTACATAATTGCATAACTGCTAGCTGTCTACTTGATACCCTTGAAAATCTTTTTTTTAATATCCTACAAAGTAGAACAAACGGGATTTTTAATTTAATACCATCTGAATCTGCCAAAATGTTTCCATTTTTCTACTAACAGAAACGCTATGCATTGAGAAATATTGTTTCCTTACATTGTTTCCTTACATTCCCTATTTTCTCATAAAATCTCATGAATATCTCCAAAAAGAAAGGAAAATGAATATAGAAAGAGAGAGACGGGGGGGGGGGTAGAGGGAAAGGGAAAAGAAGGAGGACTGAAATACGTCTGCAAGGTGGTTACTCTAGCTTTGGCTCTCAGATCTCAAAACAGCTTTATTTCCCCCTTTATTTTTTCTAAGACAGACAAGTAGTTTAGTTTCCTGGGTGGACTGCTGACTTCCACAGTCCTTGAACACCCCCTTTTCCTTCCGTTCAGGTTACCTCCACTGGCATGCTTTTTCTCCACCCTATCCAACCAAGTCTGGGAGACTGTACCTTTCTGACCCAAACTGAAAATAGGAAGCAAAGCATTGCGTTTGCGTTAACGACCTGTCCTTTCATCTTCTTCTCTTAGCCTGAAGCGTGATGCAGAGTGTACCTTGTTTTTTCCTTTTTACTTCTTTCAACTAAACTTTACCATTTTTACGACATCCACTAAAGAAAATCTATGGAAGTTTTACATGATCACAAGGGAACTGGGAAATTCCACAGAAGACACTCAGTTATTTGTAGCTTCAAATGCATTAGTTAAGTAAGAATGTTCGATTACCTAGCTTTGACATGTTTGTGATTCGCACTCCTTTCTTTCGTTCTGTCATCAGAAGATCATTTCAGACACAGCCATCATTGCCACGGTGTTATTTTGGTATGTTTTCAGGATGAACTCTCCCTTTTGCCTTTTTTACGTGTGTTATTTAGGCTGTCAAATTCTGCTTTCTTTAATCTCTTTCATACTTTGTCACTTATTTTAAAGTCTGCACTATCTTCTAGTTGTTTCCTGGGTGATTCACAACCATCTCTGAGTAAAAGCATAAAGATTTGATTAGCGTGTTATGAACTGTGTGTCCCATCCCTCTCGACACGAACAAGAGGCCCTTCAGAATCTCAGTGGCTGCATTCACAGCTCTCAGAGCCCTGCCACCAGCTCAGCGACACAGCCCACATGGTTATCTGCTGTTTTCATAGTGTATCCAGAGCAGGCTAATTTTGTTACGTGGCTTCTTGTTTTACTTAAAAGATAAATATTTCTGTTTACTACAAACACCCTCGACCAAAACTTAATAAGAAACACAATCCAGGGCAGGAAATATTTATGTAGGATAATAGTGAAAAACAGTAGACTCTGGAACCAGAGATGGTAAAGGAGGCTCCCTCCCCCAATGCTTTTACATCTAATTAGGAGAACTATGATGTCCTGAATTAAAAAAAAAAAAAAAAGAAAGAAAGAAAGAAAGAAAAATGGTGGGTAGATAACCTTAATTTTTTTTTTCAGCTCTAGGATTCTGATTCCATTAGGAATAAAAGATGAATGAATAACTTTAACTACAGGAGCAAAATAGATTGAATTCATCAATATGAACAAAGGACTTGTGACATCTATTCTCAGTGCTAGAGAAGAGGAAAGAAGGAGAGAATAAGGTATCTGATGCTCTTAGTTTCAAGGGGATTATGAGCCTTCTCATTCTTGGTGGGGCCCCCCAGGCCCTACATGATTTACCTCATTATTTTATTATTTTTGTTTCCCCATGTGTCTGGCATCCCTCAGCACCCTGGCAATCCTCCTCTAAGAAACACTGAGTCAGGGGCACCTGGGTGGCTCAGTCGTTAAGCGTTTGCGTTCGGCTCATGGTCCCAGGGTCCTGGGATCAAGCCCCGCATCAGGCTCCCTGCTCGGCGGGAAGCCTGCTTCTCCCTCTCCCACTCCCCCTGCTTATGTTCCCTCTCTCGCTGTGTCTCTGTCAAATAAATAAATAAAATCTTAAAAAAAAAAAAGAAACACTGAGTCAGGTGCCTGTGCCAAGTGATCTCTGACCTTGAGCATATATATCCCTGCCACAGCTGGTGCCTTGTTAACCCCACTTTACTATGAATTCCTGAAGGGCAGGGATGTTGGAATTCATCATCGCAACAATGAAGAGTTCTCTTTTATTATAGAGAAAAGAGTGGGTATGTTTGTATACTGGGAAGAATAAGTAATTCAGAATTCTCTGAATGACTATGTAGCACTTCAATAGTGCCCCCTTACCTCTCTCTCCTTATTCTCCTCTGGGGTATATTACTAGATTCATTTCAGGACTCCTTCCCAAGAATCCTGGCAGGAGAGGGGAAGGATATGGAGCCAAGAACACTCAAGCACAACAAGCCATTTATATTGCTTCCTCAACTAAAAATCCACTTTAAATCGATATTGTCATTAAACAAATGAATTTTACAGTGAGCCATGGACCAGTGCAGACCCATCCTATTTCCACAGACCAGTATTTTGTTTTAAAGGTGTAGAGAGTTCACTGGTGAAGAACATGAGCTCTGGCGTCAGGCAGATCTAAATCCAAGTTTGTCTCTCACTTCTGGCTCTGTGAACTTGGGCAAGGAACTTAGTCTTGTTATGCTTAGTTTTTCAGTCTATAAAATGGTGGTACCCGTAACAAACAGCCTCGCAGAGTCCTTGGGAAGGGTAAATAAACCAGTCTGTATAAAAATAGCTAACACATGCCTAACACTCAATATGTGCTTGACAACAGTTAAGTATGATTCATTCAGACCTTCACTTATTCATGCTTTCAACAGATTATCAGAACTAAAGATATAGAGTGAAGAAAAGGGATAAAAATCCTTATTTTTATGAGCTTTCATTCTAGTAATGGAGACAACAGATTCGTAAATATAATACATGATGTGTTAATACAAAGCTAGGGAGAACAATACGACAGGGAAAGAAGAAAATTGAGCGGGTGTAGCGGTAGTGGTTGCGTCTTTATTTTTATTTTATTATTTCTTTTTTTCTTTTAGGGAGAGAGAGAAAGAGAGTGCACATGCGCAGTGGGGGGGAGGGGCAGGGAGAGAGGGAGAAAGAATCTCAAGCAGGCTCTATGCTCAGAGCTCAGTGAGGAGCCTGATGCAAAGCTCAATCTCACGAGCTGAAATCAAGAGTCAGACTCTTAACTGACTAAGCCACCCAGGTGCCCCAGTTGTTGCATTTTTAAATTGGGTGGACAGGGAAGGATTCATTCTGAAAATGATTACATTAAATCATTACAATTCTTCCAATCTCCTGGCCTAACTAGGATCATATATAGAAATAAAAATTTCAGAATGTAAGCTCCATGAGATCATAAATTGTGTTTATTTGATTTATTACCATATTCTTAGTAATAGTGCTTAATGTATAGGTGTCTAATGAATGTCTGATGAGTGTTGTTGAATAAATATAAAGAGTATAGAAAGTGTTACATGGCATGTATTGTAAACATCTCTCCTGGCAAAAGAAAATATACTCATGTGGGGCAAACAAGTATAAAAAATAAATGATAGAATAAAATCAGTGTTCATTTGTTAGGAGTAGTGAACATTTCACTAGAAATCCTAGAAATATTTTATGGTACCTGCTCTCTAGCCTTCCTCCAGCTCTAGTCTCTCTCAAAGGGAATCTGACTCATTCCTTTCTCGCACTGGTAAGTGCAGACTACAAAGTGACCAGGTAACCAATGAGTAAAAAAGGGCTGGCCCCTGGCAGAGGTGGCCCATTCTAGGCAGGACATCAATTTTGATGGTCTCATTTGAAGAGAAGCTAAGCCATTTAGATTCTCTTCTTGAGGACTTTGAGCTAAAAGAACAAGAAAGACAGTTATCTGTGATTTGGGTGTTTAAGCTGAAGGTTCACCTAGAGTTTGGGCTGCAATGGCCATTTCAGAGCCTTATGTTAGGAGGAAATTGAGACTCAGAGAAGCTGGCTGGGAGTGAGATCAGAGTAGCTATGCAGGGAGGAAATAGGATGCCATGTGACAGAAAGACAAGACGGGGAAATGGCTGGCACTTAGGATTACCTCAGTTCCCACTAACTCTGCAGCCTGGTTGTTTAGTCTGTCCTCGATTATTTTGAGACATCCTTATTCCTTTATGATAACCTCATTTTACTTAGAATAAGTTACTCTTCCTTCTAACCAAGAGAACACAGACTCTTGGTCATCAACTAGATGCTCTGTATGTCAAAGACAGAGTTTGATTTAATAATTAACACAATCCTATTACTCATGTACTTTTGCAAGAAAATAAAGTTTCAGAGAAATTAACCAATTCACCCAAAGTTGAATGGCTGTCAAATAAAAGATCTCACGTTTGAACCAAAGGATGTCCAAAGTCCAAGGCTAATAATTTTCATCCTATTCTGGAGGAACAGAATATAAGCACTATGGAAAATAACAAAAAACAGACTCCTTTTGATTAGAATATATAGATAAAGCTTCATTAGGAGGGGAAGGACTTGAGCAGACCTTAAGATGAGTAGAATTGAGAAGTATACAGAATATTTTTGACTAGTGATAGAATGCTATTCCAGATGTAAGTAAAACATGACCAAAACCATGGTAAGGACAATGAGAATATCATAAAAGACCGAGGAGACACAAAGAAGTTTGGCATTAGTGAGATGCTTTTAATTTTGGAAGATGGTATGAAATCAAGTTAGTTAACTCTTGTAAAACTTGAATTCTTGGTCTTGCATATTTAAAACTGCTAAATGCTTGCTAAATATTCTTTGAGCCTTTGGTAGAATGTGTAAGTGGCTTTATTTCTGTTATACAGGAGTCGGAACTCCAGGCAAGGATACTATTTTAGAAGGAAACAAAGACTACCCCCAATACTTTTATATCTCTTCCCCATGATCATTCCCCGCCCCACCCCCCACCCCGCTGCAAAAATAGACATCTTCCTGACTCTAGGGAAACTACATTTCCAACTTCGGAATTGTTGTTATCAGAACTATAAGAGCAAAGGCCAAGAAACAAAACAGAGGATCATAGAAAAAGGGAGGGAAAAATAAGATGAAATCAGAGAAGAAGGCAAAGCATAAGAGACTTTTAACTTTAGGAAACAAACTGAGGGTTGCTGGAGGGGAGGGGGTGGCGGAATGGGGTAACTGGGTGATGGGCATTAAGGGGGGCATGTGATAGAATGAGAACTGGGTGTTAGACGCAACTGATGAGTAACTGAACTCTACCCCTGAAACTAATGATACACTATATGTTATTTAATTGAATTTAAATAAAGTAAAATTTTAAAAAATAAAAAAATTTAAGAATAAATGAATGGATGAGTGAATGAATGAATGAATAAATAAATAAATAAATAAATAAATAAATAAAAGCAAATGCCATGACTTGCCCAGTGGTCACAAGATAGATTCAGCTATTACACTCAAGTACAGATAAAGTAGTTTATCTATATAGCATTTTAAATTATTTAATTATAAAAATAAATTTTGAAGAAAACAGAAAAGGTATAACTCTGAAAGTCTCATAGGAGAAACTATACCCACAGTAACCAAATCCTCCGGGGAAAAGAATCATGGTACCTTACCAATCTTTTAAAAATCCACTACTTTTCCAATAGCTTCTAATTCCTTGCCATCCATTCATCATTAACTACTGCATTCTGACTTATCTACTCTCCTTCACTGTAACAGAATGTATTCTTTTGCTAGGGCTGCCATAACAAAATACCACAGACCCGTGGCTTCAACAACAGAAACTAATTTTCTCACAATTTTAGAGGCTAGGCTTCCAAGATCAGTGTGTCAGCAGGGTTGATTTCTTCTGACGTTTCTCTTTGGCTTGCAGAAAGCTATTTCCTCACCGTGTCCCCACATGGTCCATGGTCTTTAATCTGTGTGCTCACATCCCTGGTGTCTCTTTTTGTGAGTCTAAATTTCCTCTTCTGATAAGCACACCAGACATGTTGGATTAGTGCCCATCCTAATGGACTCATTTTAACTTAATCACTTCTCTCAAGGCCCTAGCTCCACATACAGTCACATTCTGAGGTACTGAGTGTTAGGCCTTCAACATATGAAGTTTGAGGAGATGAATTCAGCCCATAACATTGTGGCTTCCTGATCAATAAATCCAAAGTTCTTTCTCTGTCTTCATTGTTCTCAAACTCTCTCTGGCATTTAATACTGTTGCTCCCCTTTTTTTATTTTTGCCTGTTGATTTTTTTTTTATTACTCAAAAAAGCTTCATTTTTTTTTTTTTTTTTAGCTTTCTGTCTCTGTGTTTGTGCCTTCAACACTTTCACAGTGATTTTCTGCTCCTTGATAAGGAGAGCACACTTGATCCCATCACGAACACACTTAGCAAATAGGGAGCCACCGTAGGCCCTGCTTTTTTCATTTTAGACAACCTCATAAGGACTTTAGGTCTCACAGCACAAACTCCTCAAAAGTTGGCCTGGGCACACGCCACATGCAGATTTTGGTACTTTCCCAAACTTCTTGCTATAAAAGTAAATGATTCTATTACCAGGGGTTCGGGACAGCCTAGTTTCATTAGAGGCTGTATTATAGGACTGCCTATGACGGTAGGTCAAACGCTGGAACATTCTGAATGACTATGGACGCCATCCAGGAACTGTTGCTCCCTTCTTACTCAAAATTTTCTTCCCTTTCCTGGAGGAAAACACTGCAGTAGCATCTCTCATCTTTGTGCCTTTTCACATGCTAATGTTTTCTAATAAGAGTAATTTCCATGCCCTTTTTACTTCTATTCCCAGTTGAACATCATTCCTTTGGGATGCCTTCCATGACCCCACCCTCCTCAGCTGATAGGCACCTTCTTCTCTCTGACCATAGCAAAAATAATAATAATGACAAAATAATAAAAGGAGAAGCTAACATTTATTGAGTAGTTTTGTGTGGCTGGCACTGTTCAAAGTGCCTCACATGTATTAATTTTTTACAACAACCCAGGAAACACTATTACTAGTCCCATGGTATAGAGAATAATACTGAAGCATAGAAAGGTAGGGCTGTAGTACATAAGATTTCTGATAATGTTTTAAAAATCATCCATATACACAACAAAGCTTCTCTTGTGAGAGTTATTTTAATAATGGTGATAAAGAGATTTATTGTCTGAGCTCATTTGATAGAGTTCCAGCCATTCTGCTCCTTCCTTGCACTAATTTGTGTATCAACTATGGGGCAGTGATACACAGGAAAAGAGTAGATTCTTCATCTGATCACTTTGAACCTGCCCCAAGGTTCAAGTCCAACATAGAGATCTACAGGGTAGGTCTAGTTATTAAGTAATCAATAATGCTGTTTCCCTAGTTAAGTAAGTAAAATTTTTCTCTGTTTAGTCCACTGGATAACTTTTAATAATAATAATATACAGCTGAGGATAAGTTTGGCTAGCTTTTGTTTTTTTGTGTTTTTCTGTCCTTCCATAGAGGCCTAGCATACAGGGTAATTGCCTTATTAATGCAAATCATCTATAAATTATCTTAGTTATTCTCAATCCAGGTACTTAATTCTCCTATTTATAAATCTTACATGAAAATACCAGAGCAAGAAAGGGTCACAAACATTTGAATTAAAAATGCCTATAATCTTTTTTCATTGCTAGCCATGATACCTTGGTCAAATTATTTCATCTGTGGAAATGGAAATAACATTGCCCATCTCATGAGCCTGTTATGAAGAATCTCTTTCTATCTCTGTCTCTGTCTCTGTCTCTCTCTCTCTCTCTCACGCACACACACACATACACAACTGCTCAGGCTAGTGACTGATACAAAGTAGGCAAGCAATAGATATTAATTTCTTTCCTTCTTTAAGGACCTTCTAAAACTTGATTACTTAATAATTTCAGGAGAGGGGCGCCTGGGTGGCTCAGTGGGTTAGGCATCAGCTCTTGGTTCCATCTCAGGTCATGATCTCGGGGTCCTGGGATGGAGCCCTGTGTCCAGCTCCTGGCTCAGTGGGGAGTCTGCTTATCTCCCTCTTTCTGCCCCTACCCCTAACCACACACACTGTCTCTCTCTAAAATAAAATAAATAAATCTTTAAAAAAAATTGCAGAAGCTCAGCTCTCTAGCCTGTCATTGCCTGATAGTGTAAATCTTGAAGAATGTGACTGCATTGATATTATCATCGCAGGTATTTTTTTCTTGCTCAACATTTTCTTAATTTATCCATATAAGCAAATCTATTGGGGCCAAGTTTTTGTTTTCTTCTGAATTTCTCTGAAATAATTCTTGTTTTCCTCCGAAATGTTGAGGATTTTCTGATAATATTTGATAACTATTTGCTAGATCATAAAGTAATATTTTACATAGAAAATGCTGAGGGTAATAAAAAGAAGAAATATTCTCTCTTCTTGTGACAGAATAACTCTACATATATAGAGAAATATACTGGGGCTCCTGTAGGCATATTGGATTACTGAGCAGTAGCTAATTTATTGTCAATATGTGTCCTTACAGTCTATTTCCGCTGTATCTCAAAACTCTCTATATCACCTGAATATCTTCATTTCTACTTCTTTCCTTTCTACAATGTATTGCTTTTCAAATTTTTACAAAAGGGACTTTATTTTGCCTTATTTACAGTCACATAGTATTTGCAGAGCCTTAACATTAATTTAAAGTGCTTTAGCAGATAAGGCTTTGGGGGCAGGGTTGGTGTGTAAAGGTGAAAAATTCATCAACAACCTTGCACATATTTCCATATGCATGACTCTGCTAGCCACAGAGTACCCTGTAAGTAAGCAGATTTGAGCCAGCATGAGAAGATAAAATATACTTAAGTAGATGTCAGGGAAATCTAAATCTTTTGAAAAAATATTTCCATCAGGAACATAAAACACAGGTAGAAGTTTATGGACTAGCCAACAGATGTTTCCAGACAAAAAGCAATCCTTTAGGCAATTAGACTTTTATTCCCTTTAGGAAATGCAGTTCAATGTCCATATTTGCAACAATGCCCTGAGTATTCCCTTCCTTATCCCTGATTCTAATGATACATTCTCTTTAGTTCCATTACCTGTACATATGGCAAATTTACTTTTGTACATAAAATTCCATGAAAAGAGGGTGCCTGGGTGGCGCAGTAGGTTAAGCACCCAACTCTTGGTTTCAGCTGGGTCATGATGTTGGGGCCGTGAGATCAAGTCCCATGTTGGGCTCCACACTCAGCGGGGGAGCCTGCTTGCTTGAGCATTCTCTCTCTCTCTCCCTCTCCCTCTGCCCCTCCCCCTAATCACGTGCTGTCTCTTTCTCAAATAAATAAATAAATAAATAAATAAATCGTTTTTAAAAATTCCACAAAAAGATGGATAAAGCACAATTTAAAATCACTGCCATTTGTCTCATCTTTCTTTTATAAGTAAAATAACTTAATACTGATTATGCTGAACTGGTCAGATTTTTATACTACGTGGTTGATGGATATTTGAAGCTATATAAACATTGTTATTAACAGTTGTGATCAAGTAACAAGTGTAGCATTCTAATGTTCTTTCTCAAATTCTTTAGGATGGACTGGTATTTAAAACATTTTGTTCATTTGCATCCTTTTGGAAATCCTTAAGAAAACTTATATACTCCCATGATTCATGTAAAGAAATTATTATAGTGGATTATCAAAGTGATTTTTCTAATTCTTGCTCTCAGTCTTAAAATGGTAATTGCAAATTAACAAGAGCTACTTGAGCAAGTGTTCATGTCATGCTGGGTGATTTCTTGTACTCTTTCTTTTTCTTTTGTTTTTAAGATTTTATTTATTTTGACCGATAGAGACAGAGCACAAGCAGGGGGAGTGGCAGGCAGAGGGAGAGGGAGAAGCAGGCTCCCTGCTCAGCAGGGAGCCCAGTGCGGGGTTCAATCCCAGGACCCTGAGTCGAAGGCAGATGCTTAACTGTCTGAGCCACCCAGGCACTCCTCTTGTACTCTTTCTAATGCTAGCATGATCTTGCAAAGAAAATATGAATTGCAGCCTATTTAACAAGTGGAGAAACTGAGGCTTGGAAAAAGGAAATAACTTGATGAAGATGACACAACTGGGAAATGGCAAAGCAGGAATATTGAGTCCAGTTCTCTGGGTATACATTCCATTTACCCCATGGCATAACTTCTGCAAAATGTATCTCAATTAATAAGTAAAATCATTTGATATCCCAGCAACATCCCTTTTCCCCCATTTACCTCTAAATGTCATCTGGCATAATTTTCAGTTTAAATGAATTTACATTTTACACATTTTCAAAATTTTACAAAAATCTCATTAGGAAATCAAAAACATTTTGCTATGTTGCAAACATGACTAAAATTTCTGACTTAAAGAATTCAATATTTTTCAGAATTCAGTCACTTTCAATTCAGAAACTATCGTTTGGATTGTATATATTCTCTGATTTATTAATAAAACAATTGATCCTGGGCACCTGGGTGGCTCAGATGGTTGAGCATCTGCCTTCGGCTCAGGTCATGATCCCGGGGTCCTGGGATCGAGCCCCGCATCAGGCTCTCTGCTCCGTGGGGAGCCTGCTTCTTCCTCTCTCATTCCTCCTGCTTGTGTTCCCTCTCTCGCTGTGTCTCTCTCTGTCAAATAAATATATACAATCCTAAAAAAAAAAGAATTAAAAAAAATTAGAATTTAAATTAATTAATTAATTAATTAATTAAAAAATAAAACAATTCATCCTCCCTTCAGTACAGCTCTCCCTATGTCAGATTACCATATCTTTAATTTTAGATAACCAGCATAAGTAATAATTTTTTATTCATGCTATGCTTTGCACATAGCATATATTCATAAATAATAAGTAATATATTAATAAATAATTATATGAAATTAAAGAAATTATATACATTATTTTAATTTTTCAGATTGTAACTGATATAATACACTTTCTTCTCTGATTTTTTTACTTATTTTGTTTTGTTTAGATATTTCTACTCAAATTATGCTCTATGTTTCTCCTTCTAGAGTCTTTTATGGGGAAAATATTATCATTTTTTATGGTTTTTGAAGTGCCTAAATTGAGCTTTAGAAAGTTCAGCCTGGTCCCTGACCCTTGAGAGTTTACAATAGAAGGCAACATGGTTCACTTTTTATTCACTGTACACGTATCACTGAAATATGTAGTCAGGAGATCATTTATCTTGGCACCCCAAGTATCTGAAAGAGAGCTGAAAACTAAAAGTTAAAAGAAGAGAAGGAAAGAAAGAAAGAAAAAGAAAGAAAAAGAAAGAAAGAAAGAAAGAGAGAGAGAGAGAAAGAAAGAAAAAAAGAAAAGAGAAAGAAAGAAAGAAGAAAGAAAGAAAGAAAGAAAGAAAGAAAGAAAGAAAGAAAGAAAGAAAGAAAGAAAGAAAGAAAGAAAGAAAGAAAGAAAGAAAAAGAAAGAAAGAAAGAAAAGGGAAGCGGAGGGGAGGGGAGGAAAGGGGAGGGAAAGGAAAAGAACAAAGGGAAACAAAACAAAAAGTCCTTAAACTGTATCATCTCTTAGGAGGCTAAAATTGGTGCTACAACCCTATGGCTATGCTCCTGGTCACCTCAGACCTTAGAGTCAATTCAATTTTACACTAGACATAATTCTAATTAGCTTGTCTCATCCCCTTCACTGTTCCATTTCCCTCTCTCTTCCCCAACATATTCATTTGGGGTCTTTTAGTTTTACCTCCCGGGATATGGTGGCATCTGCAGTGCTTCTGTGTAAGCTCAGGTCTTCATTCTGTTTCTCCTGACCATCATGACCACCTCCTCAGTAGCTCCAGTCTCAAGTCTCCTCTCAGGGGTATCCTTTACCAAGGTGGTCCTGCTGTAAAGCTAATGAAATCATATCCAAACATTCTGGCTTAAATCTTGGAAGGATTCCTAATTACTACAGAATTGAGTGAGAGCTCCTTAGCATGGCATACAAGGCTCTTCATTCTCTGGCCCCTGCTACCTAGAAACCAAGGGAAGGAGAGCAACTAGGGGCTGAAAGCACCTGTTAGACATGTTCACAAGGTTTTGCCCCGAAAGGGGATGGCCTCTGGCTTGCACAGAGGTCTAACGTGGCGAGTGACCTTCAGAGAACCCTCGATGTCTAGTCTTCACAGACCTTTGAGAAGGTGAAGAGTCAAAAAGATTAGGAAAAGCTACTCTTTCTTTTTTAATTAATTAATTAATTAATTAATTTATTTATTTATTTATTTATTTGAAAGAGAGAGAATGAGAGAGAGAGAGAGCACATGAGAGGGGGGAGGGTCAGAGGGAGAAGCAGACTCCCTGCCGAGCAGGGAGCCCAATGTGAGACTCGAACCCGGGACTCCAGGATCATGACCTGAGCCGAAGGCAGTCGCTTAACCAACTGAGCCACCCAGGCGCCCCAAAGCTACTCTTTCTTGACCTAGCATAATTCTTCAATGGGTTGACTTGAATTGATTAAATGTTTTTATTAGTTTCAGCACGTAAACTTTTTTCTATTGAGAGCATATTCATGAGATTTTTTCAGTCTCCAAAATCTGATAACTTCCATTGCTTTAGTAGAAAAAATATTGCACATGAGTATTTTGAAAATTATATTCTAATACCTGAAACTGATATGCTGTCAAGTTTTCTTAAGCTTTTATTGCAAATTTACTAGAAGGATTTTAAAGTATTTTATTACACAAGTTTTAATATAGATAATTTTCAAAATGACAGCAAAGAACATTTAAAGGCTCAGAAACAATTTGAGTCAAAGTTTAAGCAAATAAAGTCATTTGGTAATATCATGGCAATAATCTTGGTAATCATCAAATTGTTCTATTTTTCTGCAAAAGAAAAATGCAACATCATTCTATTTTTATTGCCTATTTTTATTAAATATATATACACCAAGAAGATAGCAATCTGAAAGTGTGTTCTCCACTATTCAAGGATATGATCCTTATTTGATTTTTTGGCTTATTTTGTCATATTTCTAAGGTAGATAACCTAGGTTAACTGTGTATTTTTCATGAACTGCAATACAGGTGAAAAATAAGATATATGGCAGCCCCATCTTCTTCCAAGTAACATATAAGGCAGCCTGAGCCTCAATGGCCTGAGGGAAAATTTATATTTTAGGGATTGACAAAGGAATTATCAATGACTTAAATTTTGTGAAAATTCTGCGTAAGGGTCAAATAAAAGTCAGATTCTCCTTTTGAGGTGGGCAGCAGGCTGAGGGACTCGATAACTTTCCATTGGAGTTTTCTCTCTGATTTTTCTGGTCCTTCATTTTGGTCCAAGATGGACTCTGCACCACCTTTACAGTATAACTATGAAATACAATACAAGACAATCACCACATTAGACACAGAAAAGACATTATATAAGATATATATAAAAAGACATACATATTAAGGAAGACACTTGTTGTGATGAGCACTGGGTGTTATATGTAAGTGACGAATCACTAAATTCTATTTCTGGAACTCATATTACACTATATGTTAACTAACTGGAATTGAAATAAAAACTTGAAACAAGTAAACAAACAAAAAGACATATATAAAATCATAGGAAACATGTCCCTAGCAGATAGTAGAAGCATCTAGCCTTCCCCGTCAGGATACTTCAACCACAAGGGTCAGAATAACAGACTAAAAGTGGTTTAATAGTAGAGGTTTACTGTCATATAAAAGAAATCTGGTAGTAGAACATTTCAGGGAAAGTTGAGCAATTTCAAAGAATCCACCAGGGACCCAGTCTTGCTCTCTCTTTTTTCTCCCCTGACCCTGGAATATCTACAGTGTTTCTTTTCAAGGTTGCACCATTGAGGTTATGCTTCTAACTACAACCATCATGTTTACACATGACAATATCCCAAGGGGAAGGAAGAATGGTGTTCTCTCTTCTCCCTCTCCCCTCCTCATCCCCACCTCTCTCAAGTCGGTAGGCTACATGGCCTAAAATTAAGGCCAAATATTATGTGTTGTCTTAACATCTGGAGAACGTAGGAGGGCCTCCTATAGCCTAAAAGTTCCCTATCCATACTGTCCCCATGGATAAGGTCCTGTAGCCAAACAATCCTCCTTATCAAGGTGACCAGTGCAATTCCTGATTATCCTTACGTAATAAGTTTCGGTTCCCTGACAGCCCACCAAACTATTCAAACAAACCAATCACATCTTTCCACAGGATCCAGGAAGCACCCTACAGTCTTAAAACTATAAAGCTTGTCATCCATGGCCCTTGGCTGTCCACTCGGTTTCCCCCAGTGCAATCCCCACATGGCCCCGCAAGGCGTGGTGTCCCCCTCCCCCGGGCTGTGAGAATATGTAACTAATAAACTGCTGTCAATCTCATCTGTCCAGGGTCAAGTGTCATGTGTTCAGCCCTCCCCGTAACCCCAGGATGGGACTCCCACACTCCTTCACCAAATAAATGAATTAGAGGCAACTGAAATAATCAAGGAAGGAAATCTTACCCTGGATTTCCTCAGAGTAGTTCCCTTAGGTTCCCTTATGTCTCATCCACTAGAAAGAAATCACACAGCCACCCCTGACCAAGTCACTGATAAAAATGACTAATAATCATGATTGGCCTAGACTAGTCAGGCCCCATCCTCTGCAGGCTGCTCAGGGCTGCCCAATGTCAGGACAAAACTGGGGTTCTATTAGCTGAGAAGAGGCAATGGCTGTTGAGGCGGAAATCCCTGTATCATCCCAACCATTTTGTCAAAACCCTCTCACCTGCCTTTAGCACTGCTAGCATTGTCTCCACAATGAAGAACAGCACTAACAGCTCTGCTTCTAAATATGGAACGTCTAGTGCTTTTTATTCTGCCTGTCACTCTAGCAGGTACAGTAATAGGTGAAAGGTTAATAACGGCTGTGAGGGGATACAAAAGAGGATAGGCAATAACAATAGCTTTGCTTGTATTCAATCCTTCCAATCTCTGTGCAAAAGACATTATTATCCACATCCCACTGATGGAGGGCCAAAGCTCTGCACGTTAAGTTCACAGACATCACATACTAAGTGGTGGATTTTCTGCACAGTTCTGCCTGGCTGAAACATGACCCCCAAAGTCACAGGAGGCTGCGGAGTCTGAGAGAATAAGCTGCTGACACCAGAGAATTTGCTGTTATGGGCATGAGATCTGAGTAAATGAGGCCCTGGGGGTTTCTTCAGGATGAAGGAAATAAGAACCCACAGGAAATAAGTAAGTTTTCCTCCATAGATGCCTCAGATCTCCAGTCAGCTCTCAGTCATCAGGGAGCTGATTAAAAGCCTGAGGATTCAAGTTACCTCTGCTTCTTTTCCCACCTGAGCCCTACATTTCGGTCATTCTCCTAAATGGGAGGGAAACAAATAAAAAGATGCTCCTCATCAGTCACCTCTGCAGTTAATTAATAGATTTGATAAACTCCCCTGGGGGAGAAGGCTTAGTGTAAGGGCTCTGAGGATGTCTATGCATCCTAAATCATAACTTTTTGAGGACAGATGTAATGTGTTTATTCTAATTCAACAATCTTCTAGATCTTTGGTTCCAGTATTTCTAATCACTCCTGTTCAGAGCTCTTATCTGAATCTATTTCATAATAGAATTAGCAAGGTAAATGAGAAAGTAAAGGAAAAGTAAGCACATTTGCATAATCAAACTAAAACTAACTGATACATTACAGAGAGAGGGGGATGGAGAGGGAAAGAGATAGAAAGAAATCTGAGCTTTGTAGGCTGAATAATGGCCCCCAAAGATACCCAACTCCTAATCCCCAGAACATGTGAATGTTACTTTATACAGCTCAACAGCCTTTGCAGATATGATTTAAAAGATCTTTTTTTTAAATATATTTTATTTATTTATTTGACGGAGAGAGACACAAGAGGGAACACAAGCAGGTGGCAGTGGGAGAGGGAGAGAGAGAAGCAGGCTTCCCACAAGCAGGGAGCCCGATGCGGGGCTCGATCCCAGGACCCTGGGATCATGACCTGAGCCGAAGGCAGATGCTTAATGACTGAGCCACCACAAAGAAGATCTTGAGATGGGGAGATAATCCTAGATCATCTAGGTGAGCCAGATGTAATCACAGTGTCCTTCTAAGAGGGAGGCAAAGGGAAACCTGACCACAGACAAGGGAAAGACAAGGTGATGAGGGAAGCAGAGACTGGAGTAATATGCTTTGAAGATGAAGAGGACACAACGCAAGGAATACAGGCAGCCACTAGAAGCTGAAAAGGACAAAGAAATGAATTCTCCTCCCGGAGCCTCCATCAAGCCCTGCCCACACCTTGACTTCAGTTCAGTGAAACTGATTTCAGACTTGAGGCCTCCAGAACTGTAAGAGAATGAATTTGCATTCTTTGAAGCCACCAAATTTGTGGTAATTTGTTAGAGCAGCCATTGAAACTAATAAACTGTGTTTCACTGTGTATTCATTTTTAAATAATAATTTCAAAAAAAATAGAAAAAGAAGTAGGCTTGAGACAAATGAACTGATTTTGAATATCAGGTCCTCCTGTTATTACTTCTGTAATCTTGGAGAGTTCACCAGTTTAAGAGGCAAATTATTAAACCTCTCTGGAGCTCTTTACACATCCTCAAAAGGGGTTATAATGACTACTGTATTAGAGTTCTTCAGAGAAACAGAACCCACAGGTTGTATATATACAGAAAGAGAAAAAGGTTTACTTTAAGGATTTGGCTCACACAATTGGAGAGGCTTGACAAGTCCAAAATCAGCAGGGTAGGCTAGCAGACTGGAGACTCGGAGAAGAGTTGCAGTTCAAGTCCAAAGACAGTCTGTTAGCAGAAATGCCCCTTCCCTTGGAGAAGTCATTCTTTTTCTATTAAAGTCTTTAACCGATTGGATGAGGCCCACTTGCATTATCTGCTTTACTCAACGTCTACTGATTTAAATGTTAATCTAATCTTAAAAAAATACCTCTATCGAAACATCTAGAATAATATTTAACCAAACATCTGGGCGCTGTGGCCTAGCCAAGTTGACATAAAATTAACCATCACAACTGTGTTATGAAATTATTATGAAAGTAAATGAGAGAATATATGTAAAATATAAGGCAAGACAAAAACATATGATATGATTAATATTACTGCTTATGAAGGGGTAACATGATATACTACAAGGAGCATGAGTTTTGGAATCAGACAACTCTGAATTCAAACATTAAATAACTTGATCATTCTCTGCACTTATGATTTTTTTGACCTTAAACTCTCTGACCATCAGTGTCTCCATTTATAAAATATGAATAATACAACCTAGCCATTAGGGTATGTGAAAGTTAATAAAATATTAATTCAAATTACATAATGAAAAAATGTATTGCGCTAGGTGGACATATATGTGAAATTTCCTACCATCTCTCTTTTTCTTCCATCCTCCTTCCTCCTGCCCCTGGCAGGCTTCACTGTACCTGGCACATCTGTGGTTTCCATTGTTGCCACTGCCCATCTGATAGGACCTGAGGAGAGGTTGAGCAGAGAGGTGGGCAAGGTCTAACTGTTCACTCAGTGTTTTCACTTAAAACACAACCTTCTGGAAAAATTCTACTTCAATAAACACTCATTTCATGAAGTGATTCCCATATCCTGGCCAATGACCCCTGCTAGCAAGGATGTGCTGATCTGGTTTCAACAAATTCTATTAAGAAAAAAAATGTTGTAGACAGATGGATTCCCAAGACTGTGTATGCTGAAGTTAGCCAATTTGGTAATTACACTATAATTTTCAATCCATATTTGTACTTTCTACCGTAACTGTGTCCAGCAAGAATCTCAGTGGAGTTTAAGAGCAGGCGAAGTGGAAAGAACACTGGCTCTGGGGTCATTCTGAGCCTGATTTGGATCCATCCTTAGCCACTTTTGAACTCTGTGACCCTGAGGAAAGTTCCAGGGCTTGATTTCTTCCTTTTTAACTGGAGATAGTAATCGTGCTACTGTTCCAAATGGCCACAAGCATTAGAAATAATCACTGTAAGGTATGTAGCACATAAAAAAAAAATTGACAATATACTGTTGTTATTGTAGGGGGTTTTCTAGAGTCTGGAAAGGACTCTAAGAGATGGGTTTGAGTGTAAAGGAATATCAGAAAGTCTCAGTGAGCTACAGAGTGTAGGATAAAATGTTGAGCTCAGCAGACAGCAAGAATGAAAATGAAAAGCAGTATCTCTCCTGCTGAGAGATATTCCTCTCACTTAAAAACAAAATTAGTAAGGCATTTGTGAGACTTTCTCAAGTCTGTTATGATACAAAGCCCCTGATATCTAAAGAACAGAAAGAAAATATCAGTAGTTTCTGGCTTTTCCCAGATGACTAGAAAAGGACTTCCCTCTGCCTCCATGGAATCTATGTTATTGGGGAGAAACAGACCTGGACTGGGATTGAAGACTTTCCATTTAAGCTCTGCCAGCAAGTTCCTGTGGGGTAGGACAATTTCCCAAGACAGAGAGTATATAAAAGACAAGCTGAATCACTTTTCCAAGGACAGGTATCAGAATTAGGTTGACTACAAATAACCCAAAGTAATACTGTCTTAAGCAAGATAGAAGAGGTAGTCAGTCCACAGCTTTTTTGGGGAGTCCACAATCCTCAGCCTTTTCCCTTTTGTGCTTTATATATTTCATTCTGAAGATTGCTCATGGTCCAGAGGGTGTCCTGCAGAGCCCGCCATCATGTTCACATTCCAAAGAGCAGGAAGGCAGAAAGCACAGAAGTATGAAAAGAGTTCATCTCCTGTTGAGTCAGCAGCCTCCCAGAACCCTATCACATGGCCAAATCAAACCTCAAAGAGACAGAAAACATGGCATTGTAGAATATCGATTCTCCAATTAATATTGGAGTATGATTACTAAGGAAAAGGATATGAAGAAATATTTGATGTCAGTCCAAGAAAGAGATGGGAAATAGGCCGAAAGCATTTTTCACTGCATGTTTTAGTGGTGTTGGTTTTAAAATGTGCCCCAAAATTATTTGATACTTCTCTCTCCAAAAGGTTAATTCCCCTCCTCTTGAGTGTGAGCAGTGCTAAGTGATTCAAATGAATAGAATGTGTTGGAAGTGGTTGTGGTAGACTTCTGAGACTAGGTCATAAAAGCTATTGTATTTCTCTCTCTTTTATTACTTGCTCCCAAGAAGCCAGCACCCATATGATGAGGACATTCAAGCCACCTGTGGAGAGGCTCACAGGGCAAGGCACTAAGTCTTCCTACCAACAGCTATATGAGTGAGCTATCTTGGAAGCAAATCCTTGAGCCTCAGTCAAGCCATCGGATAACTGCAGCCCTTGCCAACATCTGAACAGCAACCTCATGAGAAACCCTGAGCCAAAAACACTTGGCTAAGCCCTTCACAGATTCTTAACCCATAGTAACTGTTTAAGATAATGAATATTTGCAAGTTTAAGCCATGAACATCTGGGGCAATTATGTAATAAGCAATAACTAACATCATTGGCTAAAAGTATCTAGAGATCAAAAGGGGATCTGTCATGTTTAGCCCATTTTTCTAGTCATCATATATTCATTGAATACCTGCTATGAACCAGGCACTGTTCTAGACACCGGCATACATTCTACTAGACAATAAGCACCACAATCAGGTAAATAATATGTGGGATGTCATGAGGAAAAATAAATGCATGTTTATAAGTCAGAGTCTTAAATGCAGACAATAGAAGCCACTAGCTGTCTCAGCAGGAAGGAACTTATTAAGGACCAATAGTAAGTTCACACAACAAGCACCTCCAGAACTCTATCACAAAACTGACCCCATAGGAAGTTGCTGCTACTACTGTTACTGTCATTAACATCTGTACCATCAGCACGGCTGCGTTCTCTCCTGCCAACCCGGGAGCGCACGGCTTCTGCTGACACTTGCATTAACCCAGTGAATGCCTGCGTTCAGCCTGTCTGTCACACAGTTGCCTTCCAAGTTAAAACCTTCCATCTGATGGTGGTATCTTCTGTACTCCATGGTCAAGAAAGCCTTTAAAAATTTTTTTTTCTACATTGAAAATATTGGAAACTATTAGAGTCACAATTTAAGACACTATCAAAATGAGGAGAGGAAGTGTTAAATATTGGGGGAAATCATGGGTGACATATATCCACTATGCAGAATAAGACAGGCTGGAGGGTAAAGGGTACAGTTCAGGGGAGATTTCCCTGAGAAGGTGACATGTGAATGAGGACCTGAAGAAAATGAAAGAGCAAGTGCAAAGGCCTTGAATGTGAAATAACACATTTGTTGTTTGAGAAACAGAAAATACGTCAGTGTGCCTAAAGCAGAGTGAGTAAGGGAAATAGAAGAAGGAATCTAAGACAGCTAATGAAGGGGGAACTAGAAGAGCTTTGTTGACTATGAAAAGGGTCATTTAAAGCCAGTTTCTCCAAACTTCTGTTTGTTTAAATACAGGTTATCAACTTATAAGTTGGGAGCAGGAGAAATATTTCTTGAATTAAGCTTAACATTAATAGTCATTCCTAACCTTGCTCATCACTGCATAAGTTGCCTGGACCAGTGTGCTGCCATTTTGTACCAGTGCAGATATTTGAGTATTTAACTCTATTTATTATAATTGTTTGCCCTAGTGCAAGCAAGTCCTAGGTGATTCAATCTAAGAAGAATCTGTGTGCTTGACATGGTAGTATCTAAGGCATTCTTTCCCTCCCACCTTGCCTACGTTTCTCTGAATCTAACTAGTATGCACTAATTCTCTCTCCTTAGAATGAATTCCTCTTCTGGGGATTTCTTGGCATCTTCTGTTAATAGGTCTCTGGCATCCTGTCCCAAATCAACTAGTTTCTTAACTCAAGCATAAGCCTGTGATATAGCAAAGAAAATAAAAGGGAAAAAAAAAGACTTTGAAAGAAAGAAAATTGGGAATCAAATTGAGGTAGATAGTATGTAAATATATTTACTTTGGGGTGGAGGAGAGAGCTGGTAAGGAACAAAGTTTTTGAAAGCCACCCCAATGCTCTTGAGAGTCACCTACTTCACTGCTGTGGGTGAGGTAATTAATAGGAGCTTCCCAGAAATTATAGAATATTATAATGGTTTCCCAATGAACTCTAAAGAACTATATACTCTGGTCACCTAGGCTAAGAACATTGGTGGCTATTTTTATAAATTATGATTCCCCATTTCTTCCAAAGATATAAAGCCTCTAATTCTTTGACTTAATTTCTCAAAACTGGAATACACAGAGTAACTTTTATTTTTCTGACTTAACCTTGACTGACAGGAAAAGAAGTGACCATTCCCATGTTTATGCCCACACTATAGCATATAGAGATACAGATCATAGTATGTGTAACATTGTGTTGTATTTATTTGTTAATGTGTCTATACCCTTCCCCCCAACCTCTATGCAGCACACTTAAGAGGGATGGTGCTCTTTTAATCTTTGCATGCCAAGCATCGAGCATGATCCTTAGAATAACAGGAGTAAAAATAGACTGCTTATTTTTAATGTTGTGAACCATAATTGTCATGGTCTGAACCATAATTGTTAATCAGGTCAAGGATTTTTTCTTCAGGATACTGAGGAAATAGAAGACAGGACATTGCCCATTTCCCACAAGTGACACAAGAGTTCCTTTTAAAAACTTCCTCATGCCTCGTAGCTCCTCTTTCCAAGGTTTGTACCTGCTCTCTAAGCAACAGCAAAAGGGAAAAGTATACCTAAATCCCCTGCAGTGTCTGGGGAATCTATCTCCTTCTCAAATGAACAAACATACACACATTGATCACACAAACACACTTTTGTTATCTATTGCTAAATGTGATTTAGCAATCACATTTCATCAATCGCTTAGGCTGTAGGCACAGTTCACTACCTAACCTATCATCCCAAAATTCAATTTATTATCTTTCCACAGCACTTGTATAAAATTTGATTCACAAGTGTTTTACATCATTTTTTAAATGTTGAAAAATCAAACTCAGAGGATCACTTTAATGTATTCCCCTATTAATAAATAAGCATTTCATTCAGGCAGTCTTGCCCACAATAAAAATGTCAGTTGTTCCAACTTTCCCAACGTTTGGTGGACAGCAGTGCTTAGCTCCTGTTTGGCTGTACTGGATGGCATTGAATCCCCCAACTTCTGAGGAATTGGCCAGCCCTCATGGGGGTCACAATGTTTGAGCAGAATAGGTCTCTTTGCGGTGTGGCCATTCACATGTCCATATCTTCTACCTCATTGGGATCACTCAAAGATTATTTGTTCAGGGAATGAACCAATGAATGGATAAAATCAAGCACACCCATACTTACACTTAATAGTCTCCCTTGTAGTGCCAAGAAGAACAGAAAGTAATGAACATTTATTGATCTCTATTGAGCGGTAGTAGTTTCATCTACCTTAGATGAACTAGATACTATCCTTGCATGAACTAGATACATATTGCATGAACTAGATACGATCCTTGTCATTTTACCAATGAGGAAAGTGAAGTACCGAGAGGTCACTTACATAGCTAATGAATCAAAGAATTAGGATTTGGATGTCGATCTATCTGGCTCCAAACTTCCAACTTTTTCCAAGACAACTGCTTCATATTGCTTCTCTAATTTTCATGTTTTTTTTTAAGACTTTCTAAGGAAGACGGGCGCCTGGGTGGTTCAGTCAGTTAAGCGTCCGGCTCTTGGTTTTGGCTCAGATCATGATCTCAGGGTCGTGTCAGGCTCTGTGCTGGGCGTGAAGCCTGCTTAGGATTCTTTCTCTCCCTCCCCCTCTCAGGCTCTCACGCTTTTTATCTCTTTGTCTTAAAAAAAGAAAAAGAAAAAGAAAAAAAGAACTTTCTAATGAAGAATTACCTGTCATATAAAACATGTTCCTTGCTGATTCTGCGTTGTAAAATTATCAGATGTCCCTATTTGTCAGATAAAGCTCAGAATTTTCAGTGAGAGCCTGGCCCACCGTAGACATCCTAAATATTTATCAAATACAAAATAAATAAGAAACTAAATGCTTTGTTGCTACATTTAAACTGGAAGTGAATATCACAAAATGGAAAAAGAAAGCACATAGGATGTCCCATCCATCTTCTTCTTATTTTTAGATCATCTTAGTCATTGATGCAAACTGCACCTTCATATATATTATGGATCCTTGTCCAGAGTCTACCAAGTAATCAGAGTGACAGAGGGCCAGTGACTTCACGCAGTTATAGGCACACTGCTGAGAGGTAAATAAGCTGCTCACACAACAGTACCGGCTATGCTTTTTATAAAGTCTCCCTTAAGTTATCAAATAACAAAAGTGAACTTCACTGGAGTTCATTTGATCAATGCACAACTATAAAGTCAAAACAGATCCCTTAAACTTTGCTGCAACAAAAGTCTCTTATGAGCCAACAGTTAGTAGTTTAAGACAAGGGGCCAGAATTTTCTTGTTATTGTACCTGCTAAGACACCCTACTCTCTTTGTTCTTGAGCATAAATATAACTAATATTTAATGATAATGGTAATAGCATCTAAGATTTGTTGAGCACTAACCAAGTTGTATTTTCCCTACATTATTTCATTTAATCATTATCTTTCAATATTCTCTCATGTCCATTTTACAGATGGAGAGAAGAGAGCTTCAGACTTTACCTAAGTTAGACACCTAATAAGTGTCCCAGAGAGATAAAACTAAAGCAGTCTTACTCTTATGGAACTAGCTTTGCATAGTTTCATTAGTAAGTTGGGCAATTTTCAAAACCCTGTGAACAATTTGTCCAGAGAATATTAGAATTATAAAAGCTAAGTCCCACACTGGCCAAGTACTCTCGTGCAAGTAACTTGATGCAATGATAATAATATATTAAATATGATTTGTTTGTTTATTGCCTATCTCCTTCGCTGGAGTATCAGTTCCATAAGGACAGAGATCTAGTCTTTCCTGTTCAGAATTAAGTACCTACAATCATGTCAGCCACAGAGTAGGTGTTCAATAGCTGTTGAGTGAGAGAGTAAATGAATAGAACTATTTGAACTATATTAGAACTATTTTGAACTTTCATTTAAAATCATTAATGATATCCCTTGCAAATGTATGGCTTTATTAATGTCAGAGAATATTGAATATATCTCCAATACATCTTTATTTTTTTAAACGTTTATTTATTTCTTTGAGAGGGAATGGGGGGCGGGGGAGAAGAGCAGTGGGAGAGGAAGAGAGAATCCAAGCAGACTCCATGCTGATCACAGTGCCCAACCCAGGGCTTGATCCCACAAGCTGGGGATCACGACCTTAGCCAAAACCAAGAGTTGGATACTCAACTGATTGTGCCACCTAGGAGCCCCTTAAATATATCTTTAAAATGAGAATTCACTTTTACTTAATGAAGGAAGCATTATGTAGAACCCCATTTATCATAAGGAAAATATTCTTATTCAATAGTTACCATAATTTTTCAGTTTAGTAAAATTTCAAAAAATGTTAAATTTTCAAAATGTTTATATGACAGGCATATCACTGCTAACTTTGTATTTTATAAAGTACAGACATTATTTTTAAAACCAATCAATCAACCATCTCCTTAATCAACCTTTCATAAAAGAAAGCATATTTTACAACCAAAGAAGGGCTTAATCTCAGAGTAGAAGACAATGCTTCCTAAAAAAGAATAAGTAAGCTTACATTTAACACAACTATGTGACTTTATTCTTATTTTTCTCTATTTCCCAAAGATGGTTGTAATCTCTGACATGTATTGGCACTGATCCACCAATAACTAAAGCCTTTAAAAAGTACTAATCATCCTCAATGAAAAATCAATTAGTGTATTTCTTAAAAGTGTAGTTGAGATTGAGGAAATTACCCTGACTCAGTGTGTCAGACATTTTCATTCAACACTGCCCAAAATGCTTAGAGGCAAATATTAGATCCATCATGTGGATTAGAAAAGTGGCACTGGAAGAAAAAAGCAATTATACAAATTCACACATGGATATCGATCATAAAAAAAGCAATTATACAAATTCACACATGGACATTGATCATGAAAAAAGCAGTTATACAAATTCACACATAGACATAGACTGATTATACAAATCACACATGGACATCGACCATGGAAAAAACAATTATACGAATTCACATATAGACATTGACTGCGTCTACTCTTTCTACAATGTCATGTCTATCTCAAGATACACATATTTCTGTTAGATATTTTCCAATTATCCTTATCTTCACTTTAATCTCTACTAAAAGAACATTTATCTCTTCCTCTTTTCTGCCTTCAAGCTACCTGGTATTTACTTTTATCATAACAATTCATATTGGCCTTACATTTTTTCATGTATTTCTCCCAGGACCAGGACATGATTTCCTTGAAGGGCACAGACAATCTTATTATAGTCATTTAGTATCTCCAAAAGCAAAAATAGTCATACCTGGAAATTATCTCAATAATTTTGGTTGAATGAATAAACAAATATCTCATTTTGCAGGAAAAATGAACTTTAAAGCATAGATAACCAAAAAAATGTTTAAGTTTATATTTGCCCAAGACCTGCCCACATAGTTTTCCAACCGTAGCAAAATACACATCATTTTAGCAGATGCTTTATCATCTAAGAAATGTATATTTTCAGGATACAGCAAAGGAGATTTTAGCTTTAAAGAATTTGAGAAATTAAAAGAGTCAAACACAATTAATTTACAAATGAAGAAATGGAGCCCAGCATGGTCATATGATACAACCACTCATGTAACTGAGTTGACGATCAGAGGTCACAACCTGTATCTCCAAACTCCCAATCTAGTCTTCTCTCCTCTACATCATGCCATTTAAGTAATATTCACATTGCTAGCTGATTATCCCCATCTATAAATAATTCAGCCCTGATATTTATAATTAATTAAATATACTTTGCCTGGATTAAAATCCTTCAGCATTATATTCTTGAATTTTAGTTATACAGATCTATAGATGACTCTTCTAATAGTCTTCATGTTATCCAAATAGCACACATCAAAAATCAACCCCTAAATAGACCTATTTGCTAGCATCTCACAATACAGACCTTAGGACAGAGGAAATGTTCATTTTCAAATTCAGTTGTCAAGCGTTTGAATGCTTACTCTGTAGAAACGATCAGTTTTCATCTAGATGATGGCTACTAATATTTAACAAATATTAGATAGCTTATCAATGTTAATAATTCATTAATTCATAGGATTGCCAGATAAAATATAGAAAATATTTAGAACATACTTATTCCCCCAAAAAATCTTTTTTTATCTAAAATTCAAATTTAACTAGACCTTTTTAACTTGTATTTTTATTTGTTAATTTTGGCAACCCCATTAGTTCAACCTATATTCCTTGGGGCCTTACTATGTGCCAGGCCCTTAGAATATAACAATGAACCATAGACAATAAGCCCCTGCCCTCATGGAGCTTGTTTTCTAGTTGGAGGATTTTTTTATTATTGGTAAATAATGCATAAGGTAGAGATGAGTAATATGAAGAAAATGAGGAGATGAGACATGCAAACAGAGGAGCTGCTTATCATCAAAGCAGGAGACATAATTTATATTCCCAGCAGGCAGCATGGCAGTCCTACAAGCAAAAAGCTGAGGAAAGAGTGTTCCAGGGAGATAAAACAGCAAGTGTAAAATCCCTGGAGTGTATACAATCTTGAGATATTTAAGGAGGAGGATGTAGACAAATAATTGAGAGAAGTGGTAGGGAATGAGGTTGGAGAAGTAGTCAGGAGACAGATCATGCAGGTATCTGTGGGCCATAGTAAAGTCTTTAGATTTTAGTCTAAATGTTATGGGAAACCATTGGATGCTCAGAGAAGGAGAGTGACACAATCTGGCTAGAGAAACAGGGGGACCGAATGGGAGGCAGGTAGTCAGTCAAGAGTTGGTGGTGGCTTGAACTCTAAGAGGTAAGACATAGTCAGTTTTGGGACATCATTTCCTACTTAAGTCTGGGATGTCAGAAAAAGAGAGCAATGAAAGATGATTCCAAGATTTTTGAGCAACTCGGTGAATGAAGTGCTATCTGCTATGATGGGGACACTATAGGAGGAGGAAGAGGGGGATTGGTAGAGAGTGAGAAATCAGGAGTTCACTTTTTAGACACTTTAAAATTTGAGATGCTAGAGAGACATCCAGTCAGATATTAGGAGTAGCCTATAGTTCAGAGGCAGTTCCAGGCTGAAGATATGATTTGGGCATAATCAGCCTGTATTTCTTCAAGTCCTGGGACAAGATCACCTAGGGTGTAAATATAGGTAGAGGAAAGAAGAGAACTGAAGACAGAGTCCTGGGTTCTCCAGCATTTGAAAGAAAAGAAAAGGAAAATACTACAGGAAAAGAGGACAAGTGATAGTGGTCCACGAGGGAATTCATGTGGAATATCTCCAGAGCCAAGTAAAGAAAGGGTTTCCAGAGGTGAGAGTAAAAACTTGATCATAGGCTCTTGAAATGAGGACTGGATACTGACATTGACTTCAGCAACATGGAGGTCTTCGATAATCTTTGTAGGAGTTCAATGGAATGAGAAGGATTAAAACTTGATTGTCATGATTCCACTAGAGATTGAGGGGCAAGGAACACAAGATAGCATCTATAAACAACTTCTTCAGGAAGTTTTCTATAAAAGGAAAAACATGGAATAATGGCTAGAAGGAGACATGGCATCTTGGGATGGTTTTTTTAAGATTAGAGATGTATCACATTTTTATGCTGATGGTAGCAACTGATAATTTAGGAATGACTGTGGATAATTATAGAAGCAAACTCCATGAATAGGCAGACAGGATTAGATGCAGTGTTCAAGGGGATGGATTAACCTAAGATAGGCACACTCAGTGCTCCAGAACACTAGGAAGAGAGGCAGTGGATATGAGCTCAGAAACACGCATGTTAGTGAATTCAGGGGTAGGACAAGGAGATGTTCTTTGTATTACTTCTATATTTCTCCGTGAAATCCAAAGCAGGTTCACCTACTGAGAATGTCAGAAGAAAAGCAAAGAACAGAAAAAATCTTCTCTGGAAGTGGGACAGTGACTGAAATGTAGAAAGAGGGTAGAGGAAAATGTAGGAAATTGCATTCTTAAAAAACGGAGTAAGATTCACACTTCCATGTTCCCATGTTTTGTCCAAATCATTAACTTCACGGAAGACCTATGTATTTCACAAAAGGCTGAAAAATGAGGAAGAACTAAACTATCTGTTCCAATTTTGGAATAAACTAGAATATGAGTTCCATGAGAGAAGGAACTGTTGTCTGTTTTGCTCACAGCTAAATCACTGTGTAGAAAACATTGTTTGTACAGAATAGATAGAGGGCAGAGTTCAAAATTATAAGCTCTCAAGGAAAAAGAATACACAAAACTTGGAGTTTTAATTTCTCATATTCTATTATTCTGCTTTCTCATATTCTAAAACTTGAATAGAGGTCCAAGTTAGATTAAAGGAACAAAAATTTTAGGATAAACTTCCCAGTTTGTTTTATACTGAAAGACTCTTAAACCAAAATCCCTGTAAAGAGTCTGGCTTGCAACCATAATTTTTTTTATTAAAATGTTTTCTTTATCTACAGCAGCAACAGTAGAAATTTTAACTATTTCTAATTATTTCACAGAAATGGATGACTTTGTGTGGTTACAGAATAGAGATGAACAGAAGTTCTGCTACTCTTCAACCACTGGAGAATATTCTCTCCCACAAAGCTGGTCAATAACCATCTGAAAAATATATGATTTTTTCTAGCAAACATAGCAATGAAAATAAAAACAATAATGCAGCATTCTCGTCTATTAAAAAGACAATAAACATCCCTAAGCATATATGTTTCCCATATTTTTAAATTATTGTCTTAGGATAAAGTTTTCAGTATGGGATTACTGGATGAAAAGCTATGAGCAATGTTATGGCTTCGGAAATGTATAGTTAAATTATTTCCGAAAAGTGTTACAAATTACTATAGTGAAAGTACAAATTTTATAACATCCTGCCAGTGTTAGCTTCTTGGCATTAAAATGTTTTTTTAAATTTAATATACAGTAAAATGCACTTTTCTGGGTATGTGTTCAATGAGTCTAAACAAATGTATATAGTCGGGGCGCCTGGGTGGCTCAGTTGGTTAAGCGACTGCCTTCGGCTCAGGTCATGATCCTGGAGTCCCTGGATCGGGTCCCGCATCGGGCTCCCTGCTCGGCGGGGAGTCTGCTTCTCCCTCTGACCCTCCCCCCATCTCATGTGCTTTCTCTCTCATTCTCTCTGTCTCTCAAATAAATAAATAAAATCTTTAAAAAAAAAAAAAAAAACAAATGTATATAGTCATGTAACCATGCCACAATCAAGATACAGGACAGGTCCATTACTCCCAAAACTGCCCTTTTGTAGTCAATCCTCTCCCTACTCCAGCTCCTGGAAACACTGATCTGTTCTCTGTTCTTATAATTTGCCATTTCCAGAATGTCATATTTTTGTGCATAAACTCCATGAAGTCTTTTGAAGCTGCCTTATTTTATTTAACATGAGGCATGTGAGATTGTTGCATGAATCAATAGTCTGTTCCTTTTATAGTAGTAAACTATTGTGTGGATGTACCACAGTTTGCTTATTCACAGTTGCTTATTTGCAAAAAAAATTGTTTGCAATTTTTGGTGATTATGACTAAATCTGCTATAAACATTTCTGTGCAAGTTTTTATGTGAATCAGGGATTATTTCTGTTGAATTAGTTGGTTTTGTTTTTTGTGTGCATTTTTTTGTTTTGTTTTGTTTTGTTTTGTTTTAACAATTACTTGTCCCATATTTATTCTGAGGTTTTTAAGTTCCCTCAGCAAAAATTCAAGTTCTCTCAGGGAATTCTGTTACCCCAATTTGAGCAACATTGGCTTAGGTGAAGCCATATCCAAGATAATGTACATAAAGCTCCTAGCACTTAGTTAAAGTTTGGAAAGTACTAGAGATACAAAGATATTCGCACAAATAAAATTGTAAAGGCTTAAAATATTCAGACTGGGTCATATGTGTTCTTTTTTAAATAGTGTTTTCAACTTTCAAAATTTACGTTGAGTGCTTCTGCTGGTTTTGAGAAAACATGTAAAAAGACAAAAACTTCTCAAATTAAAAAATTTCCCTAAATAACTTTAAATCTGAATGATCCACATCAATTTCTAACAATCTTTGTAATGCTAAAAATAAAATAATAATTGTCCCTGCCTGCAAGGAGTTTACAGATTCTCTAGGAAAGAATTCCTTGTGTCTGGAGAGATACTCAACAAGCTAGGACAGAAGGCTAAGAATAAAAAAAAAGGAGTGCAACAGTTAGTAAGTACTAAAGGAGTTCCGAGTTGGGACTTGGGGGAAAGACTTGTGGGAGATAAAGGAAAGGGTGAAATTTGCTGTATCTTGAAGGAGAGACAGGACATTTCATTTGAAGTTGTAGCCTTCTCCTATCACCAGTCCACGTTGGAGTGTAAAGGCAATTTAGACAGACTTTTGGCACTGATTCCTTTCCCTGTCCTTGTACAGAGCTGTAATGAATTGTAACACCACCTAAGATAATTAGAAAATCCTTTTGGCATCCAAATGGCCAAATATAGTTTTCTGCACATCCAGAAAACATGGTTAAGTGTCCTCTCCTAAATCTGTCTAATATTATACACATAATAGATTACACAACACTGCTATTAAATTTGGAGAATATTAACAAAGAAGGAAGAAGGACTAATGAGTCATTCCAAGTAAAGCTGTCTAATTCCATTTGTACAACAAACTAATCAGTCAGATGTAGCTAAGTCCCAATTCACATGTGATTTTGCAGGCAGAAAATAATAGTGTTTTCTGTAATACCAAGGAGAATACATTTTTAGCAAGTTTCCCAAAATAGGCCCACCTGGCATATTGTATTAAAAAAAACACAAATTCATATAAAAATACTTTGGCACCAAAAAAAGTACATGAAAAAATACATATCCCTTTCTGTTTTTCATCTAGCATTCTTTTTACATTTTTATTCCTTCCTGCTTCTTCATCTCCACCCCTCCCACTCAATAGTAGAGGTCAAGGAGCCTTCCCCCAAGAGGTCCTCTACGGCAGAGCCTGCTAGAGTTCACCAACATTCTTTCTGTTTTTGGCTTCCTGGGCACACAGCTAAATCCCAAACCCTGCCTTCCTTTGCTGATTGCTTGGCATCATGAAGTCAAGTTCTGGGAAAACGGAAGGTGGACTGAAATGATATAGTCTGCTTCTAGACCTGGCCTATAAGAAATCTTCCATACCCAAAGCTTTCCCATTCTATAATGATTAAGATATTGGAGGTGGCAGTACCATGAGATGGAAGCAACCTGTGTTCCAGAATAGCTGCTTGGAGCAGAGTCCCTTCACCCATCGACACTGGACTAGGACATGTCAGGCCTCTGAGATTTTAGGATTGTGTCATTACAGCAGTCACCCGAGCTTAGAGTGTCTCTCCAAACACTAACCCTATACTCCCCAGGATATGTATTTTTGACTTGGCTTTTTATCAGTATACTGGATATTATTTGAGTATATCAGTATACTCAGCAGCATGGCTAGTCTTTACCACCTTCATAAAAGCCTGCTACACCCATAGCTCTATACCAACTGACTGGAACTGAACTTCTGTGTCTTCTTATACATCTGCTCTGGACAAGGAAATCTTAGTTCCAAGTCTTCAGGCCTTTCAGAAAGAAAAAAAAAAACAAACAAAACTCCTAAAAGGGCATTGACATTTATGCACACTGCTAGAGACTTCTTCCTGGATATTGTTTATTTTTTTCCTTAGTCATTTGAGTATTTTTCTCATCTTTCTTTTCCTCTTCACTGCTGTTGCTTCCTTCAATCAGAAAGCAAGTTTTCATTATGCAGTTAGCATAGTAAGTAATCACAATTTATCGGTGTATGGTTTAATACAGATTATTTTTAGCAAGAAAACCACCATATTGAACTTCTATTTTAAAATTGTTTTATAAGAATGTATCTAATAAAAATATCCAAAAAATATCAATGCTTATTGTAAATCTTGAAAAAATACCCATAGATTAAAAGAAAAAATAATCTTTTCTCTATTCTCCCTAATTCCCACGAGACACAACCAACTTAAACTTACTACTTTCTACCTTCAAAATTCACTTTATTGGACTTTTTATTACAAAAGGTAAACACGCTTCCTGAAACAAGTAAAACAATTCAACAGTAGATAATAATCTTTCTTTGATCCTCCTAATCCCACCCCCGGGATTAGCCAAGTTAGTAGTGTAGTATATATCCTTCCAACCTTCCCCCATGCTCAAATAACTGAATACAAACATTTTTTTCACTTTTTATGAAACACGGTCCATATTTTTTTTATTATAAAGTATAGTTGACATACAATAATATCTTAGTTTCGGGTGTACAACATAGTGATTCAACAATCCTATACATGACCCAAGGCTCACCACAATAGGTGTAGTAGCTATCTGTCACTATATTGCTATTACAATATTATTGACTATATTCCCTATGCTGTACTTTTCATCTCCGTGACTTGCTTATTTCATAACTAGAAATTTGTACCTCTTAATCCTCTTCATCTACTTTACCCATGCCCCCACATCAACCACCAGTTTGTTCTCTGTATTTATGAGTCTGTTTCTGTTTTTTGTTTGTTCATTTGTTTTATTTTTTAGATTCCACATATAAGTGAAATGATACAGTATTTATCTTTCTCTTTCTCACTTATTTCACTTAACAGTATCCTCTAGGTCCACCCACGTTGTTGCAAAGGGCAAGATCTCATTCTTTTTTATAACTGAGTAATGTTCCATGGCATATATATATATACCCACATCTTCTTTACTCATTCATCTATTGATGGACACTTAGGTTGCTTCCATAAATTGGCTATTGTAAATAATGCTGCAATAAACATAAGGGTGCATATATCTTATTAGTATTTTTGTTTTCTTTGGGTATATACTTAGCAATAGAATTACTGGATCATATGTTATTTCTATTTTTAACTTTTTAAGAAATCTCTACACTGTTTTCCACAGTGGTTGCACCAATTTACATGCCCATCAACAATGCATGAGGGTTCCCTTTTCTCTCCATCCTTGTCAAAACTTATTATTTCATCTTTTTGATACTAACCATTCTGAGTGGTATGAAGTGATACCTCAATGTGGTTTCAACTCGCGTTTCCCTAATTATTAGTGACATTGAACATCATTGCATGTGTCTTTGGCCATCTGTATATCTTCTCTGGAAAAAGGTCTCCTCAGGTCCTATGCCTACTTTTAAATCAGATTGTTTGGGGTATTCTTTCATGTTGAATTATACGAGTTCTTTATATATTTCGAATATTAACCTCTTATTGGACATATCATTTGCAAGTATCTTCTCTCATTCAGTAGAATTGTCTTCTTTTGTTTTGTCTTTTGTTTTTTGTTTTTGGGTTTGGTTGTTTTTTTTTTCTTGGTACATTCCTCTATGACGTTGTACTTATTTATTTATTTATTTATTTATTTATTTATTTTTATGTTAATCACCATACATCATTAGTTTTGAATGTAGTGTTCCGTGATTCATTGTTTATGCATAAAACCCAGTGCTCCATGCAGAACGTGCCCTCTTTAATATCCATCACCAGGCTAACGCATCCCCCCAGCCCCCTCCCCTCTAGAACCCTCAGCTTGTTTTTCAGAGTCCATTGTCTCTCATGGTTCGTCACCCCCTCCGATTTCCCCCCCCTTCATTCTTCCCCTCCTGCTATCTTCTTCTTCTTTTTTTCTTAACATATATTGCATTATTTGTTTCAGAAGTACAGGTCTGTGACGCAACAGTCTAGCACAATTCACGGCACTCGCCATAGCACATATCCTCCCCAATGTCTATCACCCAGCCACCCCATGGCTCCCATCCCCCACCACTCCAGGAACCCTGAGTTTGTTTCCTCAGATTAAGAATTCCTCATATCAGTGAGGTCATATGATACACGTCTTTCTCTGATTGAATTATTTCACTCAGCATAACACCCTCCAGTTCCAACCACATTGTTACAAATGTCAAGATCTCATTCCTTTTGATGGCTGCATAATATTCCATTGTGTATATATACCACATCTTCTTTATCCATTCATCTGTCGATGGACATCTTGGCTCTTTCCACAGTTTGGCTATTGTGGACATTGCTGCTATAAACATCAGGGTGCATGTACCCCCTAGGATCCCCACATTTATATCTTTGTAGTAAATACACAGTAGTGCAATTGCTGGATCGAATGGTAGCTCTATTTTCAACTGTTTGAGGAACCTCCATACTGTTTTCCAGAGGGGTTGCACCAGCTTGCATTCCCACCAACAGTGTAGGAGGGTTCCCCTTTCTCCGCATCCCCGCCAACAGCAGTCGTTTCCTGACTCGTAAATTTTAGCCATTCTGACTGGTGTGAGGTGGTATCTCATTGAGGTTTTGGTTTGGATTTCCCTGATGCCGAGCGATGTTGAGCACTTTTTCATGTGCCTGTTGGCCATTTGGATGTCTTCTTTGGAAAAATGTCTGTTCATGTCTTCTGCCCATTTCTTGATTGGATCATTTGTTCTTTGGGTGTTGAGTTTGATAAGTTCCTTATAGATTTTGGATACTAGCCCTTTATCTGATATGTCATTTGCAACAATTTTCTCCCAATCTGTCGGT
Source organism: Callorhinus ursinus (assembly GCF_003265705.2). Classification (NCBI taxonomy): domain Eukaryota; kingdom Metazoa; phylum Chordata; class Mammalia; order Carnivora; family Otariidae; genus Callorhinus; species Callorhinus ursinus. Next base: position 43,715,613 of record NW_027397071.1, read on the forward strand.
TGTCTTTTGGTTTTGTGGACTGTTTCCTTTGCTGTGCAAAAGCTTTTCATCGTGATGAAATCCCAATAGGTCATTTTTGCCCTTGCTTCCCTTGCCTTTGGCGATGTTTCTAGGAAGAAGTTGCTGCGGCTGAGGTCGAAGAGTTTGCTGCCTGTGTTCTCCTTTAGGATTTTGATGGACTTCTGTCTCACATTTAGGTCTTTCAAACCTTTGGAGTCTATTTTTGTGTGTGGTGTAAGGAAATGGTCCAGTTTCATTCTTCTGCATGTGGCTGTCCAATTTTGCCAACAGCAATTGTTGAAGAGACTGACTTTTTTCCATTGGACATTCTTTCTTGCTTTGTCAAAGATGAGTTGACCATAGAGTTGAGGGTCCATTTCTGGGCTCTCTATTCTGTTCCATTGATCTATGTGTCTGTTTTTGTGCCAGTACCATACTGTCTTGATGATGACAGCTTTGTAATAGAGCTGGAAGTCCGGAATTGTGATGCCGCCAGCTTTGCTTTTCTTTTTCAACATTCCTCTGGCTATTCGGGGTCTCTTCTGGGTCCATACAAATTTTAGGATTATTTGTTCCATTTCTTTGAAAAAAGTGGATGGTATTTTGATGGGGATTGCACTGAATGTGTAGATTGCTCTAGGTAGCATTGACATCTTCACAATGTTTGTTCTTCCAATCCATGAGCATAGAACGTTTTTCCATTTCTTTGTGCCTTCCTCAGTTTCTTTCGTGAGTATTTTATAGTTTTCTGAGTACAGATCCTTTGCCTCTTTGGTTAGATTTATTCCTAGGAATCTTAGGGTTTTGGGTGCAATTGTAAATGGGATCGACTCCTTAATTTGTCTCTCTTCTGTCTTGTTGTTGGTGTATAGGACTGCCACTGATTTCTGTGCATTGATTTTATATCCTGCCACTTGACTGAATTCCTGGATGAGTTCTAGCAGTTTTGGGGTGGAATCTTTTGGGTTTTCCACATACAATATCATATCATCTGCAAAGAGTGAGAGTTTGACTTCCACTCTGCTGATTTGGATGCCTTTGATTTCTTTTTGTTGTCTGATTGCTGTGGCTAGGACTTCTAATACTATGTTGAATAGCAGTGGTGATAGTGGAAATCCCTGCCGCGTTCCTGAGCTTAGGGGGAAAGCTCTCAGCTTTTCCCCATTGAGAATGATATTCGCTGTAGGTTTTCCATAGATGGCTTTTATGATATTGAGGTGTGTACCCTCTATCCCTATCCTCTGAAGAGTTTTGATCAAGAAAGGATGCTGTACTTTGTCAAATGCTTTTTCTGCATCTATTGAGAGGATCATATGATTCTTGTTCTTTCTTTTGTTAATATATTGTATCACGTTGATTGATTTGCGGATGTTGAACCAACCTTGCAA
>NW_027397071.1:43732000-43752928 GCF_003265705.2 Callorhinus ursinus
AGATGGACTCTGAAAAACAAACTGAGGGTTCTAGAGGGGAGGGGGGGAGGGGGATGGGTTAGCCTGGTTATGGGTATTAAAGAGGGCACATTCTGCATGGAGCATTGGGTGTTATGAACAAACAATGAATCATGGAACACTACACCAAAACAAATGATGTAATATATGGTGATTAACATAACAATAAAAATTTAAAAAAAAGAATAAAGGAGCTAAAGAATAAAACTACTATTTTTGGAAATAAAAAAAAAGATTAAAATGGGCATATTGTAGGTTAGACAACTTAAACATCCATAGGACTGGCATTAGACTTCACTCTGCAGTGTTAGATGTTTATTGAGCGTTTCTTTCCCAGGAAAATAGAAATGGGGCTGCTTGTGTTTGAATGTTGACAAACTCTGAGTGTCATTATTACTTTCTCCTAGAGTAACCATGATTTTACCTTTCCTATAGTACCAAGGACAGTGAATAGCCTTCTCTAATGGTAGTAGCTTGTAAACACTGAGTTGCCAGGGGCGCCTGGGTGGCCTAGTTGGTTAAGCGTCTTCCTTCGGCTCAGGTCATGGTCCCAAGGTCCTGGAATCCAGCCCCATGTAGGGCCCCCTGCTCCGTGGGAAGCCTGCTTCTCCCTCTCCCACTCCCCCTACTAGTGTTCCCTCTCTTGCTGTCTCTCTCTCTCTCCATCAATTAAACAAATAAAATCTTAAAAAACAAAAAACAAACAAACAAAAAAAACACCAAGTTGCTGAGAACGTAAAAATCCACTCTCCAAAGGTTGCACTATTATGTCTTACTACCAGCCAAAAAAAAAACAAAAACCTACAAAAACCCATAGCTTTGATAATAACTTTAATGCATATCATCTATCTCCCTATAATAACTTCCAAGAAACCCTTCTAAGACACTTAATTAGCACCATTATCACCTTTTCTTATGAAACACAAAATCCATGCAGTATTTGCCTCCATCCACCCATAATAATCTTAAATAAGGCCATTAACATCTGGCTGCTAGGGGAAGCTGAAATAACCTGCCTGGCATCTGGCTGTAACATAAAACCATTACAAGTTATCAAGCATGTGATTAACTGGTGAGCTGCTCTCAGACCTTCAGTAAATGACAGGAAGCCATCAGCTGCACAGCAATAATTAAGGTTAGCAAGGCAGGGACCAGAACTGAGGGATATTCAGGTGCAATGGCCACCTCCACTGACTTAGAGTTAGGCCAGATGGGAAACCAGTCTTCCAAGGACCATTTCTCACCTGTAAAGAGCACAAATGACCATATCCTACCAACAGCAGAAGAGGACATTTTCAAAGGTCAGCTGTCATGGCAGTTCTGAAAATCTTAGACAACACAAGCTTGGCTCTCCGAGTCCACAGAGCATTTTCACCTTTTGCCTTTTTTTTTTTTTTTTTTGAATTCTGGTGGGAAATTGGTCATTTGAATGTCTTCAGAAAGACATGTACTCTACCTCAGGACCAAATAATTGAAGATATTTATCTCCTTTACACCCGACAAGGTGGTTATTTTAAGGAAGAGATTTGACAAATAAAAATGCAAAAAAAGAATAAGAGTTTGGTTCAAGAAAGTCTTTCCATGTCATACTTTATAAATAAATACAATGAATGGAATAAGGCAATGGTTTGTTGGATCTCAAAATCCCAACCATCATTCATAAAGGGTCCAAAAGACAGTTGTGAAAACCTCAAGCAATAAGAAATGTGGGGCTAGGATAAATACTCTATTTGTGGAATAGGCACAATACTTTGCCTTTCCTTTCTGAACACTGTTAGCTTTTTTAATCTGAGCACCTGTTACTGCCCCCTGGGATTCCTGGGTCCAGGGATTCCTGCCACAGAGCCCCTTTCTTCCCACCCAATAAACACTCACGGGACCCCTGTCCCCAGAGTCCTGCTTTCTGCTTTCTAAAATTACAAAAGAAGATTTTTGAAAATTTTAAAAATAGTTTACATATGACACTAATTTTCAAGCTGTTTCAAAACAACAGAAACTACAACAAATGTTTACAAAATGTGGTCATTTTCAGTAAAACAATCTTATATTTTATGGATTCTAGTCACATTTTGTTTCATTTTATTTTGGTTGTGTGTGTGTATGCACATATATCTATGGGTATATATGTATATATATATAATGTCATATTTGTCAAATCTCTTCCTTAAAATAACCACCAATATAATCACAATAGAAGCCACCACTTGTTGAATACTTACTAGATTCTGGGTGTTCCTGCTGCGTCATCGAATCACAAGGATTCCATTGGTTATTTTACAGATGAAGATACAGACTAAAACACATGCTCTTGGATCTGGATCCTGAAAAACAAGGATATATGAGGTACAGAAAGATGAAAGAAGAAAGAGAATGGAAAGACATAAAAGGAGTTCAGGATAAATGATATTTTTGTCCACAGGTCTAGACAACTTTCTCAAATAGGGATTTTCTTTATGAACTTAATGTTTAGAGAGGTCAAGTCCAAGGTCACACAATAAATGCAAAACCCACAGTTGGACCCAGATTTATCTGAATACAAAGCTTCTCAATTGTTATGATGGTGATTATAATAGAATTTGGCCAGAGGACCCAAGAACCTCCAAATCTTGTCCTCAACAAGCCACCTCTTCTCCCATGAGGCTCCTTAGAGAATTTTATACATAGACAAAAATGGCTGGCAAAAGAACTATTGATGCAAGCTGAAGTTTTTTTAGCTTGCTGAGCTAGGCTGGATGACACAGAGACTCTTTGTGTTTGGACTGGAAGTAGCCTAGAGCGAGACACAACAATCTACAGAGCATCCTTCTGGGTCCTAAGAAAAAGGAAATGTGAGGTGCAGGAAGAGCAAAAAAGGAAGAGATGGCAAAGAAATAAGAGTTGCTGCAAGAGAAAGAGCTCTTCTCTACATCACGGGTACAAGGTCTAGACAACTTTTGTATTTTTATTTTTTTAAAGATTTTATTTATTTATTTGTCAGAGAGGGAGACAGAGAGAGAACACAAGCAGGGGGAGCAGCAGGCAGAGGGAGAAGCAGACTGCCCACAGAGCAGGGGGAGCGTGATGCACGGCTCTGTCCCAGGACCCTGGGATCAAGACTTGAGCCACACACGCACGCCTAGAAAACTTTTTTAAAATAAGAAGTTTCTTTATCTACTTCCTTTCCACCTTTTTTCCTTCATTTGGCACCCCTTTTCTTGGGACCCTATGGTTCCCATCTGCAGCTTTTAAGACCTTGACTATATAGATATACCTGATCCAAACTTTAATTCCCACATGTCCTCCCATCTGAGGGTCTATGATTCAAAACTACCTAAATCCTTCCCCTTACATTAGAACCTAAGCCTTTAGTTTATCCTGTTGAATGTTGGAGGAAAACACCCTGACTGAAAGGCTACATAGTATGGTGATTAAGAAGGTGTCTTCTGAGCTGAAATCAAAACTCTACAACTTATTAACCATCTAAACTTGCACAAGGTCCCAAACATCTCTGGGCCTCAGTTTCAATATCTATAAAAGACAGATGATAATTATAGTGTCAATCTCATTCACTTGGCACAAGGATTAAACAAGTTCATATAAAAAATAGATTTATAACAGTAGTTGGCACAAAGCAAACCTATGGATGCATATGATATCATTTAATTCATAGGAGGGTAAAACAACTGACACGTTCTCTTAATACTCCTAGAGTTATTCAAATTTATTTTAAAAGAGGATATATATTAACTCCAGTTAATCATTAAGTAGAAAAAATTCAGTTGCTACAGGGTATGAAATAGAAAAAGTCAGGTCCTGTGTAGGGAAAACACTCTTTGTGTAAGTGATGGTGAGGGGGAGGAGGGTGGATATAAAAGCAGATATTTTAAGGATGAGAGGTAACATATGACAGGCATTGTATATAAGATAAATGCAAAACTACTTGTAAATACTTTTTTGTTTTTCAGATATTATCCTTTTTTCTACTTCTAACCTTATTTTCTCTGAAAATTCTTTATTATGTTTTTCCCCAACAGCTTCCAGGAAAACTGAGAGATTATGTTGCCAGCTTCAGTGGGATAGAGAATCTATGGAGACTCTTACTTTCTCTATCATGGGTAAGTTGACCCTTAGAGAGGAGAGGTCAGGGGGTTTAAGCTACTCAGTCACTTCAGTCTTTGCATTCAGTGGTAAATAAAACAACTCTAATATAAATAAATCAAACTGAAATGATGATTTCTATAAACACTGACCACATGTGAGGGGAAGGGAAAAGAGAAGGGCCATGCCCAGAAGGGTGGGTGGCCAGGACCTGAATGTCTAGAATAGAGATCATACAGCCAGCCTGAAATGACATTTTATACAGTGCATTGAAGAGCATTCAGCAAGTTAATAATAATCTGAATAAAATAACAAGCTTCAGCAATGACCATAACTTGGCACATTTCACTAAATTAAGTTTAGCCATTTATCTTCATTCTAAAAATTTTCTCTAGAATGCCCTGTGACATTTCCTGAGAGGCAATGAAATAAAAAGAATCTTACATACTCTCAACCTAGATTATAATCATCATTTCACTTATGCACAAGATACACAAGTGATCTTTTCTCTCCACAGTCATACCCACTGATGGGTCTCTCCTCTGCAAAGGATGCTGTGTGTTCCTCCACTTCTATATCATTTTTATTTAATTTGACTCAATAATGAACCAAATCAATTTGAGCCATTTTTCCTACACTAAAGATTCCAGACCTCTCACTCACATACTTTCTTCATTTTGTAGACATTGTACACCATTTATAACACTAGTCTGAACTACTTTAGGAGAAGTAATGCATAGTTTTCCATTAAAATCTAGGTAAAAATTACTTAATGGGACCAAGAGGACAGATCTTAGCTTATAAATTAATATTTTACCCATCCCATTCTAACCATAATCAAAACAGCTATCCTCACTGTATGTCCATCTTAGTTTTTATCCTTGGATTTTACATATCAATCAGTAAGTGATAAGCTGTGGTGGTGGTGATGGTGATGGTGGTATTTATAATAGCATTATAATTCCATCAAGGAAGAGGAACACAATTAAATTATAGTATAACAGAAGTTCATTTCGCCACTCTACTATCAAATCTAGTAAAAATCTTGAATCTGTGGCTAGTCAGCACAAAGCAAAATGGAAATGTGGTATTGGTGGTTGAATAAATTAAAAAGTCAAATCCAAATCAGACTGCCAAAGTCTATTTTGATTTTGGCTTAAATTATCCTGTTGTCTGTCTATGTTGATCAAATTAACAGAACCTATGCCAACTTTTGACTTAGAGCTATGTACACATAGCTTATGAGTCTGGAAACATAGCTTTGTTGTACCTCAAGTCATTTTATAGTGAAAGTTGCTCTGGTCAGCAGCAATGAGGAGGACATGACCAGAAAATCAAAAGATCCCCATTGTGAAACCAGAGAACTTACTCTCATCACTGGTGATTCAAATTCTAGAAGCTCAAACTGTGATTGGATCAGGACTCAGAAGAATCCTGAAGTTCCAGGAAACATTTCAAGAACAGTCAGAAGACTCTTGGAAAATTCCCCCTCTTCTGGAGCTTTTATAAGTCTGGATACAAAATGTTTCAACAGCATGATTGAGTAAGCCTTTTGGAGAAATAAACAAAGACCAATGAAATGAGAACAGCAACAGCTATTTGTTTACAGCTTGCTATATAAGCAAGGAAGTCAGCCACCATCACTTATGTTCTGGTAAAGACTCAATGCAGACAAAGGATTTGGGAAAATTTTATAGTGGAAAAAAGGGGGAGGTCCCCCGGGTAGCTCAGTCAGGTAAGCACCTGACTCTTGATTCAACTCAGGTCATGATCTCAGCGTCATGGGCTAGAGCCCCAAGGCCCATGTCAGTCTCCACACTCAGTGTGGAGTCTACTTGTCCCTCTCTGCTCCTCCCCCCACTATCATGCTCTTTCTCTCTGTCAAATAAATAAATAAAAATTTTTTTAGGAGCGCCTGGGTGGCTCAGTCGTTAAGTGTCTGCCTTCGGCTCAGGTCATGATCTCAGAGTCCTGGAATCGAGTCCCACATCGGGCTCCCTGCTCAGCAGAAGCCTGCTTCTCCCTCTCCCACTCCCCCTGCTTATGTTCCCTCTCTCGCTGTGTCTCTCTCTGTCAAATAAATAAAGAAAATCTAAAAGAAAAAAAAAATTTAAAAAAGGAAAAGCATCAGGTATGTCCTGATTGTAGTTCTGTTGGCATAAGGAAGTTGTAGAGGGCTAACTAGAAGTGGGGTGTCCTATGTGATTGATTAGGGAGCATGTTTGGCTTTCTCTGGTTAGTCCTAAGTTGGAAGCAGAGAAAATAATTAGGAAGCTGTCAGTTATTAATCAAGTCCTGGCCAATTGGAGATGATTGGTAGAGAATTCATTATTTGGCTTTCTGAATTATAACTAGAGACAGCAGTCTGACTTCCCATAAGTCTGATGCAACAGGCTGGCTTCCTGGGCTGTTTATTGTAGATAAAGGGGGATAACCAGGGTGGTTTGCTACAGGTTGTGGGTCAGAGTTCTACTTTTATATATGGTCTGGCCATGCCTGTTTGCATATTCATTTTCTCACTCCAAATATATTTTCCCAAAAGGAATATATCTATGCATATTGCAACAAAATAAAGGAAGGTAAAGAAACATATAACACTAAAAAATTCCATGTCCAAAATTTTCCTTGCTTGTCATTTTAATGTTTCTATTAGAGAATAAGAAAGGTGCATAGAAAGAAACTGTTCTCTGGAATCTCCAGTGAGGTACAGAGATTTCAATGGTGTTTCCCTTTGTTTATCTAACAACAAAGAGACCCAGAAATGCAATGGCTAAAACAAGAATCTCTATCTCATAGCAATTCAGACATTAGTAGCTGATCCAAGATCATCATCACCATCATCATCATCATCATCATCATCATCACCATCTACCTTCCTATTTACCTATGATAGGACTTCTGCCTTCAAAGCCACTCATGACTCAGGTTCATTCATTCTTATTGTTCTTATAGGTTCTTGTAAGCTTCTCTCATCTTCATGGTCATGGCTAACTTACCACCATGCCTAGCCCATGGAAATAGGGAAAGAGAAGTATAGAGAAAGAAACTTTCTTTAAGAATATGGTGTGGAAGTTCTACTCACACTCACATTCCGCTGGACATAACATGGCCTCATGACCACACAGAAGCAAAGGACTTGAGAAATATAATGTCCAGTGCACTGCTAATTTGAGTAAGAAGAATTAATCACCAAAAGGATGAAGGGGAAAATAAATAAAAGGAAAATAAACATTCTTTGCCACAGATATTATAATGGCTATATGCATTTCAAATGCTGAGAAAGTTATGAAGGAGCACAGAATACCTCTCCCTCTTTGAAGCATTGTCCTGTCAAGCCCCTAAGGCTTGGTAATGGGTTGCAGACAAATCCACATCTGCTTTTTATCTTGGGGATTCCAAAATTTCTCAGGCATTAGATATAGAAAGCTTACCACCAGAGGGTTGAGAAGTAGTGAAGATGTTATCTAAATATTATTTAATGCTTTCTGGGTTGTAAAAAGAAAACAGAAGAAAAATCTTTACTTGTTTTCTGTCCCTGAAAATTATTTCAGACATAGCAAAGAGAAGAGAGTCATGCCAGATATTTATAAGGTCCTAAATTATACCTTTCTTAGATATTTTAACTTTTTCTTTTCTCCTTTATACCTAAAAATCAAATAATAATCTGTCTAATGAATTTTGGAGTACTTAGAAAAATACGAGTGTAAAAGATACAAAGCATTATTCATAGTTATGTCAAACAATTTGGATGGTTCCAGTCTGACTCATAAATTATTGGGTTCCCACTTAAGCACCAGACCTCTGGAATTATGGCTGCCCCAGCATTAAGAATGTTGTTCCTGTACAGTTTACACTTGCCTAACTATCAACCACCTCCACATCTATTGTCCTAGAATGTTTTCACCTTTCTATTAGGTGACATATAGAACATATTTCATGTTAGTGTGCCTTTGGACATGGCAGAGAGATCCGGGTGTCAATGTATAGAGTAAAACCTTGACCCTCAGTGCTTTAGGGAAGAATCTATTATGGGGGAAGAGCTATAAGAGGGTGAGTACTTTGAACTTCACATGTATAAGAGGCTTCAAATTTAGACTTTTGAAATTACCTCCAAATGAAGTCATGCACATGGATATTTTATCTGTATTTATGTAAGTATTTTCAAACACCATTTTTATAACTTTGACTTTTTAAAAAAAAATTTTTTCAGCTCCCTGGGAGCCACAAATGGATAAAATACTCTTAAGATCCCACATACACGAGCAATACAAATATGACTTTTTAAAGTTAAATAAAAAAGAAAGAAAAAAGATAAAAGGAAAGGAAGAAGGGAAAGAGGGAGGGAGAGAAGAAGGGAAGAAGAAAAGCAAGAAATGAGGAAGGCAGGTGCATAATGGGCTGGAAAGTACATAAACATTTGCAAATAATACTGCAAGTATATGCCTGGGATCAACAGCTCTTGTATTTGCAGCGCTTCACATCTGTACTTATAGATAAATAACAACACTATCCTTGTTTTCTAGGCATCATCTTTGTTTGTTCCAAAAATGACAGACAGAACTCATCCATCCTACCTGGGGTGTTGTGTTGAATAAGATAGCAACATTGCATTCTAGTTTGGTACAGAACTGTGAGAGTGGAGGTAGAATTGATGATATGCACAGTACCTGTGTTCCATCACCTTGGCTTCTTGTGATGGGACACATATGCAAGATGACTGACCAAAGTGAGAAATTCAGGCTATAGTCATGACTGGGTGATTTTATGTGAAGATAAATGGTCTCCATAGACATATGTCCCTGTGACATACACATAATGGAAGTAATGATTGATGAGCAGATTTAGAGAAATATTAAGTCAGCCACCATTTCAGAAACAAACTCCCCTTCCTTCTGTGCATTAGAACAGGGATTACCAACTTGAGATGACACTGGGGAGAAAGATCTAGGAGAATTACCTGGAGAACTATTTAAAATTGTACATTATCCACCATTACTTACCATTGAGAACTGCTTCTAACCCCCTAAACTCCTAGAGATCAAAGCTCTTTCATGTGCATGACCGCATTAAGGCAGAGTACACTCAAGAAAACTGCAACATGTAAGACTCATAACAAGCAGTCTTCTTCTGTTTTAAAAAATACAGGAGAATACGCATTAGCTATAGTAGCTTTATAGGGAAAAAAAGTCCTATAATTTAGTTAAGGGGCTCTCTACCTAACCACACATTAAAAATCTCCTAAGGAGCTTTTAAAATAAATGCATGCTCAGGCCCATCCCAAACCAACTTAATCACGTCTCTGGGGGGTGAGTTCAGCCCTCTATAGTTTTTTACACATTATCCAATACCCTGGCAATCATAGGCAATATTGAGAACCACTAAATTCAACCAAATAGCATAAGGAAATCAGTACTTGATCAGAAATCTGACCTAAATTCTAGTCCCAGCTCTGCTATGAATTTGATTTGTGGCCTTTAGTAAGTTACCTAAACTTTGGATTCTTACCTTTCTCAAAGTTAAAGTGAGAGAATTGGATTAGATCATTCAACAAACAATAGCTTTCTAAAGATACATCAGACACACATCTTAATATGCCTTAAAGACTCCGTATCCCCTTTACTGTTTTGGCTCAGGTGTGCTACTTTCCACTTCCAATTCTTCACTTCAGCCCTAATGAACCTATTTTAGCTCCTTGATCACCAGCAAGCTCTTTGTTTCCCAGTCTTCAAACATTGTAACCTCTCATTAGGAAACACTCTGGGTCCTCCCCCTCCTCACTTAACCCAGTCAATATTACCTATCTAACCATATCCGCTTCTGACATAAGGCTGTTCTTGGGGCCATCAGGATCCTTAAAAGGGCAGAAGATGAACATTAATGGACCCCTGTACATTAAGGCAGTGCAATCATGTAATAAAGAATACTCAGAGCTAGATCTTCCAAAATTTGGGTTCTACCACCAAGTCCTGCTCTATTTAGAGAGCTGACCAAATACAACCCAGTAACTTCAATTAATAACGCCTCTAAGTCTCAGTTACCCTTTAACTGACTCATAAAGTCATTTTCAGAATAAAAGGCAATCACAGATAAGAAAACGTTTCAAAAGATTTTTAAATCATGCACCTAAAATATCATTAACACATACCAGAGGAGCCAAGATAGAATGCAGATCTTTCTAAGTAATGCTTTTTAAAGAATTGTGGCAGCCATGAATTTCCTGATATGGATGAACCTGTCATAAGAAGAGTCTTTTAAGGGACTACCATGAAGTCAATTTTGAAACAGAACATGATATAAAGTTTGAGTTGTCCATATTATTTCCCATTCTCAACAACCACTTCTGAAAGGTCATTTTTTAGAAAGGTCAGGGAATGGAAATACATGCATCAGAAGAGACTGAAACAGAGGATCTTCTTTCCCATAAACTCTGCAAATGAGTACTTCAAGGTCCCAGTGAGAAAGACCTTTAAACTCTCCCTGCCTTCTACATCAGGATAATAACTGTGGGAAGTAGTGGAACTGCAGAGCATATTTTAAAGAGACAATGGGGGATCTAGGAGCAAGGAGAAGAATCTTGTTACACTTTCCCACAAATGCTAGGCAATTTTACTAAGAGAGCATGTTATAGGATCATAATATAGATGCAGGGCCTATAAGAAGTAATGTGCCCTAATTTGTAGAGGAGGAAATAAACGGAGTTGATCTGGATTCACAATGGTGTTAATAGCCACCATTTCTAGGACTTGTTCTTTGAGTTGTTATTAGTGGCGGGATTTTTCTCTGAAGCACCAACATATGCTAAGCAGCTGCCTAGGTTTAAGGGGCAGTTACAAGGTCATGGGACAGTATCTTTGAGTAACCACCTGGCCCTGAGCCAGCAGGAACTCACATCCATGACCTCATTTGCATCATGCTGTAGTTAAATCTAGCCAAATGATAGATATTTCATTCCTTCTTTGCCCTCATTCTTTCTAATCAATCAACCCTTATTAAGAGTCACTAGGCACTAAACTTGGGAATAAAGAGAGTTATAATCCTGCCCCCCTCAAATGCTTACAAATTAATGGGGAGAAGAGAAAGTGAAACACCAAGTTCCATACCAAGCATAGTGAGAAGTGTGGATAAAGGTAAGTAGAGCCTGCTAAGGGAGCACATACACACTTTTGTAACTCTCAGGGCAAACACAGAGTTTTACAATCTTTAAACCCATGTTCCCTTTTGATAAACATTCACATTTCAAGTCTCTCCCACAAAAAACAAAACCCAGAAACAAACAAAAACGGTTTTAGAAAATTCCCAAAGGAGCATGCCTCTATTGAGAATTTCAGTATTTTGTTTTCTTACCAACATTTACTTTTCATACTTTGAATTACCCAAACAATAGAATTTTCTTCTTTTTCCAAATTAAAAAAATGATCATATTGAATATACTTTTTAAACTACCTAACCCATGATCATCCCATATCTTTCACACAAGATTCCACTAAGCTTCCTTGGCAGGAGGATCTCATGCATCCTCCTGCTAATTACATACAACTCCCGAAGAATCCCTGGGCTTAGAAGGGTGTCAAGGAAATAGCAACCTCCAGCATTTAGACCAAGGATTCTCAACTTTGCTCCTTAGAGGTTTCAGGAGCACATTTAAAATATTCTAATGTCCTTCCCCACAACAGACCAAATTAAATCAGAGTGGTAGGGTGAGGTTAGCACCCAGGAAGAAGGCATCGGATTTTTTAAAAACATCCTCGCTTATTTTAATATGCAGCCAGGCTTGAACATCACTAAGAGAAATATAAGGCTATCTTTTCTCTTTTATTGGTTCCTGAGATTTTCCCAGTGGTGCTTGGACTCTCCTGATTTGATTCTTCTTGGGGGAAGCAACTCATTTCTATTCACCAGTGCTCATTACCTCATTGATAAATGATGGCAATCACCTTCTATCTGATCTCCTTATGGTAAGTCTCCCTACCTGCACTTGGTTATACATTTATTCACCCATTCAGTTCAACAGTCAATAATTCAACATCATTGAGCACCCATTCTATGTTCAAGGTAGTGCTAAGGATATATGGTGATGAAAGTTCACAGCCACTGCCTTTAGGAACTCCCAGTCTAATAACAAGATTGCACTCTAGAATAGAGGAAGTATGTCAGCAGGTATAGGTGCACAGGAGGGGAGGAATTACTGTGCCTGGGGATGGAATTAAAGGGGACATCTCAGGTCTACCAAGTACTGAGTACTATAAAAAGTAGACATGAATTGTCAACTGTCAACTCCCTAAAAGTCCAACAAAAAAATCTGAAGATCGGAGCTAAACTTACTAGACATACTGCAGTAAAGGATAACACCACTTTGTCAAAGGCTTAGCAGTGTCTCAGAAGGGTGAAGGCATGGGATGATAGAGGATTTTGAGATCCAGTCTCAGTGCCTTTAAAGCGGGTTTAGGAAGTCATAGAGCTAGATGGGAATGAGCAGAGGAATTGTGGGTAACTGTGGATTGGTTTTGAGGCTAGACTAGATGATGAATCTGTTTGTCTCAGTAAGTAAATTATTTTAACTAGTTCATAGTCTGATCTTCCAGGAACATATATTTCCTAGAGCAAGCATCTAAGTTATTTTTGCTTGTTCTCAGTACTATTTAATATAGGGACAAGAAAATATGTCCAGACCCAGTATTGTGTAACCAGGAATGTGAAATGTTAGTTTCAGTACTCACTAAAGGAGATGAAGAAGTGGCAAGAAGGGGACAGTGAAATCAGTATGTGCAAAGACAAAGCAATAAAAGCAGCATATTCTCTAAAAATCTCCCTCTTCTGCTTTCTGAATCAAGTTCAAACTATTCATCTTGATGTTTCAGAACTTCTAGAATGTGAATCAACTTCCATCTAAAGCATTATTTCCTATTCATTACCTACAGTGCAACCAAAAAGTAGTCACCATTCCTAATCTTTTGTGCCCAGCCCTATTTGTGCACCTTCACATATCAGGAATCAAATCCCAGTTCTATCATTTCACCAACCATGTTACTTTGAGCAAATAACTTGAAAATTTTGTGCCTATTTCTTCAACTGTAAAAAGCTAGCTGTAAAATATCTACCTCATAGACAGATAATAAGAAATAATCTGTCAGTAAACAGATATCTACTGAGAACCTTCTAGTGTCAAGCACTTGTTCTAGGGGAAAAGACTGTCTGCATTCAAGGAACTGACATATTTTCAGGTATGTTGCAAGGGAAAATATTGAATCATGTGATAGAGGATGACTGTGTGGAAGAGGCAGCCTACTTCAGCTGGGAGATTTCAAATGATGCCCATGTTCTTTAAGAAAGGGACCATGAGTATGCTTTTTTTTTGTGATACATGCAACATTCTTTCACATTGTTGGCACTGAAAACCAGTGAGAGAATGAGTGAACAATAAGATACTCACATTGTTACTCTAGAAAATGTAACAAGTGGTTTTTATACAAAAGTTTTTCCATGACTTTTTTAAAGATTTATTTATTTATTTATTTATTTGAGAGAGAGAGAGAGAGAGAGAGAGAGAGAGCACGAGCAGCAAGGGCAGAGGGAGAGGGAGAATCTCAAGCAGATTCCATGCTGAGCATGGAGCCCAGTGTGGGGCTCAATCCCACAATCCTGAAATCACCTAAGCCAAAACCAAAAGTCAGACATATAACCAACTGTGCCACCTAGGCACACCTCCATGACTTAAAAAATCATCTTGATGAAGGTTTTAAGAAGTTGGGTTCAGAATAAGTTGTTAATATAAATATAAATTATTGTTTGATTATATAATTAATATAGTTAATATAATTATATATCATATAATTGAATATAATTGTTAATAATAAAAAATACAATTATAAATTTGTCAAAAATTAGATGCAGAAATGAGGTTTTTGTGTCTGAGAAGTAGGGCCTGTAAGAGGAGTAAGGCTTTATCATGCTAATAGGGAGAGTTTTTGTTCCTGAAATCAAATTAAATTACAAAATATTTAATGTATTGCCCCCAAATTGATAAAACGTAAGCCCTCTCCTTCAGGCTTACACTAAGAATTAATAGTCTCCTCTTCATAGAACAATAAGCTCATTAACCCAGCTGCTTCTAGTCATGGGGAAGAATGACAAAATAATTACATTTTAAAAAAAATAATATGTGATAAAGAAGGTGTCCTTGCGTTTGCATGGAGAAATTATCGGGACAAATGACATCAAAATATAGAACCTAGCTTCAGTGATCTGAATGCTAAAATTTTCCATACCTTACAAAAAAAGAAAAAAAGTAGTTTAACTCTACCAATTCTTTCTTCAACTCTGTCCTTACAATATGCTTTTAAAGAAAAAAATACATGTATAATTACTGAATAATAACTATGTGCCAGGCACTATACTAAACACTTTATGTTAATTACCTCATTTCATTCCCATGATAGCCCTAAGGTGTAGGTACTATTTTATCCCCTGTTACATGTAAGAAAACTGAGGGTCAATAAAATTAACTGCCATATATGCCTGAACATAAGAGAACCCAGAATATAGGATGCTCTTTTGATGTCCAAATGAGAACACAAACAAAATAGCAATGAGGGTAAAGACCTGATTGAGTATATGTATACTAGTAAGAATATAAATTTTAAAAGCCAAATATGTACATATTTGATTTAATTAGTTACACACTTATTTTACATCACACATTCTGTAAATTAATGCATTACATTAAAAATACTACTTTCTTCTATCTTCAAATTTCATGAAACAACTTTATTCAAACTCTTCACATGCCTCTTAATATCAAAATCCTACTGTTCACTGGAGCCACATTTCTGAGACAAGTAACAGTTTTACAGAAATAACATCTGTATTAATCAAGTTCTCCAAAGAATTAATATAATGTATATTATATATATGCACACTACATAAAATAGAAAATACACACTCACATGCTGAGAGAGAGAGAGAGGAGACTTATTATGAGGAATTGGTTCACACAATTATAAATGCTGGTAAGTCCAAAATCCTCAGGGCATTCCAATGGTGTGTGAGACCCACATTGGCCAGTTGAATGGCCATTAGGCAGGAAGAGCCAATGTTGCAGATAAACTCAGGAGTTAATTGTCTAGAGAATTTTTCTCATGGAGGGAAGACTCAGTCTTTTGGTTTTATTCACCCTTTTGACTGATTGGATGAGGCCCACCCACATAATGAAGGGTAATCTGCCTTACTCTACTGATTAAAATGTAATGTAATCTAATGTTAAAATCTACCAATTGAAATGTTCATCTCATCCAGAAACACCCTTGCAGAAAATACTCAGAAAAATGTTTGACCAAATATGCAGGAACCCCATGGACCAGTTAAGCTGACATATAAATTTAACCATCCCACCATCTTAACTTTTAAGCTGTTTGAGATGTAGCACTTTTTGAATATGTTTGTTATACAGTTACAATAAATTTTATTGTGGAATAAAATCACGATTGCATAACAATATTACCTTTTTTCTACTTAAATGTAGGTGTGTGTGATTTCTATAAGGTAACTACTCAGAGTATTATTTTTAAGCAGTTATTTCCTAATGTGGTTGCATATTGAAATGGCCTAGGAAGTTCTTTTTGTCTGTTTTTGTTTTTGTTTTTGTTTTTGTTTTCGTGCGTGTGTGTTTTTAATATACGGCTCTGGTCGCAGCCCCAGAGAATCAGACTTAATTGATATGGAGTTGGACCTGGGCCTGGGAATTTTTAAAAATCTTCCTAGATGATTCCAACCACTGTTTTTAAAGTAATCCTTAAAAAACTCTTTTAAAAAACATCCACCACCTGCCCTTATGAAGTTCTCCCCTAAAAAGAATCTAAATCTGAACTATTTCTGTAGCTCCTTTTTGTCATTCCCACTGGGTAAACTCCAGAAGCTTCCTAAACTTGCATTAAATGAAATAATTTAGGATTAATTTGCCTCAATCCAACAGCGGCAGAAGCACTAATACTTTTGATGCTTTGACATCTTTGGGTCCTACCGAATTCATAGTGCAATAGGTTTTTGTTTTTTTTTTTATCTTTATTGACTCATTGACTCCCTTGGGGAAGTCTTCTCACCCAAGGGACTATTAGTCCAAGGCATGTATCATAGTCTATTTATCCATTAATCTACTGAAGGACATCTTGGTTTCTTCCAAGTTTGGGCAATTGTATAACACTGCTATAAACATCCATGTGCACGTTTTTGTGTGGACATAAATTTCACTTAAATACCAAGGAATATGATTCCTGGGTGGTAAGTAAAAGTATTTAGTTTTATAAGAAAATGACAAACTATCTTCCAAAGTGGCTCTACCATTTTGCATTCCCACCAGCAATGAATGAGAGTTCCTGTTGCTCCACATCCTCAGCAGCATTTGGTGTTGTCAGCATTCCACATTTTGGCCATTCTAATAAGCATGTAGTGGTATCTCACTATTGCTTTAATTTGCAATTCCCTAATGACATATGATCTTGAACATCTTTTCATCTGCTGTATGTCTTCTTTGGTGTGGTTTCTATTAAGATCTTTGTCCCATTTCTTAATAGTTTGTTTTCTTATTTTGGGTTTCAAGAGTTCTTTGTGTATCTAGGATAATAATCCTTTTTCAGATATGTATTTTGCAAATAGTTTCTCCCAGTCCATGGCTTGTCTTCTCATTCTCTTCACTCGACAGAGCAGTTTTTTAATTATAATGAAGTCTACCTTAACAATTATTTCTTTCCTAGGTTGTGCCTTTGGTATTATATCTAAAGAAATCATTGCCATACCAAAGACCATCTAGCTTTTCTCCTATGCTATCTCCTAGGAGTTTTACAGTTCTGCAATCCATATTGAGTTAATGTTTGTGGTGGAGAGAAGGTCTTTGTCTAGATTCCTTTTTTTTTTTTTTTTCATGCAGATTGTCCAGCTGCTCTGGCACTATTTGTTGAAAAGACTATCTTTGCTCCCTTGTATCACCTTTGCCCATTTATGGAAGGTCAGTTGATATTTATGTGAGTCTATTACTGGCTCTCTAATCTGTTCCATTGATGTATCTGTTTATTCCTTCACCAATACCACACTGTCTTGATTGCTATGGCTTTATAGTAGCTCTTAAATTCAGCTACTGTCAGTCCTCTGACTTTGTTTTCCTTCAGTGTTGTGTTGGCTATTCTGGATATTTTGCCTCTGCATATAAAATTTAGAATCAGTTTCTCTATATCCACAAGGCTATGGAAATTTTTATTGAGATATTATTGACATATAACATGGGCTACGGAATTTGTATTACATTTGTAAGCAATGGACCACCATTAAAATAGGTAGAAGGAAGGTTGACATGTACATAGTGAGCTTTAAAAAAGTAATTTTGGAACTGAATAGATTAAGAAAGTAATACAGTAGCAGTGGAAAGATGGTCCTATTTCCTTCCCTCCCTTGTCCCTTGCTTTGCACTCTCCTTCTCCCCAATTTACTTTTCCTTAATCTAGGCATAACCTGTGTTCACTTTCATCCTCTACATGGGACCTCTCTGTCAAGACTCAGCAGAAAAACCAACATAATGTGGGAGGGGTATTGTAAAAAAAAAAGGAGTGGGTTAATGATAAAAATGTAGAGTTTTTGTATGCATTTGAAGTGAAGTTGTTATCAGCTTAAAATAGACTGTTATAAATATGCGATGTTTTATGTAAGCTTCATGATGACCACAAAGCAAAAACCTATAGTTGATACATGGAAAAATAAAGAGAAAAGAATCAAAGCATACCACTACAGAAAATCATCAAATCTTAAAAAGAGACACAGAAAGAATGATAAATGAACAAAAGAATTATAAAAAAAGGGCTCCTGGTTGGCTCAGTTGCTTAAGTGACTGCCTTCGGCTCAGGTCATGATCCTGGAGTCCCGGGATCGAGTCCCACATCGGGCTCCCTGCTCAGTGGGGGGTCTGCTTCTCCCTCTGAACCTCTTCCCTCTCATGCTCTCTCTCATTCTCTCTCTCTCAAGTAAATAAATAAAATCTTTTTAAAAAAGAATTATAAAAACAATTGGAAATCAATTAAAAAACTGGTAACAGTAACCCCATATCTATCAATAATTACCTTAAATGTAAATGCTCTAAAATCTCCAATCAAAACACATAGAGTGGAGAGGGGCAGAGCAAGATGGAAGAGGAGTAGGAGACCTGGATTTCGTCTAGTTTTAGGAATTCAGCTGAATAGGGATCAAACCATTCTGAACACCTACAAACTCAACAGGAGATCGAAGAAAAGAACAGCAACAACTCTCCGAACAGAAAAGCGACCACTTTCTGGAAGGTAGGACGTGCGGAGAAGTGAATCTGAGGCGATATTCGGGAGGATAGATGGCGAGGGAGGGGGCCTCCATCGGCCGCTTCTTGCAAGTGATAGAGCCGCAGAGCACAAAATTGGAACTTTTAGAAGTTGGCTCCGCTGAGGGATGTCACTCCAGTGGCTAAGCAGGGGGTGGAACCCTCACGGGACAGTGTGGTCTCAGGACCCTCAGGGTCACAGAAGGGCTGGGGGTGCCTGAGTGCAGCGGAGTTCCTGGGTATCAGAGCAGGGAAGCCAGCTGCAGAGACAGAGCCGAGACGCGGGCTCTCAGCTTGGGGTGGCCATAAACTGTGATCCGCAGCACAGTCGGGCCACTGCCTCCAGCAGGGACCCAACAAGCGGCAGATCCGGGGAGACTCCCTTCCTCCTCCGGGAGGAGCGGCAGGAGAACACACCACAGGGATCTGCTGGGTTTGGAGACTCCACACCGAGTTGGGTGCCAGAGATAGAAACGCTTGGTCACAGGCTGGGTGAGCACGGAGTGCGGCCGGAGACTGGGGAGACAGGAGTGATTGACTGCTTTTCTCTGGAGGCTCACTGAGGAGTGGGGCCCCGAGTTCTTGGCTCCTCTGGGCGGAGATTGGAGGCCGCCATTTCCACTCTCATCCTCCAAAGCCACATGGAAAGCTTGCAGGGAACAAAAGCTCCCAGAGCAAACCCGAGCAGATTACTTAGCCCGGACCCGGCAAGGGTGGGGCAATTCCGCCTCCGGCAAAGACATTTGGGAACCACAGCAACAGGCCCCTCCCCAAGAAGATCAGCACGAACAGCAAGTCAAGACCAAGTTTACCGATCAAGGAGAACGGGAGAACTCCAGCGCTAGGGGAATACTGCAAATAAAATTCATGGCTTTTTTCCCATGATTCATTAGTCTTTCAAAGTTAATTTTTTTTAATTGTTTTTTGAATTTTTATTTTTCCCTTTTTCAACCAACATCTTATCAATCCCTTTTTAAAAAAATTTTTTTTTATTTTTCATGTTTAGAGTCATATTCTATCCCTTCATAGTAGTTACCCTTATTTTTGGCATATATATATATATATATATAAGTTGTTCTCTCTTTAAAATTTTGAGGTACAGTTTCTTCTAACAGATCAAAATATACCCTAAATCACTAGTGTATGGCTTTGTTCTAGTCTCCTGCCTGATCACATTCTCTCACTTTTCTTTAATTTTTTTTTAAACCTTCTTTTCTCAAACAACTTCTTATCAATTTCTTTTATAAAATCTTTTATAATTTTTATCTTTACAGTCATCTTCCATCCCTTCATTGTATCAACCCTTATTTTGTACATATATAAGTCTTTCTTTCTTTAAAATTTTAGGAGGAACTTTCTTCTAACAGCCAAAATACACCCAAAATCTAGTGTGTGGCACTGATCTATGCACTAGCCTGATCATATTTGATCATATTCTGTTTTTTCTTTGTTTTGTTCTGTTTTTGTTTGTTTTTATCTTTTTCTTTTTCTTTTGTTTTTCCTCTTTCTTTTTTCTTTCTTTCCCTTTCTCCCCTGGTTTCAGGTCTTTTCTGATTTCTTTAGAGTATATTTTCTGAGGATGTCATGACCTGTTAGCATTTTGTTCTCTCATTCATCTATTCTCCTGTGGACAAAATGACAAGATGAAAAAAATCACCTCAACAAAAAGAACAAGAAGTAGTACGGTCTGCCAGGGACCTACTCAATACAGACATTAGTACGATGTCAGACCTAGAGTTCAGAATCATGATTTTAAAGATACTAGCTGGGCTTGAAAAAAGCATGGAGGTTATTAGAGAAACCCTTCCTGGAGAAGTAAAAGAAATAAAATCTAACCAAGTCAAAATCAAAAAGGCTATTAATGAGGTGGAATAAAAAATGGGGGCACTAACTGCTACAATAAATGAGGCAGAAGAGAGAATCAGCAATATAGAAGACCAAATGATGGAAAATAAAGAGGCTGAGAAAAAGAGAGATAAGCAAATACTGGATCACGAGGGCAGAATTCGAGAGATAAGCGATACGATAAGATGAAACAACATTAGAATAATTGGGATCCCAGAAGAAGAAGAAAGAGAGAGAGGGGCAGAAGGTATATTGGAGCAAATAATAGCAGAGAACTTCCCTAATGTGGGGAAGGAGACAGGCATCAAAATCCAGGAGGCACAGAGAACCCCTCTCAAAATCAATAAAAATAGGTCAACACCCCAACATCTAATAGTAAAAGTTACGAGTCTCAGAGACAAAGAGAAAATCTTGAAAGTAGCTCGGGAGAAGAGATATGTAACCTATAATGGTAGAAACATTAGATTAGCAACAGACCTATCCACAGAGACCTGGCAGGCCAGAAAGGACTGGCATGATATCTTCAGAGCACTAAACGAGAAAAATATGCAGCCAAGAATACTATATCCAGCTAGGCTGTCATTGAAAATTGAAGGAGAGATAAAAAGCTTCCAGGACAAACAAAAACTAAAGGAATTTGCAAACACAAAACCAGCCCT
>NW_027397071.1:43757928-43787184 GCF_003265705.2 Callorhinus ursinus
GCATCAGGGAAATCCAAATCAAAACCTCAATGAGATACCACCTCACACCAGTCAGAATGGCTAAAATTAACGAGTCAGGAAACAACAGCTGTTGGTGGGGATACGGAAAAAGGGGAACCCTCCTACACCTTTGGTGGGAATGCAAGCTGGTGCAACCCCTCTGGAAAACAGTATGGAGGTTCCTCAAACAGTTGAAAATAGAGCTACCATACGATCCAGCATTTGTACTACTGGGTATTTACCACAAAGTTACAAATGTAGGGATCCGAAGGGGTACGTGCACCCCAATGTTTATAGCAGCAATGTCCACAATAGCCAAACTGTGGAAAGAGCCAAGATGTCCATCGACAGATGAATGGATAAAGAATAAGTGGTATATATACACAAAGGAATAAAATGCAGCCATCAAAAGGAATGAGATCTTACCATTTGCAACAATGTGGGTGGAACTGGAGGGTGTTATGCTGAGTGAAATAAGTCAATCAAAGAAAGACATGTATCCTATGACCTCACTGATATGAGGAATTCTTAATCTCAGGAAACAAACTGAGGGTTTCTGGAGTGGTGGGGGGGTGGTAGGAACAGGGTGGCTGGGTGATAGACATTGGGGAGAGTATGTGCTATGGTGAGCGCTGTGAATTGTGCAAGACTGTTGAATCACAGATCTGTACCTCTGAAACAAATAATGCAATATACGTTAAGAAAAAAAAAAAAAGAAGATAGCAGGAGGGGAAGAATGAAGGGGAGTAAATTGGAGGGGGAGACGAACCATGAGAGACGATGGACTCCGAAAAACAAACAGAGGGTTCTAGAGGGGAGGGCGGTGGGGGGATGGGTTAGCCTGGTGATGGGTATTAAAGAGGGCACGTTCTGTGTGGAGTACTGGGTGTTATGCACAAACAATGAATCATGGAACACTACATCATAAACTAATGATGTAATGTATGGTGATTAACATAACAATAAAAAATTTAAAGTAAAAAAAAAAAGACATAGAGTGGCTAAATGCACCGGGGGGAAAAAAGAAAGAAAAAAAAAAGAACAAATTATTTGATGCCAAAAGAGACTCACTTCAATTTAAGGATACACATAGACTGAAAGTGAAAAGATGGATAGAGATATTCAACACAAATAGAAACCAAAAGAAAGCAGGGTAGCTATACTTATATGAAACAAAATAGACTTTCAGCCAATGACTGTAACAGGAGACACAGAGGTCATTCTATAGTGATAAAGGGATCGATTCACCAAAAGGATATAACATTTGTAAATATTTATGCACCCAATATAGGTGCATCTAAATATATAAACAAATATTAAGAGATCTGAAAGGAGAGACAGACAGCAATACAGTAAGAGCAAGGAACTTCAATACCCCACTTTCAACAATGGCTGGATTATCAAGACAGAAAATAAATAAGGAAACACTGAACTTAAAGGACACATTAGACCAGCTGATTTAACAAACATATACAAAACATTCCATCCAATAGCAACAGAATACACATCATTCTCAAGTGCACAAGGAGATTCTCCAGGATAGATCAAATATTAGGCCACAAATTATATCAGATAAAGGATCAGTATTCAAAATATATTTTTTTATCCTTCCAAACTTTTTATTTATTATGTTTTTGATTTAAATTTTGTTAACATTTGGTGCAATATTGGTTTCTGGAGTAGAATTCAGTGTTTCATACATACATACAACATCCAGTGCTCATCATAACAAGTGCCCTTCCTTAATACCCATTACGCATCTAGCCCATCTCCCTCCATCAACCGTCAGTTTATTCTCCATTGTTAAGAGTCACTTATGGCTTGTTTCCCTCTCTCCTTTTTTACTTTTTCCCCTTCTCATATGTTCATCTGTTTTCTTTCTTAAATTCCACAGATGAGTGAAATTGTATGGTATTTGTCTTTCTCTGACTGACTTATTTCACTTAGCATAATACACTCTAGTTCCATCCATGTCATTGCAAATGGCAAGATTTCATTCTTTTTGATGGCTGAATAACATTCCATTGTATACATAGGTATACCACATCTTCTTTATCCATTCATCAGTCAATGGACATGTAGGTGCTCTCCATAGTTCGGTTATAGTTGAAAATGCTGCTATAAACATTGGGGTGCATGTACCCCTTTGAATCTGCATTTTTGTATCCTTTGGGTAAATACCTAGTAGTATAAATCCTGGATCGAGGGTAGTTCTATTTTTAACTTTTGAAGAACCTCCAAACTGTTCTCCAGAGTGGCTGTACCAGTTCGCATTCCCACCAACAGTGCAAGAGGGTTCCCCTTTCTCCATATCCTCATCAACACCTGTTGTTTCTTGTGTTGCTAATTTTAGCCATTCTGACAGGTGTGAGGTGATATCTAATCATGGTTTTGATTTGTATTTCCTTGATGATGAGTGATGGTGAACAACTTTTCATGTGTTTGTTAGCCATCTGGATGTCTTCTTTGAAACAGTGTCTATTCATGTATTCTCCCCATTTTTTAACTGGATTATTTGTTTTCTGGGTGTTAAGTTTGGTAAGTTCTTTATAGATTTTGGATAGTAACCCTTTATCAGATATGCCATTTGCAAATATCTGCTCCCATTCTGTAGACTGCCTTTTAGTTTTGTTGGTTGTTTCCTTCCCCGTGCAAAAGCTCTTTATCTTGATGAAGTCCCAATAGTTCATTTTTGCTTTTGTTTCCCTTGCCTCCAGCAACATGTCTAATGTATTTAAAAAATTATACAACCTGGGATGCCTGGGTGGCTCAGTCAGTTAAGCATCTGCCTTCAGCTCAGGTCATGATTCCAGCGTCCTGGGATCAAGTCCAGCATCGGGCACCTTGCTTGGAGGGGAACCTGCTTCTCCCTCTGCCTGCTGCTCCCCCTGCTTGTGCTCTCTCTCTCTCTCTCTCTCTCTCTGACAAATAAGTAAAATCAAATAAATAAAATAATTAAAAATAAAAAATTAT
Source organism: Callorhinus ursinus (assembly GCF_003265705.2). Taxonomy (NCBI): domain Eukaryota; kingdom Metazoa; phylum Chordata; class Mammalia; order Carnivora; family Otariidae; genus Callorhinus; species Callorhinus ursinus. Next base: position 43,760,902 of record NW_027397071.1, read on the forward strand.
ACAACTCAACAGCAAAAATTCTGTTTAAAAATTGGCAGAGGAACTGAAATACATTTTTTCCAAAGAAGACATAAAAGTGGACACACTCTGGACTCCAGGAAACAAAATGAGGGTCACAGAAGGGAGGGGGGTTGGGGCTGGGGTAGCCAGGTGATGTGTATTAAGGAGGGCATGTGTTGTGATAAGCACTGGGTATTATACAAAACTAATGAATCATTGGACATACATCAAAAACTAATGATGTACTATATGTTGGCTAATAGAGCATAATAAAAAAATAATCAATTTAAAAATAAATTTAAAAAATAAAATTAAAAAAATGGCACATGAAAAGGTGCTCATTATCACTACAATCATCAAAAAGACAAGAGATAACAAGTGTTGACTCGAATATGGAAAAAAGGGAATCTTTATGCATTGTTGGGGGGAATTGAAGTTGGTACACCCACTATGGAAAACAGAATTGAAGTGCCTCAAAAAATTAAAAATAGGACTACCATATGATCCAGTGATATCACTTCTGGGTGTATATCCAAAGGAAATGAAAACAGGATTTCAAATAAATATCCACAACCCTTGTTTATTGCAGCATTATTCACAATATCCAATATAGAGAAACAATCTTAGTGTTCATCAATGGGTGAATGGAGAAAGATGCGAAATACACACAAAAGGAATATTGTTCAGACACAAGAAAGAAGGAAATTCTGCCATTTGTAACAACATGGGGTGATCCTTAGAGGCATTATGCTAAGTGAAATAAGTCAGAGAAATACAAATACTGTATATTAACTATATGCAGAATCTAAAAGATGAACTTGTAAAAACTAGGAGTAGAACATTCGTTACCAGAGATTATAAGGTGGGAAAAATGGGGAAACATTGGTCAAAGTGTACAAACATTGGTGATTATAGTTAATAACAATGTATTATATAGTTGAAAGTTGCTAAGAGAATAGATCATAAATGTTCTCACCACACACACACACACACAAATTATAATTATGTGATGTGATAGAGGTGTTACCAAAAAAAAAGAAAGGATAATTATGTGATGTGATAGAGTGTTAGCTAACACTATGGCGATCATCATTTTGCAATGTGTAAGTGTATCAAATCAACACATGTACACCTTAAACTTTCACAATGTTATATGTCAATTATATAACAATAAAGCTGGAAAAAATAAAATATTCTGTGGCTGCTTTTAAGTTTTTCTCTTTACCACTGATTTTAAGTAATTTGATTATGATCATCTTGGTGTAGCTTTCTTCATGGTTTTTGTGATTAAGTTTCATGGAGCTTCTGGGACCAATAGGAACTTGGAAATAATTACAACCGTTATTTCTTCAAACATTTTTTTTGCCTGTCATTCCCACTGCCCACCAGTCCTAGGATTCCAACTACATGAGTGGTATACTGTTTAGTATTATCTAGGCAGAACCAGCTAGATAATTTGCAGGGCTGGGTGCAAAACTAAAATGAGGGAACCCTTATTCAAAAACTGCTAAGAATTTCAAAAGGCACCAATGGAACATTAAACCAAGTGAGCACTCCTTCTGAGTACAGGGGTGATGTGACAAGAAATGTAGCTCATAGGTAATCAAAACTTTTTTCATAGTATTTCAGTCTTTTTCTCATCCTTCATCTTGGATAGCTTGTGTTGCTATGTTTTTAAGATCATTTATCTCTTCTGTAGTGTCTAAACTGCTGTTAAGCTCATCCAATGAATTTTTAATTTGGGGTACTGTATTCTTAGTTCTACAAGTACCATTTGATTCTTTCATATTTCTTCCATTTCTCATTATGTTCATGTATTCCTATATATCCTTAATCATAAATTAAGAATAATTAATAGTTGAGATATTCTGTCTAGTCAGAAAACCAATGTTTCTCAGCACTATGTAATCTCCAGAATCTCTTGTTCAGCTCAAAAGAAAAAAGAAAGAAGAAAAGACCTGTAGCTGTTCTTTGCAAGACCTCAGTCATCCTGTGCATGGGCAGCTTAGCAGCCAAAATTCAAGAACCCCTTTGAAGATTCCTCGTTCCTCAAGCTCACTTTGCTCATTCTCCCTAAACACCTTTAGCATTTATTACTTTGTTTGACATTTATTATATGTATCACGGATAGAAATCCAGGGAGCAAGTACAATCGTTTATAGTACTACAATTTTTTTTTAAGTAGGCTCCATGCCCAGCATGGAGCCCAATGCAGGGCTTGAACTCAAACCATGAGATTGAGACCTGAGCTGAGATCAAGTGTCAGATGCTTAACCAACTGAGCCACCCAGGCGCCCCTACAATTTTTTTTTTTTTGGAATACCTTCTCTAAATATTTTCCCCAAAATTACACAAAAATTATCTACCTTTTATTTATAATAAATATCATTCCCTGGCAAAGCAAAAAAACATGCTATATACCTATGAAAATGAGAGTTCAAATCAGGCCCAATGTATGTAATAATTTTTGTCTTTGGTATATAAATATTTGCTTAGATTTCATTTATATACATAGCATAATCATGTATTTTTAAACTATGTTAAAGATTGGAATAAACTCCAACAGGTTCATTCATATATGCTATGCACCAAGTTTCTAAAACATTAGAGAAAACCAACTTAACAAGGGCTGTTGAGTGAACTGGACATTGTTTAGTGCTCAGAATTCAGAACCTCCTGCCAACCCTGTGCTCATATTTAACCTTCTTTTCAGTGTGGAATTGATTACTCTTTGTTCTATTCTTTTTATGAATTTCATGTTTGCTTCTATTAAGCTCTTTAAGAGTGTAAGTATCATTCATTAAAAGTTTCTTCATACCCTACAGCCAAAACAAACTAAAGAAGTAAACAGAAGATGGTAACTGTCATCCACAAAGCCTAATTTCAAATTGTTGAATTCATCAAAATTGTCTCATTGTTCTCATTAACTAGCTTATTTTAAGTGCTAAAAATTTGAATTTTTCAAATAAATTATTAGATACTGTCTTACATATTTTATAAGCCTTATATGTTGGAAATCCACAGTAGATATAATTTTTCATCAAAAATATTTCTCCTTCAAAAAATCAGTTTTGAAAATCACTATTTAAGATGAACAAAAATCTTCAATGTTCAGAGAAATCCTAGACTGATTCTGGCCTAAATATTTTGCTTTTTTCCTGGGCCTTCCTGTCTTTTTCTTTCTTGTCTTTCTGTAAACTCTTTCCCTCATTTCTACCTCCTATGACATGCAAAAAAAGCTACTTTTTCATGAAATTTTCATAACCATATTTCTAATAATAGCATGGATGTAACAAAATTTAATGAATATTATTCTATTGATATTTACTTTTTTCCAATATTTCTTCATTATAATGAGCACTATCATTAAGATATTCAAGACTATAGAACAGTTCATATTTTATATTATTTTCTCATGACAGACTCAAAGTAATGGAGCATTGGATAAAAACTACTATTATTGGGGCACCTGGGTGGCTCAGTCGTTAAGTGTCTGCCTTCAGCTCAGGTCACGATCCCAGGATCCTCAGATCAAGCCCCAAATTGGGCTCCCTGCTCCGCAGGAAGCCTGCTTTTCCCTCTCCCACTCCCTCTGCTTGTGTTCCCTCTCTCGCTGTGTCTCTCTCTGTCAAATAAATAAAGAAAATCTTTTAAGAAAAACTACTAGTATTTATTTCTTAAAAGACTTTTTAGCAAATCATTTTCAGTAGATAGTGAGAGCCACTTCAAATTGGAAAGCAAATACTATCTTATGTTATCTGCTCAAATTTAATTGCACAGAAGACCCTCTGCCTATTAAGTAATAGATTTGAACCTGTCAGACATTTGTTTTGCATTCCTTGCTCCAAGAAGACTTCCCTTACTCACCCTACTGCCACCCCGAGACTGGGGATATATTCCTTCCTATGTGCCCTCAGGAGCCCCTTTGCTTTTACATTTCATAGCTCTAACACTGTTTCATAATTGCTCTTGCATATGTGTGCCTTGCCCCTAGATTTTATGCACCTGTCAACAGGGCTTTATCTTGTTCACAGATCTATTTCCCAGAACCTGGAACAGTGTCTGGCACAGAGTAGAGATGAAGAATTTATGCTGAATTGATTAGTTATCTTTATTAAAGAAGTAGATATATATATGTAGAGGGCTAATTCTATTTATAATCCCACAGCCAGCCTCCTTCACTCCAAAGTAGGTGACAAGGGGCGCCTGGGTCGTTCAGTCAGTTAAATGTCCAACTCTTGATTTCAGCTCAAGACATGATTTTAGGGTCGTGAGATCGAGCCCCACCTCAGGCTCTACATTGGGCAAGGAGTCTGCTTGAGATTCTTTCTCTCCCTCTCCCTCTGCCCCATCTCCCACCCCCAAATCACACACACACACTCTCTCTTTTTAAAAAAAAAGGAAGGTGACAAACAAAAATTGCTAGACAACAAATTCATATAAAAGGAACCTTGAGAATATACATCAGGCCACTTAGAGATGCTGACTTTCCCATTCTAAGTTTGCCTCTGACAGGCAAATCATTTATGAATAAATTTTTTTCCCTTAATTTTTGCAATGAGAAAATAAACATGATGTCTCTAGAGCACTAGCATGAACATCATGCTCTGAAATTTGGCCCCAGAGGGAGAGGTCGGCAAGAGAAAACTGTCTTCTGAGACTTATATGCTAGTCACTTTTTATTTTATGGTCGCTATTATTTTCCCAAAGTAGGTTATGTAGCGAAAAAATATATCTTTTTAAAAATTAATATCAAACAACTCTGATATGCTTTTTTTGCATCATTAAAAGTCAAAGACTAAATAGTCACCTTCTGGCTTGGAAGCTCCTTCACCTTCTTTTAATAAGAAAGTCACAGAAAGAGATGTCTGTATCAGTTCCCAGAGAGAAAACTAGTAAAGTCCAGGGAAGACCACGGTGAAAAGATGCCTACTTTGGCAGTGATTGGATAAATTCTTCCTGTAAGTTTACTTTCACTTGTGGACTGTGTTCAGGCACATGGAGGGTGGTCAAGGGCAACAAGGAAAATGAGAATCTGAACTGGTGCTGGACAAAATTTGCTTTCCTTTGAATTAGTCTACAACACAAAATAATCTTTTGCAAAAGATTATTTTGATGCCCTCTATCAATTCCAAGTGACAATGTATTCCCATAGACAGGTTTTTCTGTGTAACATTTACTAATGTTGCAATAATGTTGCTGTAATGGAGTTTTAGAAAGGAAGTGTTACATCTTTCATTATATATTAATAAAGGTAGATGCATGCCTCAACTGCTTCCTGATAAAATATGACAAAAGTGAGCTTAAGCAGACAGTAAACTTAAATCATCCACTGCCTTCAGGGACACCAGTTTCTGAACCTCATATTTACCAGTGAAATTATATTAAATGGTGAAATAGTAGTTCTCTTGGTTTTTGCTTGTTTCGTACCATACAGTGCTGAAGCACTATATCCATCAGTCTTTTTTCCTTCTGCCAAATCTATTTCTCAGAGTGTCTGGCAGGACAGAAAGGAAGAACCATAGATGATTGCTAATGTGTTAGATTATTAAAAATTAAGACACGCAAAGTTCTCTTTTAAATTCATCTCCCAGGAAGGCATTCCAGGACACCTGAATGAAAGACAACTCCTTGACCACATTAACTTTCAATTGCTTCATCCAGAAGGTTGAAGGCCTGTCTCACAATCTGGGCATTCTTCTTCTTCTTCTTTTTTAAGATTTTATTCATTTATTTGAGAGAGTGAGTGAGAGAGAGAGCACGAGCCGGTGGGCAGGAGCAGAGGGAGAGGGAGAAGCAGACTTCCCACCAACCAGGGAGCCCGATGCGGGGCTTGATCCCAGGACTCTGGGATCATGACCTGAGCCGAAGGCAGAGGCTTAACTGACTGAGCCACCCAGGCGCCCCACTATCTGGGCATTCTAATGGCAGTGTAAATTACTGACTCTAAAAAAATAATCAACTTAATAAGGGACAGCCAACTAAATACCTGGAGTAAATTAAGCTCGATATTAATGATACTAGACAGTAGACAACCAGTATGACTCAGAATTCACTCTGCATCATGTATATCATCAACAAAGGTGTCTTTTACCATGGTAATTGATCTGGGATGTGTGAACAAATTTTAGGACAGGTGGGTAAAAACTATATCAAAAATAACAACAAATTGCAAAGCTTCCCTAAATATAAACACCTGAAATGTAGCCTCTTTGTTATGCCCTAGGGAAGGCAGAAGATCCCAAGATCTCTGTATAAAGATGTTTAGTATTCTACATTCATAGCAAGAACTGGTGATAAGATGCTGTAGTAGAAATCACCAGCCAACTTCTAGTTAGTATTCTGACATTAATTGGGTGACCTTGTGGGAAGTTACTTAGCTTTCTGACATAACCTGATTTTGTTATAAAATCAGTGGATTTTGCTATATGCTTTACATCCTCTTACAGCTATAAAGCCCCCCAAATTCTGCAATAATCTATTATGAAACATGTAACATAAAAGTGTTATTTTATTTACTGCTGAACTTCAGCACTTTGAATCGTGCCCGGCACATAGTAAATTTTCCATAACTACTTCTTGAATGAATAGAAGCATAAATAAGTGTTTGTTGAATGAATGCATATATAAATATGTATCCTTTCAATTTCTTACTAACTACATTATTATTTACATTCAGGGACTATGTGGTGAAGAATTTTTTGAAAACTCCCAAAGTACCATGAGCTAAAATCCATGGCACAAAAAAAGTTACAGAATAAAGATGATATTTTCTAACATTTTTTCCTCCATAAGATACCTAGAGATTAACATATGAGCAACCACATGCAGTGCAATAGACCAAGATCAGTGAAAACTGGTTAGTGTTTGGGGAAAAGAAAAAAGTATACAATAAAGTCCCTTTTTTTTAAATCTTTGAATCTTTTGAACAAATGTTTCCCAGCCTTCTGAGTTATAAAACATGAAATTAACAAATTCTGAGACTAGATATTCAGACATCTAAACTACAAATGAATCTTATCGTGGCCTTAGACATGCCTGTTGGACTCCTATTACCCATGTGCCTCATATGCGTATTTCAATTTGAAACTAGGAATATATGGTGACCGCAGGAGAAATACATCTTGTGCAAGCTGACATAATGATTTAAGTGCTGGCTAATGAGTTAATTTTTTGAGTGAAATCATTTGTATTTGTCCATTTAAACGCTGGAACATGCATCTTAAATGTTCGTTTGACTAGAATTAGTGCCAAGCTTTTGCTGTTGACAATAGATAATTATACATTCAACTTCTACTTAGAGCCATTTCTTTTCTATGATTATAAAGTCATTTCATCTGTATAAAAGAGAATTTAAAAGAGGGCAGTAGAAACAATGCAAGTAAAAAGGGGGAACACTTACAAAATTCAGTGTGCAGAGGCCTCATAGAGTTTAGAAAGGCAAATGAGTAGACAGAAAATAATTTTAATAAACTCATTTGTTGAGTGCCTACTATGTGCAATACATTACATAATACTCGTAACCATCATAAAAAATAGATATTATCACCATCTTATAGATGAAGAAGTTGAGGCTCAGCAAGATAAAGTAACTTGTTTAATGGCCAACTGTTAAAAAGTCAGATTTAAATCAAATTCTATTTGTCTCCACAGTCTACAATTTTGACCACATCAAACTTCCAAAAGTCCTTTTGGAACTTTTCATATATCAGTAATATAGTTATAGTGCCTTATGCTGAGAAATCATGATTTTGATTTTGATCTACACCTTGGTTGTCAAGGCTGATCACTTTGCTATTTTATTACATATGTTGCATTTATGAGGCCTTAATTAAAATGTGCTTAAATTTCCATATATTTTAGTATTTCAGAGCAGGTAAAACTTTAAAGACTGAATTCCAGTTTTTAGAGCTGAGCTAAAAACGTGCCTTTGACTTCCTGCTTCTGCCTTTCTAATCACATCAATCACAGTATCAAATCCATACCTCTCAGAGATAATAAGCTCTTTCACAATAGAGAACCACTCTGTGTATTTGCGTATGGGTGGGTATACACTTTAAATGTGAGATAGGTTGATTGATCGATCAATCTGTATCTATATTTCTATTTTTATCTACATTATATTTATATAGCTATAGATAGATCAATCGATCTCACATTTCAGAAATAAAAATTGACTGCATTCCTTTAAGAATCCATAGTTTTTATTTCCAATTTGTCTTCTTTAATCTTATTTCCTTCCTCCCAACAGAATTGAGGTCCCTGGAATTTTCAAATGGTTTCCTCTGTGTTTCTTGCATCTCCAATCTCTTAATTGTGGCCGCTCTTCCTCTCTTCATCCCCTACACCCCTACACCTTCCTCACTCAACTGCAGCACCCCAGCCTCCATGCTGTTCCTGAAACATGCCACGGCGCTCCTGTCTGAGAGTTTGCATTTATCATTTGACTTTTGCTTTTTCCTGGGATAGTCTCCCTCTCACCAGATATCCACAGAACTCACGCTCTTACCTCTTTTAAGCCTTTCGTCAAATGGAAACAGCTCAATGAGCTTTCACTAAAAACTATTACTTTAGGGGCGCCTGGGTGGCTCAGATGGTTAAGCGTCTGCCTTCAGCTCAGGTCATGATCCCAGGGTCCTGAGATCGAGCCCCACATAGGGCTCCCCGCTCAGTGGGGAGCCTGCTTCTCCCTCTCTCACTGCCTCTCCCCCTGCTCATGCTCTCTCTCTCTCTCTGTATTTTCTGTGTCTCAAATGAATAAATAAAATCTTTAAAAAATAAAAAATAAAAAATAAAAAAAATAAAAACTATTACTTTAGCAAACTGCTTCCCATAACCTACACTTACTCTGCTCTACTCCTCTTTTAGCATTTATCACCTTCAAACATACTAAATAATTTGCTTTTTATTTTGTTCATTGCTTATTGTCCATCTGCCCTCTATACAATAAAAGTTCCATGAGGACAAGGAGCTTAGTTTTCTTTATTGATATATTCCATAGTGCCCAACACATAAAAGGCCCTCGATAAATATTAGCTAAATGAATGAACATTTCATTTATATAAATTCTTAGAGTCAAGTTTCTTAGTCAAAGAATGGGTAGATTTTAAAATTCTGATGCTTCCTAGTAAACTGAAGAGTTTATGCTTATTATAAAAATTACCTAAGCCAACAAAAATTATGACCTTAAAATAGAACTGCTTAAAACTCTGCAGGCTTCACAGATGACTCACTGCCTTAGTATTTCTGCCTCCTGTGACCACCAACCACAATCATCTACAAAACCCCAACACTGAGGAGCACCAAACATTTCTAACTCCGATCTACTCACCCAACAGAGGTGCTTAAAACTTAGGTGCAGACAACCACTGTTCTAGACATGACAGTCCTAATCCAGGTGTTTGGTTTTATGGACCTTCTTTTATATGCAAACCCCAGAGGTACTGTTCTCACCTTCCTTTTCTGGATTTTATTGTTCGCTGGCTTTGACATACCTGGTTCCAACCCATGGTCCTAATTCTTATCCTGGGACCGTACCTCTGCTAATCCATGTGCCTGATGGGACTTGGATTCCTCTTCTTGCCTATTTCTTTCATATCCATACACTCCAAACTCATAGTCCCCATGCTCTCATTTTCTATAGAGTACATGCTATATAATTTATCACGCTAGATGGATGTGCCCTCAGTTGTACTCCATATTCAAGCAAATATAAATCAAATGCAAATGGAAAAAATTACATTTGTAAAACCATATATAAATATATATAATGTGCATATGTTCCTCCTATCCTTCCCTGTCAGGGTCCTTAACATATTATTAATGCATGTATCTATATCTCCTCCCTGTTTTTCTAAGCCTGGCTCCCATTTAATGTTCACTGCACATTTCAGAGAGTACTTTGTCTCCTTTGGCGTCTCTCTGATTACTGAGAAGAGTTAAGCTTGCTCTTAATTGTGCTCATTGTTTTGACCCTTTGAGTAAATGGAACAATTAAAGTAACACTTGGCTTTCCTTGTTATGTGCCCTGTGGTTCTCTCCTCTGCCACCGCGTGGCAGTCCACCTCCACAGGCCTCTGTCCCCATTGTGTTCCCGTGAGTTCCAACCCCATGCAGTGGCGGGAAGCTCAAAGTGACACCGACGTTCTTCTGTCACACTCTCTAATGACACAATCAACAAAAGTGTCACGTTAACCCAATTAGATGCAAATATATTCAGATGTATCTTTAACTCCCTTGTGTGCTACGACCCAGCATATGTGCATTTTTCTCAAAGTGTATTTCCACACATTTAGTATTCACCATCATAGTTTTGTACTAACTCCATCTCTGCAAGTTCCATTCCAACCTAACCTTTCTCTAACAGGAAGCACAGATTGATACTGATTGAATGGACCCTCTTAGATTTCCTTGCTATTTTCACTTCTAAGTCTTTCTAAACTTAAATCCACTTGCTTCTGTCTTATACCTGTGGTGTTTCCATTCCCTATTAATTCCTGATGACCTTTCCAGAAAGGTCCCAAAGCCAAGCTTAAAGGGTGATAGAGTTGGTTTTCATTGTTCCCTATCTCTTCTGGCTTCCAAACTGGACTCAGCTTCCTCATGTGGGCCATCATTCCAGCCCCCACTCATGCATCTTCTCACATCCATCATAGGTGGCATTATTCTCCACCTTAAAACGTAATGCAACCACAATAAAAGCCTTCGGTAAAACACCTCCGTCTACACCATCACCACCATCAATCCATCAACCTGTGGCCTCTATCTCCTTTGCTTAACCAAAGATTAGAAGCCTCAGACCAGGGAAAAGGTAAAGATCATGCATTACAAAACCAGCAGGGACCTTTTTGGAATAGGTGAGTAAGGCTGTGTTCTGTAAACTGTATTAGAAACAGAATATCTGACTTGATATGTTCAAATCTGGCTTTTTCTTTCTCTTTTCAGATATGTTTCAAGTCTCCCCACTCTCATCATTATCCTAAATGTGAGATTTTGAAGCCAACAAATTATCTTTTCAATCTTTTCTCCTGGTTGACAATATGTGCTGCAGTAATCAAGATTTGATACCACGTAGTTAGCATCATGCCATTGTCACCTGGATACAAATCTTAGTTGCACAATTACTTATTTCCACAGCTCACTATTTTTGAGAACTTGTGCAAATTACTTGGGCTTTCCTATTTGTAGTTTCCTAATCTGATAAATGAAAATAAGTGGAGTGGAGTGGATTGGAGTGGAGTGGATCCGGAGGAGCTGCAGAAGATATCCATCACAATCTATCCATTTTGCTCCTCAGCATCCATTCTGATCATTTATTTGGTGAAAAAAAAAAAATCTGTGTCCCCAATATACATGACAAATTATTAGCTATTACTTTATTGCAGAGTGAGACCATACTCCAGCCTAATTTATAAAACATTAGGTATGACCGACACCCTACATACAAGACAGCAGGAGGAAACACCAACAACTAATTAACATGCATTTTAGGTGCTCTGGTCACTGCCTTTGTAAATACTTACAAAGCCTCCACAGATAATCACAACTTCTTTTTTTCACAACCAAGTTGTTTACCTTACCCTCTTCATTTCTATAGGATCTGAGTCCTTACTGTTTCAATTACTAGTTGCCAGTTTCCCATTGAACAGGACTATTGGACATGAGAGTACTAAAGGATGTCCTAACAAATTCCCTAGGTCCCAGGCATAGTCCTCCTTATCCTGATCATGGAGCAGAAACTCATTTTTCCTTGACATTTGGGCTCAGTCACAATGGCAAATACAATGACCTCTTTCTCTGCCTGTTGCTTCATTGGTATGAGAAGCCCAGAGTAGCCAGAGTGTGGTCTGAACTGTCATTTCTTCAGAACTATAACTAATTTCCCTGATGGAAGCATTGCCCTCTTGAGCATTCAGACTTCCAAATCTACCAAGCCTAAGAACACATGTAGAGGAGGCAAAAACAACTTTAATATGTTGTTTGGCATAAAAGCAAGCAGTGCTCCTCTCCACCATGCATGGCAAGAAGATGGTCATCTGTAGGGTGCCTGGGTGGCTCAGATGGTTAAGCGTCTACCTTCAGCTCAGGTCATGATCCCAGGGTCCTGGGATCGGTCCCACATTGGGCTCCCTGCTCCTTGGGAGCCTGCTTCTGCCTCTGCCTCTCTCTCTCTCTGTCTCTCATGAAAAAATAAATAAAATCTTTAAAAAAAAAAAAAGAAGAAGATGGTCATCTCTAAACCATGAGGGAACTCACCAGAACCTGACTATGGTGGCACCTTGGTGACTTTAGTCTTCCAGCCTCCAGAACAGTTGAAATTGTGGAAAATTAATAAAAGCAAATCTATTTAGAATAGAGTTGGGAGGCCAGCAGGTGACACACTCATGCCCTGCCACTCATCAACTACAGACCCCACAGGAAGAGAAGCACCTTGAACATAGACACTTCTTAGTATCCCAGCAGGAAGAAGAAAGGTTTTCCTTCTCACTCAGCAACAGCCCAGCCAATGAGAGACAGTCACAACTCAGTGAGAAACCACTATACTTCGAACTCCCAGTTTACTCCAGTGGACTTTTTATTTATAACGTCCTTCCCAGTTCCCCCTCTTCCTCTATAAAAGAGCATTCCTCTCCTTTGTCTGGAGGACTTGCCTATGGTTTTACTACAGTTTGCTTGTCCTTGATTGCAATACTTTGCTATTCCCAAATAAACCCATTTTTGCTGGTAAAAAAAAATAATAATAATAATAAAAGTAAGAAGGGCTAATCTCTCTTTGCATCCCAGAGCCTCATATATTGACAAAGGGGGAGACTAACACAGGTGGGCTGATGGCATAAGGCATACACCGCAATCTTTATGACAGCACCCAACCCTCCAGGGAGCCACCTCAGAGCTGGTACTGTGACTGCTTCTGGTTCACTGGAGTGAGGTAAAATCAGTGAATGCTGTGGGCATGACCCCATTGCTACCCTTTCCTTGATATAAAATATGCCCTAATGGTAAGGAAATGTTTTGTGGAACAGTGTGGTGCTAGATATAGCACTCTCTGTAAGTCTCACTGTTGGTGCAGACAGAACCACTGTGGGCAGGGAGACAAATCTGTACCTAGAACATGTGTCTATTCTGATGGGAGCACAGCACCACCCCTGCAGTGTTGAAAGAAGTTTGATGTGATCAGTACATCACCAGATGACTGTCGGGTCCCCCTGGAGAATGATACATGTCCGGGATCTGCTTTGGTGAGGGAAAGTTCATGTTTGTGAGCTCGTGCAGAGCTACACACATTTGTGTGTAGGTCTAATAGACATGCTGTGAGAAAGTGGCAGATGGAGAGCCATCTTGCCAACATGATTACTGGGGCCTGCTCCCCAGAGGAAACACAGATGTCTCCCCACGGGGGGCTCACTGTGAAAAATGCATCACAGACCTCTCTCCCACACCTCCTAGCTCTCAGACTCCAGCCTGGTCCTGAGTCATACCTGTCCTGTGACTACAGAAGATGAGGAATCCATTAAAGCTGTTACTGAGAACTTCTGATTCTCTACTCATTTCAGTATTAGACATTCAAGCACTTTAATTTTTCTTTTCCCACTTCCCCTGACGAGAAGTTTATTTGTGACTGTAGAACTTCAGAATCTCACTTTAAGGGTGTAAATTCTGAGGCCACTCTTGAAACCAATTACTTTGTCAGTCAGGGCACACCCAAGCCCGGTAAGTGCAGAGAATTAAAGAGTTAAAGTTGCAGGTAGAGTCTAAGGAAAGCAACAAGGAATGAATAGATATTGATGTAATCAAAGAAGGTAGGAGCCAGGAGGGAGAGTTTTCAGGGAAAGATGAGAACACTTGTTGAAACCTACTTTATGCCACTCTTTTTATTTATATTGGCTTACATAATCCTCACAACAACCTTACAGAGTACCATTAGTATTATTTTATAAGTAGGAGCTTCCCAGAGTCACGGGGCTTACCCGAAGTCACACAAATATTGAGCAATAGAGCTAGAACTTGAGTGCAGGAGTTTCTCACTCTAGCCCCCTTCCTTCCCGCTGCCTCATGCCACACCAGAAGTGCTAGAAATCTCTTCTCTCCTGGCACACACCCACTCCCTACCCCTTCTCTTCTATCTTGTTCCTTTTCTGACTTTCATCCCATTACTTAGCTGGCCCAATTTAAACCACTGAGCTCAACACTGACTCACCTCAATTCTGTTCCTTTGCTCCTGTCCTCTGCTCTGCCCTAGGCTTTCAAGAAGACCTAGACAACAAAAGTCTCAGATAGAAGCTTTGCTGATGAACATCTAAAAATATTATTAAACATACATACATTGATCTTGTCACTCATTGAACTGGTATTTCTTGAGGTCCTACTTTGTGCGATGTATATGTTCTGGGCAAAGAATACATTAGTGAATAAAATATATTAAAACCCTTGCCTTCATAGAGTTTATATTCTATTAAGTTGGAGAGATAGATATTATGGAAGAGGAAGACGTAATAAGATAATAAGGAAGATAATAAGAGGGATAGGATGTGGGCAGGGGTTGGGGAGAGAGGCAGGCTGTGACTCCAATTTTTTTTATTTTTTTCAAGATTTTACTTATTTTTTTGACAGAGAGAGAGCACAAGCAGGGGGAGCAGCAGAGGGAGAGGGAGAAGCAGGCTCCCGGTTGAGCAGGGAGCCCGATGTGGGACTCCATCCCAGGACACCGGGATCATGACCTGAACTGAAGGCAGACGCTTAATCAACTGAGCCACCCAGGCACCACCAAGCTGTAACTTTAAGTAAGATGGCCAGGAGGGACGCCTGGGTGGCTCAGTCCTGGGATCGAGCCCCACATCAGGCTCCCTGCTCAGCTGGGAGCCTGCTTCTCCCTCTACCTCTCCCCCTGCTTATGCTCTCTCTCTGTGTGTGTCAAATAAATAAATAAAATCTTAAAAAATAAATAAATAAAATGGCCAGGAAAGTACTCATGGAAACAATGACATTTCAGCAAAAACTAGAAAGGGAGAGGGAGTCTTTATCTATTTAGGTGGGAAGAGCATTTCAAGCCGATGGAACAGTAAGTGGAAAGACCCCGAGGGAGAAGCCTGCCAGGCATCGATGAGAAATAAGGAGGAAGCCAGTGTGGCTAGAGAAGAGTGACTCAGGGGAAGGTCAGATTAGATGAAGTTAGGGAGGTAACAGAGGCCAGATTGTGCAATGCCTTAGAGCTTCAGTTTTTACTTCTACTCTGAGTGAGATGCAAAGCCATAAAGGGTTTAAACCAAGAAAGGACATGATCCGACTTCTGGGGTTCTTGGTTGGTTTTTTTTTTAAGATTTTATTTATATATTTGAGAGAGAGAGAGAGAGAGAGAGAGAACACGAGCATGGGTAGGGGCAGAGAAAGAAGCAGACTCCCCACCAAGCAGGGAGCCCGAAGTGGGGCTTGATCCCAGGGACCCCGGGACCATGACCCAAACCAAAGGCAGATGCTCAACCGACTGAGCCACCCAGGCGCAGCCACCCTGACTTCTGTTTTAATGGATCACTCTGGCTGCCTATGTAGAATGGACTGTGGGAGACAAAGGCAAAAGCAAAAAGATGGGTTAAGAAGCTATTGAAAATACATGCGTGCACACACACACACACACACACACACACACACTCCAATCCACTTATAGGAGTTTCTTTTATTATTTCTTTCTTTTTGTCATTTAATAAACATTTATTGAGTCTACTATGTGCAAAGAACTATAAATGATATTTTATAAACCCTCTAACCCACTGCCCACCCCTAACTGAGAACTTGAAAAGGGGATTGCTATTGACTGAGTGTTGTAATCCCCTAAAACTCATATGTTGAAACCTAATCCCCAACTTGATGGTATGTGGACATGGGTCCTTTGGGAGATGACCACAGTCTGAGAACAGAGGCCTCATGAATAGGACTTATGCCCTCACAAAAGAGGCTTCAGGAAGGTCTCATGCACCTTCCACTGCATGAGGACACAGTGAAAAGACTCTGAAGCAGGCTCTCACCAGACACCAATCTGCCAAGGCCTTGATCTTGGAGCTCCCAGCCTCTGGAACTGTGAGAAATAAAGTTCTGTTGTTTATAAGCCACTCAGTCCACAGTATTCTGCTATAGTAGCCCAAACGAACAAAAACAGGGCCTCTCTGCAAGCACTGCACCAGCATCCTGCCTTCCAGGAAGACCTGACAAAGCCTCGAAAGAATTTTTGTATCTTTAGTGCTTATCAAAGTAAAGACACACAAAAAAAGATACCAACTTTCTGGATTGCCACATAATCAGCTTCCTGCATTTGATATCATTCCCAGAACTGCTGCACGTTTCCAAAGAAAAACCATAGTGTTCATAGAAATAAGACTGCAGCCCTTAAAAAAGACACAGATAATATCAGCAATTATTTTTACGGCAAGAGGAACTTTCCATGTAATTCAAGAAACAACTACAGTCATTTTTGCTATTAGAAAATACACATAAACATTATTTAAAGTTTCTACATCTTAAGATTCCAGGAAAAGGAACTTTGTTTTTTAAATACCACTGAAATAATCTGAGGGCTCATAGCTCTGCAATAATCCTGATGCTGTCCAGGATGGAGGTTCTATAACAAGACTCTCGAATCAGAAAGTAAACAATCAGAGAGGCATAGGCCAAAGTCACTGAACTTCTTAGCTTTAGCAGGTTTCTTGTATTGAAGCATCACACAAGAAAAGCATTGACCTTAGAAATCATATATGTGCTTACTGCTCCTGAGATCTTAGGAAAATGAAACAGATCATTTCTATTATAGTGTCCTCCAGCTTGAAGTAAGAGGTTTTGGGAAGGGAAGAAATAAACAAGATTTGGGGGGAAGTATGATGTTGGAGGTTGCGTACCATCTGTCTTACACCCTGAAGCCTTGTTAATGCAGTTTTCTTTCCCATCTCTCCTCAATTGGCTCACTCATATTCATCCCTCAGTTTCCTCTGGGGCACATCTCCCGCAGAAGTCTTCACTCAACATTGAACCTCTCTAGTATTTGTGTGTGCATCTTATCACTTACCATGTATAGTGATTATCCTACCCATGAGATCATAAACCCCTTGATGAAAGGGATCTTACTCATATTTGTACCCATTGAACACAGCATGGAATTTAACAAACAATGTGCTCAATAAATGTTGATTATGTGAAATGGATTAAAGACTTAAACATAAGACTTGACATCATAAAACTCCTAGAAGAAAACACAGGAAAGAAGCTCCTTGGCAATGATTTTTTTTAGACATGACACCAACAGCACAAGCAACAAAAGCAAAAATCTGGAGAGTATAATGCTAAGCAAAATAAGTCAGTCAGAGAAAGACAAATATATGATTTCACTCATATGTGGAATTTAAAAACAAAACAAGGGGCACCTGGGTGGTTCAGTCGATTAAGTGTCGATTAAGTGTCGATTAAGTGTCTGCCTTTGGTTCAGATCATGATCAGATCTGATCCAGCCCTGTATCCCTGCTCCCTGTTCCTCGTGGAGCCTGCTTCTCCCTCTCCCTCCCTCTCCCTCTGCCTGCTTCTCCCCCTGCTTGTGCTCTCTCTCTATGTCAAATAAATAAATAAAATCTTTAAAAAATAATAAAAACAAAACAAATGAGCAAAAGGGGAAAAAAGAGACAGACAAACCAAGAAACAGACTCTTGGGGCACCTGGGTGGTTTAGTCAGTTGGCTCTTGATTTTGGCTCAGATCATGATCTTGGGGTCCTGGGATCGAGACCTGCATTGGGCTCCACACTCAGTGGGACATCTGCTCGAGATTCTCTTTCCCTCTGCCCCTCCCTCGGCTCATGTGTTCTCTTTCTCTAAAATAAATAGGTGCATATTTTTAAAGAATAAAAATAAAAGAAACAGACTCTTAACTACAGAGAACAAAGGATGGTTACCAAAGGGGAGGCGGGTGGGGAGGTCGGGGAAATAGGCGATGGAGATTAAGAAGAGCAGTTGTTATGATGAGCACTGGATGATGTATGGAATTGTCCAGTCACTATATTGTACGCCCAAAACTAATATAACACTGTATGTTAACTATACTGGAATTAAAATAAAAAGAAAAAAACAAACAAAAAAAGCAAAAATCAACAAGTGGGACAACATCAAAGTAAAAGCTTCTGACAGCAAAAGACACAATCAACAATATGAAAAGGCAGCCTAACAAAATGGGAGAGAATATTTGCAAAGCATATATCAGAAAAGCAGTTAATATCCAAAATATATAAAGAAATCACACAACTCAATAACAAAAAAAAAAGTCTAATTTAAAAATGGGCAGAAGAACTAAATGGACATTTTTCCAAGGAAGATATCCAAATGGCCAATAAATACATGAAAAGATTTTCAGCCTCAGTAATCATCAGGGAAATGCAAATCCACACCACAGTGAGATAGGATTTCACACCTGTTACAATGGCTATCATCAAAAAGACAAGAGATAACAGGTGTTAACGAAGGTATGGAGAAAAGGAAACCCTGTACACTGTTGGTGGGAATGCAAATTGGTGCAGCCACTATAGCAATGGAGGTTCTTCAAGAACTAAAAATAAAGCTACCGTATGATCCAGCAATTCCCTTTTAGATGTATACCCAAAGGAACTGAAAACAGAATATTGAAGATATATATGCACTCCTATGTTTATTGAAACATTATTCACAATAGCCAAGATTTGGAAACAACCTAAGTGTCCATCAAAGGATGAATGGATAAAGAAAATGTTGGGACGCCTGGGTGGCTCAGTCGTTAAGCGTCTGCCTTCGGCTCAGGTCATGATCCCAGGGTCCTGGGATCGAGCACCCCATCGGGCTCCTTTCTCAGTGAGGAGCCTGCTTCTCCCTCGCCCTCTGCTGCTCCCCCTGCTTGTGCTCTCTCTCTTTCTGACAAATAAATAAGTAAAACTCTTAAAAAAAAAAAAGATGTTGTACAAACGTACAATGGAATGTTACTCAGCCCTAAGAAGGAATGAAATCTTGCCATTTTCAACAACACGGATGGACCTAGAAAGTATGTTAAGCAAAAGAAGTCAGTTAGAGAAAGACAAATACCATATGATGTCACTCATATGTGGAATTTAAGAAACAAAGAAAATGAACAAAGAAAAAAAGAGACAAATAAAAAAAGATCAGACTCTTAACCATAGAGAACCAACCAGTGGTTCCCAGAGGGCAGATGGGTGGGGGATGGGTGAAATAGGTGATGGGGATTAAGAGCGCACTTATCCTGATGAGCACTGAGTCACGTATGCAACTGTTCATCATGTTGTACACGTGAAACTAATATAACACTGTATGTTAATTATACTGGAATTTTTAAAATAGATAAGTTAATAATGATTTTAAAATAATAAAACTTCTAAAGAAAGAGAAACAAGAAAGCCACCTTTACATTCAGCATTGTTATTTTACTCTGACTTCTTACGTGCCACATTTCTCAAGAATATCATTCTCTTCTTCCCTTGATTCCTCCCACCTCAAGATTTCCAGTTTGACAGGTTTTCTACTCCTTTAAATCCAAAATTTAGAAACTGCCAAGTGACTTCTCCCTTCTTTCCTCAGTCCCCAGAATATTCATCCATTTCCAAATCCTGCCTTTCTCCCTTCACAGACGCCCTCCTATCTTTTCCTTTCCACTGTAGTGCTATTGTTTATTTGGAACCCGAGCCCAGCTATTGCAATACCCTTCCAAAAGGTCTCCCTGATTCTGGTCTCTTCCCCTTCTGTGTACAACAACAAGATTACCCTCTTCTATCATCATGCCTCATCCTAGCATAAAAGATCTTTTTTTTTAAGATTTAAGGTCTTAAAATGTAAAAGACTCCTTTATCTGATCTCCCAGGCGGTACCTGATCTGTGTCCGTTTGCAAACCGGGGACTTCCTGGATGGAAGCTGAGACGGCCGCCTGCACACGCGGAGGCCAGGGAGAGACCGCGGAAGAGGCAGGTCACTGCAGCAGGTAGCAGGCGGGTTTCACACGGATGGGGGCTTCGGAGGCCCGTCTTCAGTTCCACAAGAGGACTGGTTTCCGCGCTCACGCACCAGAATCTTAAAAGTTTATGGAGAAGACTTCACTGACATATACAGTCCTGATCTCAACAACACCTCACTGGCTCCAGGCTGTGTCCTTGAAAATAGCTCCCACTGTGGGATGGGTAGCAGAAGGTACATTCCAAGGACAAGAGAGGTGGGGAGGAACCTCCTATTGCCCGCATCCAGCTCGAGAGTCAACCAGCGGTCAAGTCCTCTCGATGACCTCCTCCAACAATGTGGCACTGCCTACTTGTCTATCTTTTCCTCCTCATTCTCTGCCTCAATCGCTGTGCTGCTCCAGCCAATTAGGCCTTTTTAAGTTCCGCACACTCGCTGATTTCTTTCCCATAGCAGGACCGGGGTGCCGACTCTTCCTTTTTGTCTTTATGATCTCCCCTGGGACCTTTAGGGGGCTGGTTCTTTCTCATTTTCCAGTTCTGAGTCAGATATCACCTAATGAAGCCTTTCCTGAATACCCCTAATGAAGTGACTCTCATTCACTGGTTATTCTCCGTCTCATTACCCTGGATTTTATATTCTTAGCGATTGTAGCAATCTCTGATTATCTTACCCATTTATTTCTTTACTTGTTTATAGTCTAGTTCCCCCCACCAGAGGGTGATCTCCACAAAAATAAGAATTTATCTCTTATTTATTGCTGTACATATAGTTCATTGCATAGTTCCAGCTTCACAGAATGTGTTCAATAAATATTATTGAATAAATTCTCTCTCTCTCTCAATAAATGAATAAAATCTTTAAAAAAAAAAAGAAAAGAAAAGAGCTAGATGTAAATGCCTTGATATATGCAGCAAAAGACTGACCCAGGTTATCTCTAAGGCTGAGGTTATCTGAGGTTATCAGGAAAAGTCTGAAATTTCACATCCTTTTATGAAAACATTTGCCAAAAAAAGTATTTGCAGACAGCAATCATTTGAAATGTGACTACTGACAACTCATTTTTCTTCAATAATTTGTGTAAGGTCAAGAAGTCAGTTCTACAAGAACAAAGTCTTATATCTATAAATTGAAAATCTCTTTGATTCCTCTAAAAGTAAATTAAGAAGCTAAAAGCTTTGAAATATCAAAAGAATTATGTGTGCCCTTTACATAAAATGTGTGGGCGAAATTCTGGTCTGGAGCTTAAAAAAATTAATATCAGCATGATTCATAAAATAACTTCTCTTAAAACCAGTGAGGCCCCTAGAATTATGTTTCTAATGAAAAGCCTTAGGGAAATCACTGTGTCTAGCTGAGCTTTAGGACATCCTAACTTTCCCTCACATGTGTGGCCAGGGAGATATGTTCCTCTTAATGAGAAACTGCCCCTAAGGATATTTCTCAGAAGCCTCTTCAGCAGTTTTTTTTTTTCTTTTGCAGTTTTAATCTCCACATAGCAATAAGTCTTTAGCTGTATCTGACAAATTTACCTACCAATTTTTGTCATTTTATAAAAATGTTGCACATACATTTCAAATTGGCTAAAATGCAACTGATTTTTCCAAACTAATAACCACCTAACTCAAACCAATTATTAGAAAGTTAACACAATGATTCATTCCCTTACCTACTTCAGTTCTTTACTCAAAATGCCACCTTTTCAATGAGTCCCTCCCTGAGCACACTACCTAAAAATTGAATTCCACTGCCCCAAGCACACACAATCTCCCTCTCCTGCTTGATTTTTCTTCATAGCATTTATCATATTCTAAGAGCATATTGTGTATTTTATTTATTTATTATCTGTGTCAATCCTACTAGAATTAAGAATTAATTAATTAATCCTACTAGGATTAAGTGCCCTGAAGGTAGGAATTGTGGTCTGTTCACTATTGTATCTGAGGAACCCAGAAGAATATCTGGCACATAGTAGGTACTCAATAAATATTTGCTGAATGAATGAATGAGTGAACAAACGAATTCTCTTCCAGGAGACCTTTAAACTCAGACCCGACAGACCATTTGTGATAGAATCTGTGCCTGCTAAATGATACAAGCCCAGAAAATGATGTTACCAAGGAATTGCTTCTGTTTTACCTATAAATACATCTTCCTGGAATAAGAAAAGAGAGATGGCAGGTTAGCCAAAGCCCTGTCAAAACACTGTATACTCAACAATAGCAACAAAACATTACCCAGAATTCAACAAGAGCACAGGGGTTCATAAGCTTGTCTCCCACCTCAAAAGAACTATGTCTAACACTTTCCATATTGTACTTGGTGTAAATTGTTTGGATAACCTAACCACAAGGTTAATATAATAGACCACCAATATTCTAGCACCCTGGATGAAACAATAAAGAAAACAGTGACCTGATCATGGTTAAGCCTTAAACAACCTGTTTTGCTTTAGCAACCTCTAAAGACCCGTTTTTAAGAACTTAAAAATCATTTGTAACAAACTGGGCTCTGTGACTTTTTTCTGGTCTTACCTATTACCGACAGTTAGACTGTAAGAGATTGATGATGCCCCATGGTTTGTGTTACTGCTTTTAGAGGACTGACAAGACAGAAGTGGTTTAGGTCAAATATATTATTTAGAACTGCAATGGCAAGTGGGAATCAAGTTCAAATAACAAAAGTATAATGCCCAAAACCAAATGCCAAGACTTAAGATTCAGGGTTCAACAAACAAAATTAGAATTTACAAAGCCTATTTACAACATTTTTTTTTAAGATTTTATTTATTTATTTGACAGAGAGAGACACAGCGAGAGAAGGAACACAAGCAGGTGGAGTGGAAGAGGGAGAAGTAGGCTTCCCGCTGAGCAGGGAGCCCTATGTGGGGCTTGATCCCAGGACCCTGAGATCATGACCTGAGCTGAAGGCAGACGCTTAACGACTGAGCCACCCGGCACCCCTATTTACAACTTTTCATTCATTTATTCAATTAAGTACTTATTTAGTGCCTCTCATGTACTGTGGACTGGCAGTGCAGTCATGAACACTGCATTCCTGCTCACCAATTTCTTAAAGAATACTTCCGTCAGAAAACCCTTAATTACAGGTAAAATTCAAATCAGATATATAAGTTTCAGACAATCCAAAAGCATAATCAAAGAAATGGGAAAGAGATTATACCGATTAAGGCAAAATGAGAAGCTGCAATCGTGTTCCTAAGTCAAATGAAGATGATTCATAGAAAAAAATCAAATTAGTATCGGGGTGTCTGGGTGGCTCAGTCGGTTGAGCATCCAACTCTTGGTTTTGTCTCAGGTCATGACCTCGGAGTCCTGGGATCAAGCCCCAAGTAGGGCTCCACACTCAGTGGGGAGTCTGCTTGGGGATTTCTCTCCCTCTCCCTCTGCCCCTCCCCTCCTCTCTAAAATAAAGAAATCTTTTTAAAAAATCAAATTAATATCAAAAGTACTAAAGAAGAGGGATGCCTAGGTGGCTCAGTCAGTTAAGCATCTGACTCTTGATCTCAGCTCAGGTCTTGATGTCAGGGTTGTGAGTAGAACACGTCTCAACAAGCCAAAAACTTATGACAATTAGTACTGGTCTTTTTAAACTAGTATTTAGCATAGTATCTTCCCTTGAGGACCCTTGACAATATGTATCTCAGCCTTTCTTTTTCTTATCAATTCAAAACAAATGTTTTTCTCCATACATGAAACAAACAAAAAATGAGCCATGTCTAACAGTGAAATAATACAAGGATCCTTAGACTTGTCTCATCCTACAGTTCTCTTTTCTCATCACCACAGACACCACCCCACCCTGTATTCTACTGGATGGTATAATGGCAAAGAGCTTTGGACCAGGAATCATCATGTCTGGATTTTAGTTCTGGATCTACCACTAATCATCTGTGTGAACTTTGTGTGAACTGTGACAAGTTATTTAGCATATATTGATCTCATTTGTCTCATCTGCAAAATCGAATAATATCTGCCCTAACTACCTCACAGGTTGATTATAAAGGACAAATGGCATAATGTATTTGATAATTACCCATTAAATTATTTTAGGGCAAATATAAGTCCAATACCTATGTTTTTCTTAAAAGTTGTATTGACATTCAACAGTGTAAGCAAGTAGAACATGTGATTAATAAGATATTACTGTATGTAATTAAGATCTCAGTCATATGTCTTTTCAGATCATTATGGTGGATTTGAACAAAAGGATTTTTTAGTTGACATTCTATCAAGACCTCCAGAAGTTAAAGATTGTCGGGTGTATTATCTATCTAGTTATTTAAAAACAAAAATCAAAAAATAAACAAACCCTCATCCTACTTTGCAGTATTAAATTAATTGAACAAAGAGGCCCTTAGCCTGAGATAGTTCTTTTTTTGTTTGTTTGTTTGTTTGTTTGTTTTTAAGACAGATGGTTCTACTGCTTTGGCAGCCTACATAAGCAAACTCAGACCTTAGCCTGTAAATGCCTCAAGGTTCAAAAATCAAAACGTAGGGACAATCGATCACGAATAGCCAGTGAGGCTTTTCAAATAAGGCAACCATGTAAGCTACAGCCAACCAAATAATTTCCTCACCTTCTTTCTGTGTCTTGTCTATAAAAGTCTTACCCCTACCTCCTGTCTGTGGAGCACTCCTAACCACTTCTAGTTTTGGTGCTGCCTGATTAGAACAGACATTTGTTCAAATAAACTCTTAACATGATTAACATGCTTCAGTTTATATTTCAATAGCAGTATGCCTCACATTTTAATACAGAAATCCAGGAGTCATCCTAAACACCTACCTCTCCCTTTCCTAGCCTTCCTCTTATTTTGTTACCAAGTCAATTGTTCTTGATATATGTGCCAAATATGTTCACTTCTCTTTCTCTCCATGGTCATCATCCCATGCAGGGCAAGCTCATGATATTTACGCATCCCAGAATAGTTAATAATTTGGTGCCACTCAAAAAATATCCTTTAAATATTTGTGAAATATTTGTTTAGAAGAAGGCAAAGTCTTACAGGGGAAATGGAAGACAGCAGCACTCTTTCTCTTGTGCAATTCATTTCTATCCCTATGAGGCAAAAGGGCTCATCCATTTGATATGGTTACTATTGATTAATACTGGGACATTTTTCTTGTCAGAAGGTGGGTAGAGGTAATTCACACTTATCCCAAGTAACTAATTCAGTATTTCTTCAAACCACATGAAGACTCTTCCTTAGGAGAGTTTATTAAACAAAATTTTCTTCATGTTGAAACATGCACAGTCATAGTTTAGTACCCTTTAGTGAATGGCACTCTGGGAAACTACTTGGATGGTATATCTCTTCATCAAATTCTAACTGTCATCCTAGCGATCCTTAACTCTCAGCTGGACAACTAACTTGTAACTTGTTTTCTTAAATCAGTTCCTGAGCCCCTCTCCAATTCTGACACCAATTACCATCTGTGTTGTTTTTCCGCACTACCGAGCAATTCTCTGACACCAGCTGCATGTCCTACTATTCAACTCAATTCTGACACTCACTACTTGGAGACAGCACCAGATCCCACAGGTTAAGGGCTCAGTCCTACAAGACTTCTCTCCTCACCCATCCCAGATGCCAATTGCAATACCAGGTTGTTACCTGTGCTTCTGACCAACTGGCTATAAATGGAAGGTTCCAACAACTCCCACTTTAGGTTTGATTAATTTTCTAGAGTGGCTAACAGAACTCAGAGAAACATTTTACTTACTATATTACCACTAATTATGAAAGGATATAACTTAAAGATAACCAGAAGGAAGAGATGCATAGGGCAAGCTATGGGAAAACGGGCACTGAGCTTCCATACTCTTTCTGGGTACTTTTCCTGAACCCACACATGTTCACCAACTAGAAGCTCTCTGGTCCTTGTCCTTTTGTGTTTTTATAGAGGGTTCATTACATAGGCATGATTGATCAAATCATTGATCATTGGCAGTTGATTCAACCTCCAGCCTCTCTTCCTTCCCCAGGGGTGGGTTGGGAGGGAAAGGAACTGAAAATTCCAACCTTTTAATCACCTGGTTTGTTCTCCTGGCCACAGACTCCATCCTTAGGTATTATACAAAAGTCACTTCCTTAACATAACAAAAGACACTTTTATTGTTCTCTTCACTAGGAAAATTCCAAGGGTTTTAGGAGCTCTGTGCCAGAAATGGGACAGATACCAAACATATATTTCTTTTTTTTTTTTTAACGATTCCACCACATTTTTATTTATTTTTTTTTAATTTTTTTATTATTATGTTAATCACCATATATTACATCATTAGTTTTTGGTGCAGTGTT
>NW_027397071.1:43792184-43807879 GCF_003265705.2 Callorhinus ursinus
GAGTTTTGATCAAGAAAGGATGCTGTACTTTGTCAAATGCTTTTTCTGCATCTATTGAGAGGATCATATGATTCTTGCTCTTTCTTTTGTTAATGTATTGTATCACGTTGATTGATTTGCGGATGTTGAACCAGCCTTGCAGCCCAGGAATAAATCCCACTTGGTCATGGTGAATAATCCTTTTAATGTACTGTTGGATCCTATTGGCTAGTATTTTGGTGAGAACTTTTGCATCCATGTTCATCAAGGATATGGGTCTGTAATTCTCCTTTTTGATGGGGTCTTTGTCTGGTTTTGGGATCAAGGTAATGGTGGCCTCATAAAATGAGTTTGGAAGTTTCCCTTCCATTTCTATTTTTTGGAACAGTTTCAGGAGAATAGGTATTAATTCTTCTTGAAATGTCTGATAGAATTCCCCTGGGAAGCCATCTGGCCCTGGGCTTTTGTTTGTTGGGAGATTTTTGATGACTGTTTCAATTTCCTTAGTGGTTATAGGTCTGTTCAGGTTTTCTATTTCTTCCTGGTTCAATTTTGGTAGTTGATACATCTCTAGGAATGCACCCATTTCTTCCAAGTTATCTAATTTGCTGGCATAGAGTTGCTCATAATATGTTCTTATAATTGTTTGTATTTCTTTGGTGTTGGTTGTGATCTCTCCTCTTTCATTCATGATTTTGTTGATTTGGGTCATTTCTCTTTTCTTTTTGATCAGTCTGGCCAGGGGTTTATCAATCTTGTGAATTCTTTCAAAGAACCAGCTCCTAGTTTCGTTGATCTGTTCTACTGTTCTTTTGGTTTCTAGTTCATTGATTTCTGCTCTGATCTTTATGATTTCTCTTCTCCTGCTGGGTTTAGGCTTTATTTGCTGTTCTTTCTCCAGCTCCTTTAGGTGTAGGGTTAGGTTGTGTATTCGAGACCTTTCTTGTTTCTTGAGAAAGGCTTGTATTGCTATATACTTTCCTCTCAGGACTGCCTTTGCTGTATCCCAAAGATTTTGAACAGTTGTGTTTTCATTTTCATTGGTTTCCATGAATTTTTTTAATTCTTCTTTAATTTCTTGGTTGACCCATTCATTCTTTAGTAGGATGCTCTTTAGCCTCCATGTATTTGAGTTCTTTCCGACTTTCCTCTTGTGGTTGAGTTCTAGTTTCAAAGCATTGTGGTCTGAAAATAGGCAGGGAATGATCCCAATCTTTTGGTACCGATTGAGACCTGATTTGTGACCTAGGATGTGATCAATTCTGGAGAATGTTCCATGGGCACTAGAGAAGAATGTGTATTCCGTTGCTTTGGGATGTAATGTTCTGAATATGTCTGTGAAGTCCATTTGGTCCAGTGTGTCATTTAAAGTCTTTATTTCCTTGTTGATCTTTTGCTTAGATGATCTGTCCATTTCAGTCAGGGGGGTGTTAAAGTCCCCCACTATTATTGTATTGTTGTCAATGTGTTTCTTCGCTTTTGTTATTAATTGCCTTATATAATTGGCTGCTCCCATGTTTGGGGCATAGATATTTACAATTGTTAGATCTTCTTGTTGGATAGACCCTTGAAGTAGGATATAGTGTCCTTCCTCATCTCTTATTACAGTCTTTGTTTTAAAATCTAGTTTGTCTGATAAAAGGATTGCCACCCCAGCTTTCTTTTGGTGTCCATTAGCATGGTAAATGGTTTTCCACCCCCTCACTTTCAATCTGGGGGTGTTTTTGGGTCTAAAATGAGTCTCTTGCAGACAGCATATGGATGGGTCTTGTCTTTTAATCCAATCTGATAGCCTGTGTCTTTTGATTGGGGCATTTAGCCCATTTACATTCAGGGTAACTATTGAAAGGTATGAATTTAGTGCCATTGTATTACCTGTAAGGTGACTGTTAACTGTCTGTTGTCTGTGTTCTTTTCTGCTCTTTGCTGCTTTTAGGTTCTCTCTTTGCTTAGAGGACCCCTCTCAATATTTCTTGGAGGGCTGGTTTCGTGTTTGCAAATTCCTTTAGTTTTTGTTTGTTCTGGAAGCTTTTTATCTCTCCTTCTATTTTCAGTGATAGCCTAGCTGGATATAGTATTCTTGGCTGCATATTTTTCTCGTTTAGTGCTCTGAAGATATCTTGCCAGTCCTTTCTGGCCTGCCAGGTCTCTGTGGATAGGTCTGTTGCCAATCTAATGTTTCTACCATTGTAGGTTACATATTTCTTCTCCCGAGCTGCTTTCAGGATTTTCTCTTTGTCTCTGAGACTCGTAAGTTTTACTATTAGATGTCGGGGTGTTGACCTATTATTATTGATTTTGAGAGGGGTTCTCTGTGCCTCCTGGATTTTGATGCCTGTTTCCTTCCTCACATTAGGGAAGTTTTCTGCTATTATTTGCTCCAATATACCTTCTGCCCCTCTCTCTCTCTTCTTCTTCTGGGATCCCAATTATTCTAATGTTGTTTCGTCTTATCGTATCACTTATCTCTCGAATTCTGCCCTCGTGATCCTGTAGTTGTTTCTCTCTCTTTTTCTCAGCCTCTTTATTTTCCATCATTTGGTCTTCTATATCGCTGATTCTCTCTTCTGCCTCATTTGTCCTAGCAGTTAGTGCCCCCATTTTTGATTGCACCTCATCAATAGCCTTTTTGATTTCGATTTGGTTAGATTTTAGTTCTTTTATTTCTCCAGAAAGGGTTTCTCTAATAACTTCCACGCTTTTTTCAAGCCCAGCTAGTATCTTTAAAGTCATGATTCTGAACTCTAGGTCCGACATCGTACTAATGTCCGTATTGAGTAGGTCTCTGGCTGACGGTACTACCTCTTGTTCTTTTTGTTGAGGTGATTTCTTTCGTCTTGTCATTTTGTCCAGAGGAGAATAGATGAATGAGAGAACAAAATGCTAACAGGTTTACAACGTCCCCAACAAATATACTGTATACCAATCAGAAAAGACCTGAAACCAGGGGAAAAGAAAGGGAAAGAAAGAAAAAGAAAGAGAAAAAGAAAGAAAAAAAAAGATAAAAACAAAAACAAAACAATACAAAAAAAAAGCAGAATATGATCAAATATGATCAGGCTAGTGCATAGATCAGTGCCACACACTAGATTTTGGGCGTATTTTGGTCTGTTAGAAAAAAGTGCCTCCTAAAATTTTAAAGGAAGAAAGACATATATGTACAAAATAAGGGTTGATACAATGAAGGGATGGAAGATGACTGTAAAGATGAAAAGTATAAAAGATTTTATAAAAGGACTTGGTAAGATAAGTTGTTTGAAAAAAGAAAGAAGATTTAAGAAAAAAAAGAAAAAAAGAAAAAAAAAAGGAAAAAGGGAGAGAATGTGATCAGGCAGGAGACTAGAACAAAGCCATACACTAGTGATTTAGGGTATATTTTGATCTGTTAGAAGAAACTGTACCTCAAAATTTTAAAGAGAGAACAACTTATATATATATGCCAAAAATAAGGGTAACTACTATGAAGGGATAAAATATGACTCTAAAAATGAAAAATAAAAAATGTGTTTTTTTTTAAAAAAAGGATTGATAAGATGTTGGTTGAAAAAGGGAAAAAGAAAAATAAAAAAAAAATAGTCAACAAAAATTAACTTTGATGAAATAATGAATCATGGTAAAAAAAAAAAAAAAAAAGCCATGAATCTATGTGCAGTATTCCCCTAGCGCTGGAGTTCTCCCATTCTCCTTGATCGATCAACTTGGTCTTGGCTTGCTGGCTGTTTGTGCTGATCTTCTGGGGGAGGGGCCTGTTGCTGTCTTTTCCAAATGTCTTTGCCGGAGGCGGAATTGCCCCGCCCTTGCCGGTCCGGGCTAAGGAAGCTGCTCCGGTCCGCTCTCAGGAGCTTTTGTTCCCTGCAAGCTCTAGGCACAGCTTTGGAGGACCAGAGCAGAAATGGCGGCCCCCCAATCTCCGCCCGGAGAAGCTGAGAACTCGGGGCCCCGCTCCTCAGTGTGCCCCCAGAGAAAAGCAGTCACTTCCGTGTCCCCGGTCTCCGGCCGCACTCCGTGCTCACCCGGCCTGTGATCGAGCGTTGCTATCTCTGGCACCCGACCCCGCACGGAGTCTCCAAACCCAGCAGATCCCTGCAGTGCGTTCCCGCACCGCTCCTCCCCGGGAAGGAAGGGGAATCTCCCCGGATCTGCCGCCTGTTGGGTCCCTGCTGGGGGAGCCGTGCCCCGACTGGGCCGCAGATCACAGTTTATGGCAACCCCGAGCTGAGAGCCCGCACCTCGGCTCCGTCTCTGCAGCCGGCTTCCCCGCTCTGATACCTGGGAGCTCTGGCACACTCAGGCACCCCCGGTCTCTCTGTGACCCCAAGGGTCCTGAGACCACACTGTCCCGGGAGGATTCCACCCCCCGCTTAGCCACTGCAGCGACGTCCCTCAGCGGAGCCAACTTCTAAAAGGTCCGATTTTGTGCTCCACGGCTCTATCACTTGCCAGAAGCGGCGGGCGGAGGCCCCTCCCCCGCCGTCTATCCTCCCGAATATCGCCTCGGATTCACTTCTCCGCACGCCCTACCTTCCAGTAAGTGGTCGCTTCTCTGTTCAGAGAGTTGTTGCTACTCTCCTGTTCGATCTCCTGTTGAGTTCGTAGGTGTTCAGAATGGTTTGATCCCTATTCAGCTGAATTCCTGAGACCAGACGAAATCTAGGTCTCCTACTCCTCCGCCATCTTCTCCACCACCCCAAACATATATTTCTTATTATAAATCACAGTATCACATCCTCTAATCCTTTTTCTACACTGTAGACAGAGTGAGCTTTACAAAATGCCTATGTTACTCTCCTACATAAAACATGCTGCTGATAGCTTCCCATTTATCTTAGGATAAAACAGAGTGCTAAACAATGTCTACAGGCCCTCATTATCTACCTTAACTGCTCTCCAGTTTCATCTGATGCCCCTCTTCAAATGCCAGACCCACTTCTTCCAGCTCCACCAGTATGTCATATTCCTTCCAACCTGAGGACTTCTGCACATGCTCCTTCTGTCTGGACTATTTCCCCAGGCCCACCCCTACCCCTCCACATGCTTTGCTTATGAACTTTATTCCATGACCTTTCTGCCTAGATGACATTCCCATAATTTAGTCCTTCAATACGATGCTTCTCTTCAAAGTACTCATCCAACTTATTAATACATTGTTAATTCTCTACATATATATTTGATTTCTACTCACTCTTCTGAAATATATGCTCAGCAAGATAAAGGGCAGGCATGATATCTCTTTTATTCATCTTTGTGCCTCAACACCTACTATATCTTATATAATATGCCATATCCAAGCTCCTGAGACTTGAATGTGATTTTTCATGACATCTCTTCTCTCTTCAGGACACCTTTCCCCTACTCTCTATCTCACACAATTTTTCTACCTGGAATGCACCTGTATATTCATCAAGGTGAAACTCAAATATCACCTTGTCATTATCATAGTTTTACCCTACCACCCACAGGAAGCAATAACAAATTCCACGTCACTGATCAACAACTTGATACATAGCTTATTAGAATGTGTGACAAATTCTATGGCAGGTATTTCTATGGGCTTTACTTCCCATATAAAACTGTGAAATCCTTAAGCACATAAATCATCACTGAAGTCATTAATCTATTCCTCAAATATCTGGCTTTCCTCTTTCTGAATATTTGGTTAATTTATGCTTCCCATCCCCTCAAAGGCAGCTGTGATCATGTCCCTTGCTTCAGGCAATGAAATATAAGTGAAAGTGGTCTGTGTCTGGAGTCATGGGGGTGGGGTCACTGAGGACCTTGGTGGCATGACTCCCACATTGCAGAGTCTGAGGGGTGAGACCCATGCTAGGAAGAAGAAGAAGGAAGAAATGAAAGAAGAAAAGAAAAAGAAAAGGTATCCGTATCAGCCTACCCCTATCATCTCCCTGCTTTCATTCTCCTGACTAATTCAAAATTAGACATTTAAGAGTCATCATGTAAAGTTCATTCCTGTGACACACCTGGCTGGCTCAGTCAGATGAACATGTGACTCTTGATCTTGGGGTTGTGAGTTTGAGCCCCACATTGGGTATGGAGATTACTTAAATAAATAAAACTTTAAAAAATTTAAAGTTCACTCCTGCATTACTTGTAGGATTGCCCTTTGTTACATACTATCTTTTCAAAGATGTTCGCATAGCAAACAGCTATACAGACAGTGTCTCTCTTCAGAGCAAAGGCAGGTTTGGAAGATAGAGATAGCAGCTCTCTCTGAATCAAAGGATAGGAATGCTTACTGTCTTTTATGAAATGCTCAGATTCTCAAAGCTAAAGATTCCTCTCCTGTAACATAATACACTACAAATACAGGTGCCATCTCTCACTCTTGGCATGGGCTCAAGGAATGGCACAAAAATGTTGATTGATACTGTGGCCACTGCTATTTCTGAGAAATAAATTGACCTTGGTCTCTGACTCAGGAGTCTCATGTCTTCCACCATCATTCACGAGACTGTGTCAGGTTAACTTGTTAGTTTTAAGTAGGTAAAACCTCAGACTCTTCACAATTCTTAAAAAATGAGATAGAGTTTCAAGAATAAACATTTCCATAAGTACTGCTAATAACAAAAGTGTCACTCCGTATGTTTTGATATATTACCTCTATTACCCTGTGATTCTTCCTCACTAAGACAAAACAAGTATATTGATAGTCTCAGGAAGCATGATGATCAACAGAAAGGCAGAGACATGGCTTTTGAGTTTCAAAACCCAAAATATTTAATTTTCAAGGGTTTGAGTTTCTGAGGTCCCAAAATCTGAACTTTTAAAAATATAAAATGGGGGTGCCTGGATGACAAAGTCTCTTAAGCCTCCGACTCTTGGTTTCAGCTCAGGTTGTGATCTCAAGGTTGTGAGGTGGTGCCTGCCTCCAGCTCTGCACTCAGCACAAAGTCTGCTTGAGATTCTCTCTCCTTCTCCCTCTGCCCTACCTGCTGGTGCTCCCTCTCTCTCTCTAAAATAAATAAATAAATTTTAAAAATAAAAAAATGAAAAAATAAAATGTATGATGTGACATGTGTATACAATGGAATATTATTCAGCCATAAGAAACAATGAAATCTTGCCATTTGCAACAACATGAATAGAGCTAGAGATATAATACAAAGTGCAATAAGTCAGTCAGAGAAAGACAAATATTTCATGCATATGTGGAATTTAAGAAACAAAACAAATGAACAAAGAAAAAAGAGGCAAACAAACAAAAAACAGACTCAAATGCAGATGTTTGCCAGAGAGGTGGTGGCTTGGGGAGATGAACGAAATTGATAAAGGGGATTAAAATACACTTATCTTGATGAGCACTAAGAAATGTATAGAATTGTTAAATCATTGTATTACCCACCTGAAACTAATATAACACTGTATATTAATTGTACTTTAATAAAAAAAGTTAATTAAAAAATCTTTTAATAAACTAAATGTATGTTTTAAACGATAAATTAGAAAGAATAAAGGAAAAGACTACAGAAAGACTCCCTTTTTTAAAAAAGATTTATTTGAGAGAGAGAGAGAGAGAGAAAGCATGAGTGGGAGGGGCAGAGGGAGAGGGAGAGAATCTTAAGCTGACTCTGCGCTGTGCACCGAACCAGAGGTTGGGCGGGGGGCGGCAGCGCTCAATCTCATCACCCTGAGACCATGACCTGAGCTGAAACCAAGAGGCTTCACGGACTGCCCAACCCAGGCACCATAAGACTCCCTTTAACAGTGGGGCCTGTGGGAAAGGGGGAGGAAGAAGAGAAGACTGTGAAAGCAAGAAGGCTATATGCTGTTGGTCCCCTAAGAAAGAGTCCTTAAAACCTGGGAAGTGGGAGGCAGAGAAACCCTGGAATCTGAGAAGAGGGGTGGTCTGTGTTCTCTGTTTTCACATAAAACAGAAAAGACTTGACAGCTATGTCCTTCTGCATCATAGGAGAGTAGTAAACAGAATACCTGCCAGATTTATCTAGTTGGAGACATTCCACCTTCATCCTTGGGTCCAGGAGCAGAGCTAAAGTTTCCTTATATACCAAGTGGAGCTCAGAGGCTGTGAGATTCAGACACACATGTCTCAATGAATACATATGTGTTCTAGTGACACACACAGACTGATTACTGAAAGTGAGAAAAAGTAGTGTACATCTCGGCTAACGTCGTGTGCATAGATGACAATAACCAAGGATGAAAAATATCCTCTTGAGCACCTGGGTGGCTCGGTTGGTTAAGCGACTGCCTTCAGCTCAGGTCATGATCCTGGAGTCCCAGGATTGAGTCCCGCATCGGGCTCCCTGCTCAGCGGGGAGTCTGCTTCTCCCTCTGACCCTACCCCCTCTCATGTGCTCTCTCTCTCTCTCTCATTCTCGCTCTCTCAAATAAATAAATAAATAAAATCTTAAAAAAAAAATCCTCTCAACCCCCAAGTATGCCCTCTCGAACTTAGATACAATACAGGAAAAATGCATGGAAGAGTGGGTACCCGTTGAAATGATTAAACTAAGATTTAATCTTCACCAGCAGACGGCATAGGGGTTCAAGAAAAAAAAATGAGGAGTGCTTTTTTTATTTGTTCTTGTACATCATGGCCCTGAATCTGTGCTTGCTAGGCCTGCATTCCTAAAACAATCAATTTTAAGGATGCATTTACTGTGATTCATCATTTAGGGAAAAAAAAGGGGGGGGGAAACCATGTTTTCTTTTATGTTCCTTGCCAGAGTCTCCTGAATTTTTCAGCTCTCATTATTGATGGATTCCCAGAACTGCAATGAGGTTGAACCATGATGCAGTCCACCTGCCATTATTTCTACAGCAAGGGGATTTTTAGAGACTACTTCTAGCTAAACAACTGGGAGTCATATAAATAATGGAAACTATTCCCCACCTGACTCTCCCTTCCTCTGACTGTAACTACTTTGCAGACAGAGGGAATTGGCAATTTCAACTTGATAAACATTTCCTCTTACAAGTAGATAAAAGAAATTTTATTTACAAAAGCGTCGATTTCACATGTAAAATTAATACCTATACTGTATTACTCAGAGCCCGGAGAAATTTAAGATCCTGTATTTTCTGAATCTCTCTGCATCCTTTCAAAGTTGTACCTTAAGGGGTCCACCTTCATCCCAATGCATTTTGAAAACAGAAATGTTAAACGAAATTGGAAAACTAGATAAATTTGCAGTCTTCCGTAAAGCTTTTTCTTCTAGAAAAAATCAGTTTTTATAACAATCAAGCAGCATTCCAAAGTTTAAATTATTTGGAGGGGGGGGTTGTTTGTTTTTTATAGCAAATGTTTATTTAGGTAAACCAAAGGTAAGACTACTTTTAAACTTTCTACCAAACCTGGGATACCTGGGTGGCTCAGTCGTTAAGCGTCTGCCTTTGGCTTGGGTCATGATCCTGGTGTCCTTGGGTGGAGCCTTGCATCAGGCTCCCTGCTCTGCAAAAAGCCTGCTTCTCCCTCTCCCACTCCCTCTGCTTGTGTTCCTTCTCTTGCTGTGTCTTTCTCTGTCAAATAAATAAATAAAATCTTTAAAAAAATAAAAAATAAAGTTTCTACCAAACCAAGACATGCTAAAGCGGTTACATATTTAGCTATGTCCAAAAGGGAACTCAAGGCGCCCAAAACAAGAAAGAAAAATTATATGATTTAAAAGAAAACTTGATATAAAGCAGTCACCAATCCCCAGGTAAAGGTTATATTTGAGAGACAAAAATAGAGAGAGAATAAAATTTTACTTCCCCAACACAAATTTTCCACAAACCTGCCTTGTATATGAACATCTTTCCCTAATATCTATGGCATTCTTATATCATATTGATGTTGTAATGGTCTATGAAATGCTCTCTACACTGGTTGCCCCCCAACTCTTTTCATTCATATATAAATCTTTTAATTATCTCTTAGGCACACACACACACACACACACACACACACACACACACACACACAGGTCTCTTGTAGCCCTAACTGATGTCTCTGATAACCCACAAAAATGTCTATAGCTCTCATCGCCAGACCAGTAACACCTTTTTCATCCTCCAATCTGTCACTTATGTCTGACCTGTCTAATGGATCAGGATGTTATTTGAGGGTTGGGAATATGACTAATATAATTTTCTTATTCCCAAAAGAGCCCAGCCCCTTGTTGGGACTCAATAACTGAAGTAACTCTGAAAAATCTTGCAGAGCTTAATAAAAATTAAAGTCCTTGATTCTACTAAGAAAGTATTGCAATCTTCCAAAAAAGAAGAATTTACTAGAAGAATGGCCTCAGTTTATATCAGTTTGGTATAGTGGCTAACTTGAAGAGATACCTGTAGATACCAATTACAACCTTGTGTTTAGGGCTTTTGGACTTTGATTTGCAATGTTTTTCATTATGAGAGGTAAAAGAAAACTTAGTTTAGCTGTTCCTAAAGCCCTGTATTTCAGAGATTATGTTGCAAATAAAATAATAAGTTGATGAGTAAAGTGGAAATAAACCAGAAACAGATGGATGATATTGCCCTCAAATCAGACATGACTTTAAAAGTTTAAGACAAAGGTGTTAGGCAAAAAAAAAAAAAAAAAGATTCTGAGTTTAATATCTTCCAGAAACTTGTACATTATCTTGATAGTACAAAATCATTTGGCTTCATCCATCCCTGACAAAGTGTGCATAAATATAGCCTGCAGTATCTTTCTTCTTTATTAGCCTTCAAGATATGTTTCTCCTTGAGTAAATGCACATCCCTCCCTTCTAATCTAATCTCTCCAATTTTTTCCCAATTGTACATTTCTTTTGCCTAGCATCATATCTTTGTAACCAGTTTACAGCAAAGAAATAAACGTTTTTTAAAAGCCAGAGATTTATTTTTCTTGGGAGAAAAAAAAAAAACCCTCACACACACAAAACGATGCATGAAGGTCAAATCAATACATCTAACCTTATTCTGACTTCAGCTTTCAGGTAAAAGGGCTTATTTGTTCTCTAACACTTTTAAATATATATGTAAATTACAAATATGAACAAGTATTTATGTTCACAGAAAACTATGTAAAGAATTTATTCTCATCTTGGTAAAACACTTCTAGTGCAAACATGTTAATGAAACAAACAAATGATGTTAACCTTATAATGATGGAGATGATAATGACAATGATATGATGGGCCATTAAAGACCAGGTTTCATACATAAGCATCTCTATATACCAGCTGTGTAACCTTAGTCTAGTTACTTAAATTCTGAATCTCCGTTTCTTTATCTTTGAAATGCTGTTATAAGGATTAAATAAAATAAATGAAGCTCCTTAAAGAGAATCATCTATTAATGTCAGTTTTCCTCAGTATCAGTTAGATTACTTGCAGTCCTATGTTACAATTATCATGGTTTGCCCAAGTAGGGGTTTATTTTTATCACCTAACAGAAGACTGAGGCACAAAGTCCAGGGCTAATACAATGATTAAGGAAGCCATCCAGGACCCAGGCTCCTTGCTGATCTCTGGTCTACCCACTTTAGCAAGTGGTTTCATCTTTATGGCCAAGAGATTGCTGCTCTCCTTCCAGACAACACTTTTTTCTCCCAGACAACACTTTTGATTCATATTAGCATAGTACCTTTTTACCTTTAATCCTTACTTTTAATATTTTTTAAGTTTGCTTTTGACCCCCTTTGCCTTTAATCTTTCTGTGTCTTAACATTTAAAGTGAGTTTCTTATAGACAATATAGGTGGGTCAATTCTTCTGAACACCCAGAAGATGGATTGTTAGATTATATGGTAATTTTATTTTTAGTTTTTTTGAGGAACCACCATACAGTTTTCCATGGTGGCTGCACCAGTTTGCATTCCTACCAACAATATGCAAGTGTTCTAATTTCTTCACAACCTTGTTAATACTTATCTTTTCTTTAATATCATAGCCCTTGTAACTGGTGTGAGGAGAAATTTCATTGTGGTTTTGTTTTGCATTTCCCTGATGGTTAGTGATGCTAAGCATCTTTTCATATACCCATTGGCCATTTGTATATCTTCTTTGGAAAAATGTTTATTCAATTCCTTTGCCCATTTTTAAATCAGGTTATTTGTGGGATTTTTTGGTTTTGTTTTCTGCAGTTGAGTTGCAGGAGTTCCTTGAATATATTGGATATTAACACCTTATGATAAGATATATGGTTTGCAAATATTTTCTCCCAATCCATAGGTCTTGTTGTCATTTTGTTGTTTATTTTACTGTGCAGAAATATTGTAATTTGATGTAGTTCCACTTTATTTTTGTTTTTGTTACTTGTGTTTTTGATGTCCTGTCCAAGAAATCCTTGCCAAGACAATGGTCAAGAAACTTGTCCCATATGTGTTCTTCTGAGTGCTTAATAATTTCTGGTCTTACGTTTAAATCTTACATTCATTATGAATTGACTTTTGTGTATGATGTAAGGTAAGAATCCAATTTCATTATTTTACATGTGGATATCCAATTTTCTCGACACCATTTGTTGAAGATACTATCTTTTTCCCATTGTATATCCTTGACTCCCTTGTCAAAGATGGGTTGACCACTTATGCATGGATTTATTTCTGGGCTTCTAAAATGTTCCAGTGGTCTAAATGTCTATCTTTATGCCAGTACCATACTGTTTTAGTAACTGTAGCTTGGTAGTATATTTTGAAATGAGGAAGTGTGATGTTTCCAGTTTTGATCTTCTTTAAAATTGCTTTGCTCTTTGAGGTCATTTGTGATTGCATATGAATTTTAGGATTTCTTTTTCTATTTCTGTTAAAAATGCCATCGGTATTTTGATAGGGAACACATTGAATCTGTGGATCACTTTGGGTAGTATGGACATTTCAACAATATTAAGTCTTGCAGTTTGTGAACACAAGATGCCTTTCCATTTATTTGTATCTTTAATTTCACTTAGCAATGTTTTATAGTTTTCAGTGTACAAGTCTTCCATTTCTTTGGCTAATTTTATTTCTAAGTATTTTGTTCTTTTTGAAATTATCGTAAAGGATTATTTTCTTAATTTCCTTTTTTGAAAGTTTATTGCTGGTGTATAGAAATGAAAAATTTCGTATGTTGATTTTGTAGCCTACAACTGTACCAAATTTGTTTGTTAGCAACTTTTATTGTATAGTCTTTAGGGGTTTCTACATATAAGATCATGTTATCTGCAAACAAAGAAAATTTTATTTTTTCTTTCTGATTTGGATGACTTCTATATCTTTTTCTGGCCTAGTTGCTCTGGTTAGGACTTACAGTACTTTATTGAATAGAACTAGTAAAAGAAGGCATTCTTCTCTTCTTTCTGATTTTAGAGGAAAAGTGTTCAGTTCTTCACTGTCGAGTATGACTTAGCTATGGGTTTTCCACATCTGACTTTTATAATATTGAGGTAAATTCCTTCTATAACTAGGCAGTGGAGAGTTTTTATCATGAAAGGGTGTTGAATTTTGTCAAATGATTTTTCTGCATCTATTGAGATGACCATGAGACTTTTATCTTTCATTCTGTTAATATGGTGTATGAAATTAATTTATTTTCCTATTTTGAACCATCTTTTCATCACAGGGATAAATACCACTTGATCATCGTGTATGATCATGTGCTATTGAATTGAGTTCTCTAATGTTTTGTTGAGCATTTTTGCATCTGTATTCATTGGGGATATTGGCCTAGAGTTTTCTTCTTTTGTGGTGTCTTTATCTAGGTTTGGTATTAGGATAATGCTGGGTTCATAAAACAAGTTTGGAACTGTACTTTCCTCTTCAATTTTTTGGAAAAACTCAAGAAGAATTGGTGTTATTTCTTTAAATGTTTGGTTTAATTCACCAGTGAAGCCATCTGATCCTGAGGTTTTCTTTTTAGAATGTTTTTGATTACTGTTTCAATATTCTTATTTGTTATTAGTCTGCTCAGGTTTTCTATTTCCTCACAATTCAATCTTGATAGGTTGTATCTTTCTGGAGAATTTATTAATTTCTTCTAGGTTATCCAATCTGTTGGTATATAATTGTGCATAATTGTTGCTTATGATCCTTTTTAAAATCTGTGACTTCAATTGTAATGTCTCTTTCATTTCTGACTTCGAGTCTTCTTTCTTTTTTTTCTTAATTAGTATATAGCTAAGGGTTTGTCAATTTTGTTTACCTTTTCCAAAAATCAGCTCTTTAGTTTCATCAATTTTGTTCT
This sequence comes from Callorhinus ursinus, assembly GCF_003265705.2. Lineage (NCBI taxonomy): Eukaryota > Metazoa > Chordata > Mammalia > Carnivora > Otariidae > Callorhinus > Callorhinus ursinus. The sequence goes on from NW_027397071.1 coordinate 43,806,331, forward strand.
AGGTTTCTATTCTCTATTTCATTTATTTCTACCCTAATATTTATTATTTTTTTCCTTCTGATAACTCTGGGCTTAATTTGTACTTCTTTTTCTAGGTCCTTGAGGTATAAAGTTATATTGTTATTTGAAATCTTCCTTCTTATTAACATAGGCATTTATCACTATAAATTTCCCTCTTAGTACTGTTTTTGCTACATCCCAAAAGTTTTGGTATTTATCTTGAGATATTTTGTAATACCTAGTTTCCCTTTTGATTTCTTCTTTGGTCCAGTGGATTGTCAAGAGTGTGTTGTTTAACTCCTACATATTTGTGAATTTTCCAGCTTTCCTTCTTTATTAATTTCTAGTTTCATTCCATTATAATCAGAAAAGATACTTGGTATTATTTCAATCTTCCTAAATTTGTTTTGTGACCTAACTTGTGATTTATTCTGAAGTATATTATGTGTGCTTGAAAAGAATGTGTATTCTGTTATTGGTTGCGATGTTTTGTAAATGTCTGTTAGGTTCGTTTGGACTATAGTGTTGTGAAAGTCCACTGTCTTTTTATTGGCTTTCTGTTTCAATGTTCTACCCACAATTAAAAGTTGGATAGCGAAGTCTCCTACTACTATTGAATTGCTATCATTTCTCCCTTCAGATCAGTCAATGTTTATTTTATATATTTAGGGGATCTGATGTTGGGTCCATATATGTTTATAATTGTGATTATCTTTCTGGTGAACTGACCATTTTATCATTATATAATGACTTTTTTGCAACAGTTTTTAACTTAAAGACTAATTTGTCTAATGTTTAAGTGTAGCCACTCTTGCTTTCTTTTGGTTATCATTTGCATGGCATAACCTTTCTAACTTTTCACTTTTAGCCTATATGTGTCCTTAAATCTAAAGTGAGTCTCTTATAGACAGCAAATAATTAGATCCTGTTTTTTTAATCCATCAGCCACTTTATGTCCTTTGATTGAGGAGTGTTTGTGCCCCACCCCCACCCCAAATTCCTATGTTGAAATGCTAACTTCCAAAGGTGATGGTATTAGTAGGTGGGGCCTTTGGGAAGTGATTAGGTCTTGAGCAGGTAGTTCTCATGAATGGGATTAGTGTTCTTATAAGAGAGACCCCACAGAGTTCCCTAGCCCCTTCCTTATGTGAAGATACAATAAGAAGTCTGGAACCCAGAAGAGAACCTTCACCTAAACATGCTGGCACTCTGATCCTGGACTTCTAGCGTCCAGAACTGTAAGAAACAAATTTCTGTAGTAAGCTACCTAGTCTGTGGTATTTATTTATAGCAGCCCGAAGGGACTAAGACAGCTTCTTTAAGATGATTATTTTGAATTCTTTATCAGGCAATTCATATATCTCCATTTCTTTAGGGTCAATTACTAGAGATTTATTTTATTCCTTTGGACATTCTTCATGTTCCAGTAGCTTTAGGTGGATGTCTGCACATTTGAGGAAACCATCACTTCTATCAGACTTTATGGACTGGCTTTGACCGGGAAAGACCTTCATCAACCTGGCTCAGGCATTCAGCATTCAGTCTCCGC
>NW_027397071.1:43807979-43811819 GCF_003265705.2 Callorhinus ursinus
CCCCCCCCCCCCCCCCCCCCCCCCGTTTTCTAGAGAACCCATAACCTCTTGCTCCCTCTGGTGTCTCACTGTGCTGGTTCCTTTGGCATTTACTGTGAACAATAAACAGAAACTGGCCGGCAGGGAGTGCACTAAAACTGGAGATGTTAAAGACATGTTCTACTTCCCTCCCTCTCTGCTGGGTGAAAGCCTTTTCCCAATTTTGCAGATCTATGTTGGCTTCAGGGAGCTTTCTTCCCTTTTTCCTTTTTCCTACCTGTTTAAGGCATCCAGACAATGACAATTCTTTCAGCACTCAGTGAGAAGCAAGACAGAAACCAGCCCTTTGAAGTGCACAGTAAAAGAGAGGGAGACCACGTGCATGCTCCACTCTCTTCCCCCTCAACACACAACTGTAGAAGTCACAGGCTGAGCTGACCTCTCCTGGCACCGAGCTGTGCCAGTTTGCGGGGGTTGGGGCTGACACAGATAAAATGAAATTGCTCTTCTTACCCATTTCAGTGCAGCTGTTTTCAGTTTTATATTTGTCTGAGGTGCTGCAACTTCTTAATTAGATTCTGAACTTCTCATAAAGATAGTCTGGGACTGCCTATTCCACCATCTTTCTGACATCACTCAGAAAACTTAGTTTCATTTAACCCAATATAGTCAAAATCTCATTTCAGCTTATAATCAACACGAAAAAGTATTAAGTAGATCTTTTATATTCTTTTTTACATATTAAGTCTTTGGAACCTAGTGGGTACTTTACATTTATAATACATCTCAGTGTAGCTACTAGTCACTTTAGAGACAGTACAGTTCTAGATCTTCCCCCCACCCATGGCCATCCACAGATCTTAAGTTTTTTTCCCAGGGGGCGATTCTCTTCATCTGTCATTCTTAAGGTCTATAAGTGACGTAGACATTATAGAGAATGTCCTTCTTGGAGCTACATGGTTTCACAGCCCCCTCATATTGTATGTATGTTTGGAGCTTTATGTAACTTTAGAGGTTGAGTAATCATAGTCTGTTGCTTAAGTTTGTGTATCTTTGACAATAGAATTCCCTCAAAAAATAAACATTGTTTCTCTTCAATTCCTTATAAAACAATCTTATTCAAAGACCTTGTATAGACAGTTCCTTAGGATATCTTAGGAGAGACCTGAACTTAGAAGAGAACCGGGGCCTCCGTATGATGCTTGCATTGGCTTTGGTGACAGACATAGAAGTGGTTGGCATTTTTATCCTATCAGTCAATATAGATTGCAGGCTAAGATAAAGTGTCTCCCCTATTAAAGATGTACTTTTTGGGGTGACTGGGTAGCTCAGTCGGTTAAGCGTCCGACTCTTGGTTTCAGCTCAGGTCATGATCTCTCGGGTTGTGGGATCAAGCCCAATGTCAGGCTCCTTGCTCAGTGGGGAATCATGAGAGATTCTCTCCCTCTGCTCCTACCCCCTCAAAATAAATAAATATATCTTTTTAAAAAAAATAAAATTAATAAATAAAGATGTACTTTCTTCTCCCTTTGCTTGCAGTAAGGTGGCCAACCATCTGAGTTGCCTAGGACTAAGAGGGTTCCTAGGATGTAGAACTTTCCATTTTAAGACTGAAATAATCTGAGGCAAACAGGGATGAGTTTGCCATACTAGTCTGCAGATAAGTCATATCTAGACTTGGGTTGTCTCAGGACTTTTTTTCCCTAGAGTTCCATCCCCACTGTATTTTAGGATCTGTTATTTATAGCAGCCTGTTTCCAGGTTTTAGATGTTGTTTTAGTTATAAGTTTTATCTGAATGCATACATCAGAAACGTAATTATAGAAGCTTAACTAAGTAGAATATTTTTCTCAATAACTGGAAGTATGAAACTAGGTAGTCCAAGTCTGCCATGGTAACTCCATAAAAGCATAAAGGATTCAAGTTCAATCTAAGTTTTTGCTACTCAACTTGAGCATTTGGCTTTTGCCCTTGTCATCACAAAAAGGCTATTCCATCTTCAGGAACTGCATATATATTTTAGGCAGGAAGGAGAAGGAAATTTAGGGTAAAGTACCCAAAAAGGGAGTGTGCCAACTGAGGCCATACTAATTTAACCCGAAAAAGGCTTTCTCAGTAGCCCTATCCAGTTGAATTCCACATATATCTCCTTGCCTGGATTATATAGCTACTCCAAGCTGCAAAGAAGTCTTGAAGATGAGTATTTATCAGTTTCATTGATGCTTCAAAAGACTACAGCTTCTGTTAGTAAGGAGAAAGGAGGAAGGGATATTGATTAGGTAACTGGCTTATAACTGAATACTATATAATACAGGTAAAATTTATTTTATTAAATTTGAAAGAAAAAAGACATAAACTTTTTGAAGATAAAGTCACAATGGAAGGGCCTGCTCTTATACATAATTCTTCACAAATGAATTTGCTCAGTGATTTGATTTAATTAAATTCATGACTTTTATGTTAAAAACTTCAAAGAAATATGGGTGACCTTAAAGGAATTAGACTGAACCAAAGAGAATTTTGCTAACTCCAGTCCTTGTTTCTTTTTGGTAATTCTTCAGTGTCTGTGACTACTCTAAAACCGAAGTCATAAACTCTGTCACCAGAGTGGTAACACAAATTAGTGAAAAACATTGGTATAAGACACATATTTTGCTTACATGTTAAAAATTGTTTAATATTCTTCACATCTAGAGAAAAATGTATTTTCTTCCATTTTTCTTGAAGTACACTGACCTTTAGGTCTATTTTTCATTTTCCCACCTTTAAGACATAGTACAGAGAATGAGTTCTCTCCTGTGAGAAAACAAACAGTGCAAGCACAATAATAAATGGCAACTGGCATTTGGCCTGGATTTGGAAAGCCAATTGTGAGTGCTTATGTCCAGCAAATAAGAGAGAAGCCACTCTATGTAAAGGGGGACCTATTACCAAGAGCTAAGCATTTATTATGATACAGAAGTTCAGATCCAGTATTGCCAGATTATGTTTAGGATCCAGATATTGTACATTAAATTTCCTGAGCTTTAACTGTTGGTTAAAAAAATAACATAAAAACAAGGTACAAAGTAGACATACCAGTTCTGTAAGTCAGATTTGGATTATGGACCATCAGTTGGATACTTTTGCTCTAGGGAAAACCCTGGAAAGGTCCCAAAAGGCCATATATTTGGAAAGCAGTACAAGAGCATTAGATGTTTGGACATGGGGCAAAGAGAAAATAAAACTGGTAGACAAGATTTGGAGGAGAAGAAAAACAGAATCACACATGATATGTCCTGATGCCATAAAGGTGTAATAGATACTTTAATTAAATTTTGCAAGGACTCTTTGTATACACTTCAAGTGATGGTAGTAATCAATGTACTTTGATAAAAACAGGGCCGGCTAAAGTGGTCGGCACCAATAAATGTTAAGGAAGTTCAATAAATGTTTTGTAAAGTACTAAGTCTTAAGTTTTGACCTATAGAAGTCTTCAAGGCTGTATATGAAATAGGAGCAAAAATGTTTGGGAGAAAGAAAAGAGAACTACAAATTGGATAAATAAAAACTTAAACACTATAGCAGAATGGTTAAAAAAAATAGGCTTTGGAATGAGGCAGATCTGTTTTAAAACTAGGACTTGGCAATTCATAGTTCTATGAAATGTAATAAGTTATCTTACTTCTTCAAGTATCAATTTTCTTGTATGACATAGCAATAGCACTACTAGGTATTTACTCCAAAGATACAAATGTAGTGATCTGAAGGAGCACCTGCACCCCAATGTTTATAGCAGCAATGTCCACAATAGCCAAACTATGGAGAGAGCCCAGATGTCCATGGACAGATGAATGGGTAAAGAAGATGTGGTGTGTGTGT
>NW_027397071.1:43821819-43838734 GCF_003265705.2 Callorhinus ursinus
TGAGACAGGAGTCCATCAAAATCCTAAAGGAGAACACAGGTAACCTCTTCGACCTCAGCCACAGCAACTTCTTCCTAGAAACATCGCCAAAGGCATGGGAAGCATGGGCAAAAATGAACTATTGGGATTTCATCAAGATAAAAAACTTTTGCACAGCAAAAGCAACAGTCCACAAAACCAAAAGACAACGGACAGAATGGGAGAAAATAGTTGCAAATGACATATCAGATAAAGGGCTAGGATCCAAAATCTATAAAGAACTTATCAAACTCAACACCCAAAGAACAAACAATCCAATCAAGAAATGGGCAGAAGACATGAACAGACATTTTTCCAAAGAAGACATCCAAATGGCCAACAGACACATGAAAAAGTGCTCAACATGGCTCGGCATCAGGGAAATCCAAATCAAAACCTCAATGAGATACCACCTCACACCAGTCAGAATGGCTAAAATTAACGAATCAGGAAACGACAGCTGTTGGCAGGGAATAGGAGAAAGGGGAACCCTCTTACACTGTTGGTGGGAATGCAAGCTGGTGCAACCCCTCTGGAAAACATTATGGAGGTTCCTCAAACAGTTGAAAATAGAGCTACCATACGATCCAACAATTGCACTACTGGGTATTTACCACAAAGTTACAAATGTAGGGATCCGAAGGGGTACGTGCACCCCAATGTTTATAGCAGCAATGTCCACAATAGCCAAACTGTGGAAAGAGTCAAGATGTCCATCGACAGATGAATGGATAAAGAAGATGTGGTATATATACACAAAGGAATAAAATGCAGCCATCAAAAGGAATGAGATCTTGCCATTTGCAACGACATGGATGGAACTGGAGGGTGTTATGCTGAGTGAAATAAGTCAATCAAAGAAAGACATGTATCATATGACCTCACTGATATGAGGAATTCTTAATCTGAGGAAACAAACTGAGGGTTGCTGGAGTGGTGGGGTGTGGGAGGGATTGGGTGGCTCGGTGATAGACATTGGGGTGGGTATGTGTTATGGTGAGCGCTGTGTATTGTAGAGGACTGTTGCATCACTCTTCTGTACTTCTGAAACAAATAATGCAATATATGTAAAGGAAAAAAGAAGAAGAAGAAGATAGCATGAGGGGAAGAATGAAGGGGAGTAAGTCAGAGGGGGAGACGACCCATTAGAGACGATGGACTCTGAAAAACAAACTGAGGGTTCTGGAGGGGGGGGGTGGGGGGATGGATTAGCCTGGTGATGGGTATTAAAGAGGGCACATTCTGTGTGGAGCGCTGGGTGTTATGCACAAACCATGGATCATGGAACACTACATCAAAAACTAATGATGTAATGTATGGTGATTAACATAACAATAAAAAATTTTTTAAAAAAGAAAGTAAGGTAAGGAATATATCTGTGTGATTAAATAACATGTCAACAGAGACCTAAAGTTCATTGAAAAATTCTAAAATTCTCTTCTTTGAATGCACATCTCTTCCGTCCTTGTCTCTATGAGAGAGCAATCAAGAGAACATTTCACATATACCAAAATACAGCCAAAATCTTAATAAAGAACCCGTTTTGTTTTTCTTGATCCTTTGTTTCTGTTTCTTACTTCATTTCTTTTATCTTTCTTCTTTCCTTTCATCAATTTTCTTTAGCTTTCCAAGCCCTTGTTTAAATAATTTGAATCATTTTCAGAATGAGCTATAAATGAACTTTCATGTACTTTTCTTAGCAACTTTGATGAGTAAAACTTTTATTGTCATTCAATTCTAAATAGATTGTAATTTTCATTTTGATTTCCCCTTTATCTTTTATGCAGTATTGATTTTTCAGTTTATAAATCTATGGAGTTTTTCTAAATAATTTTTTATTCATGGCTTCTAATTTAATGGACTGTGCTCAGAGGACATGCTCCAACCTTCACTAGAACTTCTTTTGAGAACTAATACCTGGCCAATGTTTATTATTGTTTCATTTATCCTCAAAAAGAATGTATATTTTCTATTTTGGGGTACAGACCAAGCTATGAGTTTTGTTCAAAATCATTACATTTTTATCTACTTGATCTATCAATTCCTAATAAAGGTTTATTAAAAGTCTCCCAATGTGTTTGTGAATTTGTCGAATTTATTTTATGATTGTGTCAGTTTTATACTTTGAGAAAATACTGTGTACACAGGAGTTCATAATTTTTCTATCTTCGTACTAAATTCTTCCCTTTTTATTATGTAGTAATCTTTACCTCTACTAATGCTTTTTGCCTTGGTTTCTACTTTGTACTCTTTTTGTTTTGCCAGCTTTCTTTTGATTATAGATTTCCTGATATGTATTTTAATCAACTTTTTATTTTTTTATCTTTCTGTGTGGCTTAATTTCAGATTTGGCTCTTGGATACATCACATAGAGAGATTTTGTAATGTTTATCCAATCTAATTATCTGTCTTTTAATAGTGAAGATTAATCCATACACATTTATTGAATCTTCATATATACTATCACACTGGTCATAGTTTTACTATTTTCTTTTTTGTTTTCACTTTTTCTCCTTTGCCATATTCTACTGAATTGATAATTTTATATAATAATAATAATAACAGCTAAAATTGATGAGCACTTAGTAGAGGCTAGTTATTGTAAGGACTTTGCATGTATGCATTCATTTAACCTTCAAAGTCACTCTGTAAGGGAGGAACTGTTAACATCTCCATCTTACATTTGGGGAACTTGGGGCACAGATGGGCTAAGTAACATGTTCCACATCATGCAGCCAATAAGAAGTGAAGCTGGATTTGAAATTGGCAGTCAAGTTCCAAAAATTGCTCTCTTAACCACCATATTGTACTCTTCTTATAGTACCTTTCACAATGACTTTTGAATGACCTTTTGGTTTCAGAAGAAATCTACACTTAAATCTACAATAGTTTCCAAACTATGAATATTTTCGTATCTAACATTAACAGTGAAAGATAAGCAAGACTGCTCTAATGTTACTCTTCTATTGATTGCCTAAAACTGAGGAGAAATTGGGAAGAAAAATCAACACATCGCCTTATGATTCTTTTAAGTTGCATTTTCAAAGTCCGAACCATTTACAAATTAAATGCATTCAAAGAAAAACTATTTTACCTCTAGAACATAGAGCAAATGGTCTAGAACCTCCTAGTTTAGGCTTTAAGAATATCTGACAGCTTCTGCTTCATGCTCTTTGGCCCTTAAGCTGGCATTCGAGGGGGTTAAGTAACTAGAGGAAGAGGCCTCGTGGAGTGGCCCTGAGGATGAGATGCAACATGGAGCAAAAGCCATATGAAGAAGCATCAAGTGCCAGAAACATGAGTGAAGAAGCTGTCCTCAATATTCCAGGCACCCCAGATGGGGCCCCAGACTTTGTGGAGCTGAGACAAATCATCGCTATTGTGCCTTGCCCAAATTCTTGACAGAATTATGAGAAACATTTGAATGGTTGTTATTTTAAGCCACTCTTTCCTCGTCTCTAATTCCCACATCAAAGTCCCACACTGCTACATATGATCGCTAAAGCCAACGTCACATGCCTGTGGTGGTGGCAAGGATGTCCGCTAATCTGCATCCTGAATCTTCCATTAGACGGTGGGACATAACAAGAAAATTTCTGCAGTACATGAAAAGATAATGGTACCCATGAATAAGACAGATGAGCACTAAACATACCTGATAGCCATGATATGGAAAATGTGAGCAGTTAACTATGGATCATACAATAAATTTAGATGCAACTTGAGAGCAGAGACTTTATCTGCCAAATTCACCTAGAAAAGAATCTAGCAGGGGCGCCTGACTGGGTTGGTAGAGTATGCAACTCTTGATCTTGGTGGGGTCATGACTTTGAGCCCCACGTTGAGTGCAGAGATTACTTAAGTAAATAAATAAATCTTTTTAAAAAAGGGTCTAGCAAATGGATAGCAGACACTACTTGTTAAATAAATTACAGAATTATGGAATTGCACATTTTGCATATCTCTCATTTCAACAAATATTAATATGTCTTTCTTGTCGACAAGAGAGTTTCCTATATACTTTTTCTTTTTGCTGACTGTCACAGGGTGGGGATGGGATAAGTGGTAATGGCTTCTGGGGACTATTTGATGAAATTGTTTAAGTGAAAATGGACATAGAATAATTAATACAACCTAGTTAATTTATTGAATTTCAAAGACAAGGGAATAATACTCTACTTACCCAAAGGAGAAGACACATTTGATGGTTAATTTTATGTGTCAATTTAACTAGGCCATGGGGTTTCCAGATATTTGGTCAAATCTTATTCTGGATTTGTCTGTGAGGGTGTTTCTGGTTGAGAGTAACATTTGAATCAGTAAACCAAGTAAGCAAATTGTTCTCCCTAATATGGATGGACTTTATCCAGTCAGTTGAAGACCTGAATAGAACAAAAAGACAGAATAAGAGGGAACTTTTCCTGCCTAACTGTTGAACTGGGACATCAGCTTTCTCCTGTCCTAGGACTAGAACTTACACCAGCTGGTTTTCCCAGACCTTCAGACTTAGACTGAAAATTATACCATTCGCTCTTTTGGTTCTCAGACCTTTGGGCTCGAACTGGAACTACACCACCAGCTTTCTTGGGTCTCCAGCTGCAGATCTTCGGATTTCTCAGCTTCCACAATCATATGAGACAATTCCTTATTTTAAATATTATATATTTTATATCTATACCTATATAAATAGATATATGCCTATCTATATCTATATCTATATATATATATATATCTCAGGATCACAATATCTACATGACATTTTTTGGACAAAAAATCTATTTGACAGTGAAATCCAACCAGCCAAGAGATGAATCAAAATAAAGGTATTCTTAAATAGGGAAGTTGTGGTGAAACAGCTGATGGCAACACCTGTGGTCCCCAAACAACACTAAGATATCATAAGCCTGAAAACATGAAAATGACAACTTACCTAGAAAATCAGCAAGAGGGAGGAAAATTGAAAAGTACAAATATTCTTATTTATATATTAGCAAAATAATAAATAACATTGAAAAAATACATCATGGAACAAATGGCTCCAATGGCCTAGTTTTTTCTTTTGTTTTTTTAAGATTTTATTTATTTATTTGACAGAGAGAGAGCACAAGCAGGGGGAGCAGCAGGCTGAGGAAGAACCAGGCTCCTGCTGAGCAGAGAACCCCATGCAGGACTCGATCCCAAGACCCTGAGATCATGACCTGAGCTGAAGGCAGACACTTTAACCGACTGAGCCACCCAGGCACCCCAGGGCCTAGTTTTCTCATAACCTTTTATTGTTAAACTCTGCAGGATTCTTTACAAAGTAATATATCTTCATGAATAAACATTCACTTAAATTTAGCAGTTGTTCAGTTTCATCCATTTTTCTTCCTTTAAAATTATATGAAATTAAATTTTAAATTTTAATATAAGGGTGACTGACTGGCTCAGTCAGTAGAGCATGCCACTCTTGATCTCACGGTCATGAGTTCAAGCCTCACCTAAGGCATAGACCTTTCTCAAAAATAAATAAATATTTTTAAAATAATAATAAAAAAATTTTAATATAAAAGAGAGTGGATGTAATCTATTATTTTTTTAGAGAGAGAGAAAGAGGGAGGAGAGGCAGAGAGAGAATCTTAAGCAGGTTTCACATCCATTGTGGAGCCTGACACAGGGCTCGATCTCACAACCCTGAGCTCATGAACTGAGCTGAATCCAGGAGTCGGATACTTAACCAACTGAGCCACCCAGGTGCTTTGGATGTAAACTATTATTAATCAATTATTTCTCCCTAACTTCTTTATCCAAATATACATAGAAAACATGTTAGAAAACTTTTTTTTCTTTCAGAGGGAAAGAAACTGTCTCCTAAGAACATTATATCTCTCCAAAATGTTTTCCACATTGAAAAAGCAACAAACATTCACAAGCATAAAAGAACCCAGGAAATATAAAAATCTTGAGACTTTTAAGGAACAAGCATTTATGCTTTAATTTATGCCAGTAAATCCAATAAAGAGATGAATTAAAAGTGTGTATAATTAGAATTAGTTTTGTTTGTAAATAGTGACAGCCAAAATCATCTTCACCTACACAGTTTATTGTCTACATTTATAGGACTGTATTATTCCACTGTAATCATCAATATAACTTTGCTATTCCAGGAAACTCTTAAGCAGTAAAATAAAAGTTGCAAATAACTCTTTTGTTCATTCCAAGAATTTCATGAAAGATCCTTAAATTCTTCAATTAAAAAAAAACATAAATGATAGTTTAAATCCCCAGACTCAACCCATCACCTCAAAATCCACCAGTTTTTAAATATTCCACAGTAACTCTTACGCAGTTCTAATCAAGCCCCGACACTGAAAGTGCAGACGTAAACTGGACTTCAAAACTCCCATAAATACCCCAAATTTGTCCTCTCTCTAAGATGCAAAGATGTTGTCAATGCAGTACTGTCCCTTACTATGGTAAGAATAAATTCAGCTTTGTGTTCTCAATGAGTTGTTTGGGTGATATTTTGGGACCTAGAATTTAACAAAAATCATGACTAAGTAAGAAAATACAACATGAATCATCTAGGCAAAAAGCAATTACAAACAAGAAAATTCAAACATACCTCAGAAGATCAGGAGAGGGATGAGGAGGAAGAAAGTACATAGAAGCAGGAGGCAAAGAAGAATACAAAGACCAAGATTCCTTTACAAAGGTCTGAGGTGGGTTTAACTTCCTTAAAATTGGGGGCGCCTGGGTGGCTCAGTCAGTTAAGCATCTGCCTTCGGCTTGCATCATGATCTCGGGGTCCTGGGATCGAGTCCCGAGTCTGGCTCCCTGCTGAGCAGGGAGTCTGTTTCTCCCTCTGCCCCTCCCCTCTGCTCATGTTCTCTCTCTCTCTCTCTCTCTCTCTCTCTAATAAATAAATAAATAAAATCTCAAACAAAAAATAGGGTTTTAAAGGTAGCTGTTGCATTCCTTCTTGGGAGGCTGAGGGAAAAAGACCAATATAACACCTTCACCTTCTGTGTCTAGCAGTATTTTTCAGAACTGTGGATCATGGACTGCCTACCTCAGAGTCATCTGGAGTGTTTGATAGAAATGTATTCTCCTAGGTCCAACAGACTCTCTAGAAGGAGGCCTTGGAACTGGCATGTTTAATAAGCTCTGCCCTTTGGTAAATTCTCACACCAAATTAGAAAACCACTGAACTAAAGGTACAACTATCACATTAAAATTACCCTTTCTGGGGCACCTGGGTGGCTCAGTCGTTAAGCGTCTGCCTTCGGCTCAGGTCATGATCCCAGGGTCTTGGGATTGAGCCCCTCATCGGGCTCCCTGCTCCGCAGGAAGCCTGTTCTCCCTCTCTCACTGTTTTTCTCTCTGTCAAAAAAATAAATAATATCTTTAAAAAAAATTACCCTTTCGAATATTGCCATTTATTATGGGAGGTATGACTCTTTAATTAAAACAGATGAGAACTTCTGGACAGAATAGATAGTAGTAAGGTAACCTTCCACAAAGCACATGGCCAAACTCTTTCTCCCTTAACCAAGCTCCCTTTTCACTTCCATGTACCGCACCCCTGACTAAGTGTTGACCTGTTGGATAGAAGTAATTTACTAGTAACTTGACAGCAACCTGACTTCTTCTTTGGAGCAGTATCATGACTGCCATTCCTTTTATTGTTCAAGTATTTGTTTAAAGTTTGTTTGCTGGACAGTAATTTCTATAAGAACAGAGAAATTTGTCTGATACCCAGACATTTTTAAAGAACAGTGAGGCAGAATTTATTCAAGAGAACTATCATGATAGTGCTAGGGACCACAACAATGGGGTTTTGTAGTGGGGAAGAGTGATGGGACTCAACTCTAAATACAAGAAAAATAGGAATTTATAGCAAAGGAGTGGGGTGGGGGTTGGAAGGGAGTCAGTAAAATGGAAAATTAGGCATAAGGGCAATTCTGGCTAAACCGACCTAATGGGATTCTTGCTGAATGCAGATTATGGTGATCAGATATCACCCGAGGGATGATGGAGGATGAGAGACCCAATCAGGTATTGACAGTAATCAGATATCAAGAATAGGGGATTCCAGGGGCGCCTGGGTGGCTCAGTTGGTTAAGCGACTGCCTTCGGCTCAGGTCATGATCCTGGAGTCCCGGGATCGAGTCCCGCATCGGGCTCCCTGCTCAGCAGGGAGTCTGCTTCTCCCTCTGACCCTCTCCCCTCTCGTGCTCTCTATCTCTCATTCTCTCTCTCTCTCTCAAATAAATAAATAAAATCTTTAAAAAAAAGAATAGGGGATTCTGGTTAAACTGATACACAGTGTTCTTGCTAAAACTGGACAATGCAGAGATCAACACAAATAAAAATGTCAAGGACTAGTTGAAAAAGATCTCAAAAGAACCTCATAAGAATTTGATCAAAGGAAGAATCTTTAAAGAAAAAGCATTAATTAACATAATAATGAAAAATGTTGGTCAAATGCATTGACTTCTGTTTTAGTGGAATCAATGGCTAGATAGTCTTTCTAAGTATAATTTGTCAACAAGTTATATTATTACTTAGGATTACTCCTCACTGGTGATAACAGAACAACATAAAAGATCAAATCTGAGAAGGAATCGGAGCAATGAAAAGATTAAAAGTTTTTGAATCTTGGGGCGCCTGGGTAGCTCAGTCATTTAAATATCTGCCTCTTGGTTTCAGCTCAGGTCATTATCTCAGGGTCCCTAATCCCCATGTCGGGCTCCACACTCAATAGGGAGTCTGCTTCTATCCCTCTCTCCCTCCGCCCCCCCACCCCTACTCACACACACATGCTTTCTTTCTTGCTCTTTCTCTCTAAAATAAATAAATAAAATCTTTAAAAAAAAGAAATTTTTGAATTTTATAAGAACTTTTTAAAATCCAAGATACATTTATTCTCTGTGTGACCTTAGGTAAGTTATTAAACCTTTCTGAGATTCCAGTTATCTGGAAAATATATGGTTATATTAACTAGGTCACTTACCTATGGGTTAGCAGGGTTGATAAACTATGATCTCTGGACCAAATCTGGCTTTACAGTCTGTTCTTGCACAGCCTGGGAACAAAGAATGCTTTTCACATTTTTAAATAGTTGCATAGAAAAATGAAAAGAAGGACAGACCAAATGTGTTCCACAAAGCCCCAAATATTTACTGTCTGGCCCTTTAGAGAAACAATTTGCTAATCCCCATGTGATGGTTAAATTTATATGTCAGCTTGACTTGGCCAGGGAATGCCCAGGTTAAACCTTATTTGGGGGTGTGTCTGTGAGAGTGATTCTGGATAGGTTAGCATTTGAATCAGTGGACTCAGTAAAGTAGATTGCCCTCCCCAATGTGCGGGCCTCATCTGATCCATTGACAGCCTTCAAAAAGAACAAAATAGAATGAAAAAGCAAAGGAAGGAGATTGTTCCTTCTTGTTTCCTGCCTGCCAGGCTGCTGAGCTGAGACATCAGTCTTCTTCTGCCCTTGGAAGGGAATTTACACCATGGGCTCCTCTGGTTCTCAGGTCTTCAGACTCGGACTGGAATTATATATACCACCAGCCCTCCTGGGTCTCCAGCTGGCAGGAGGCAGATCTTGGGACTTCTAAGCCTCCATAATCATGTGAGCTAATTCCTCATTATAAATCTCTTCTAGTATTATATATACCCTATTGGTTCTGAAGAACCAATGACTAATACACCTCAATAATGGTAAAATGCTAGAGAGTTGATATAGGTAGTTGAGGCAGGATAATGAAGGGACTGAGTCAAAGCAAATTCTTTTCTGTTAACAATTTTATTCACTAGTATAGAGGGGGGAAAAAAAGCATTCAATACGTCAATAATTACCAAGTGTCAGAAGGTGTGTTGATTTTCTCCAGCAACAAAATCTCATCTGGAAAAGCAGCTGCTAGTTTCACTACCAGATTAAGTTTACAGTAATCCACTTTCATCCTCCAAGATCTGCCTACCTTCTAAACAGACCAAAAAGGTGAATTGAATGGAACTGTGGTAGAAATCCTTATTACTGCATCTTCCAAGTCCTTGCAGGCACTAGTTTCTGCAATCAAGTAAAGGTTGTTGTAGAACACTTTAGTGAATATAAACTCTTCCTGGTTTCCCTGGGACTTTCTTAATTTGGGCATTCTAGGACTCGCCTCAGTCCTGGTTGCTCATCCTAATATAAGGAGTGTAATAGAGCTTTCCCCTATATATATATAAGGAGTATAATAGAGCTATATATATATATATATCCTATATCTATATAAGGAGTATAATAGAGCTTTCCCCTGGTTCTCCAGGACACTTAGAAGAAACTAAACCTGGATTTGGTACAAATTTGGTTTCTTCTAAGTGACCTGGAGAACCAGGGGAAAGAAAATTACAAACTCAGAGTTTTAAGTTAACCACTCCAAGTCTGGGTCAGGACCTGAAACTCTATGACTGACTGCCCTGAAACAAACCTTTGCCTTGCATAGGGATTAGATTATGTGTCTACTGATGGCAATTTAAGTAACTCTTTTGCCACTGCATGCCATGAAAAGCAAGTGCTCTTTTAACCAACGGAAACCGGGTTATTACTGCCTTTAAGTATAATCACATCCAAGAACCAATTCCAGAAAATCCAGAACCAATTCAGGACACCAATCCTTAAGGTTCTGTTCTTCTAGAACCATGTCCAACATCAGCTTCTATAATAGGGTTCAATCAGAGAAAAAGAACTGCCATGAGGGATACAGAAAAAGGAATTTATTAAGAGACTAGGCCTTACAGTACTCTGGGAATTGGTGGTGCCGTGTGTCCTATTTGAAAGCAGAAAACAAAATTTTACTACTTTTAAGAGTAAATTCAATCACTCCAGGTTAAACTCAGCCAGTGTAGCATTTGTCATTTTCTGCTTTTCTCAAAGAAATGTCATATAAGTTCCCAACGAAGGGTCATCATAAGAAGCAGGGGTGGGCGTGCTCTCTTTGGTGGCACATGTACTAAAACTGGAACCATACAGAGAAGATTAGCATGGCTCCTGCCCAAGGATGACAGGCAAATTCATGAAGCGTTCTATATTTTTGCCCTGTGATATGCCCTGGGTCTGTTTTCTAATAAAAGAAGAAAGTGAAAAGAAGGAGGAGGAGGAGGAGGAGGAGGAGGAGGAGGAGCAGCAGCAGCAAAGGTGGGAAGTGGGAGATTGGAAGTAGACTATTCTCTCCTACTTATGCCGGGCCTACACTGTGCTGCCAGCTAGTGAGATTCCAGTCCCACTCAATGCTCAGACGTGTCGTCTATCCACATTGGCATTCACTGAGGCAGCCAAGTTCCCACCTGGTCTTTGGTCTTATGGTTCACACCTCTTTCCTCTGTAGTGTCCCTCATCAAGAATATAAGACTTTCTCAGGTCTACTTAGCCTCAATCTCTCTCTCTCTCTCTCTCTCTTTCATTCTCTCTCACCTAACAGATGTGTTCTCCTTAAAGCTATGGGAGAAAATTAGCACCCTACACCACCCCAGTCATCAAACCCTCTGCCCTCAACACTCTATTTTATGACTCACCTGACAGAGTGGCATGGTGCCCCCATAATACTGTGAAGTGGCCTCCTTATGTGGTTCCAGACAGGAAATGAGAGCGAAAACAGATGCTCATATTATGGGGGAGTCCATCCCACTTCCTTTATTGAGCACACAAGGCTCCTTCTCAGAGACCTTCACACCCAACCAACTCTATCCTTAACCTCCTCAACTCTTCTCCCTTGTCTAGCCCATAGAAGGTTCATCATTCCAGTTTTGCCTGATTTTGTTTTTGTTTGTTTGTGCTGGATTTATGTTTACAAATTTAACAAGATATTCTAAATATCCCATACACATTGAAAACACTGCATTATGTTACAAATGTTTATTGTAAGACAAAGCTGGAGCGTTCTCTGTGTGCCTGGTGATGATGTTGATGCTTACCTGGTGCCTGCCTAAGGACTGTTGCCATACATTTGAACATCCTGCATGGCAATTGAGAAACAGGTTGTACCAAATCCAGGGCTTTTAGAACAAAGTAAAATAGTGGAGTTGAGAAATGGAAGTATTACTGATAAAACAAGAACTTCAAATTATGGTACAAAATTGGAAATTTATACTGTCTACTCTGAGCTTCTCAACACTAGTTGAGAAATAAAAAAAAAAAAACTAATAAAACTTGTCTCTTGGTTGCAGCCCATTTAATTTTTTTACTGCAAAATCAAGCCTGTATATTATGAAAACAATTCTTCTCCTTCAATAGCTATTCACAAGAAGATGTGGATTTTCTGCACAGGCCCCTAGCAATGATTAATAGATATCATTTCCTTTCGGACTAAGTTACCAGACCTTGAGTCACAAACAGAGCTTCAGAAATCTTGGAGATTAGCAATAGCCTAAGTGAAAGTACCTACGAACAAGATTTAAATACATATGAGGATAAACTCTCAAAGTAACACATAAAAGCCAGTGTGTCCACTCTCCCCCACCCACCCCATTCTCTGAAAAATTAAAAATGTGCAGTGTAAAAACATAAGGAAAAACATGAATTTACTCAACTTGGATTTTCTGAGATGTTCAGTGTAAATATATATTTGAAGCTATTTTTACATGAAGCAGATTTTAGTTGCTGGAAGCAAAATGTGTGAAATTTTTCTAGAGAACCAAAGACTAAATTCTTTTGCTGGACTGTGACAAAAGATTCTAAGAGGCTCTGAAGCATGCTACCATATCATCTTCCCTATTTGTCTAGTGACCATTCCAATACTACCTTCTCCCCAGCCACTGCTCCTCCCTGCCACGCCCAACCTCAATATGGCTTCTATCAGGTCCTCCCTCAGTGCAGGGCCTGGAAAGATCGCCAAGCTGACGGGTACCCATGCTGTAAGAGCTTTCTTCTTAGTTCTGATAACATGTGAGGGACAAACAAAATTTTAAAAGAAAGGAAGAAGTTAAAATGAAAATCATTCACTTGAAAAGAAGTTATTTTTAAGTATCGTCAATAAGAATTTGCTGCAGCAATGACCAAATCCCCTGCCTACTAAGCCTGGTGTCCTGACATATCCATTACATGTTCAAGCCTCACTGCGGAGTACTTGCTTCCTGCTGCATGCGTTCAGTGGGTTGGGTAGCTTTTTTCTAGAAATGTATGAAAGATACACAGATAAAAAATTACAATTGGGGTCAACTTCGGCATTATCCAATTTTTTCCTCCTTTCACTTTCTATTACCTATTCTTCTCCTCTCTCACCTTCTTCAAAATTATCAGCACGTCTATGGCTTTTCCAGTAAAGTGATACACAGTATGTGGAATCATATTTTCCAGAAGTGAAATCCTTATTCCAATGCCGATGTGAATTCTGAACCTTCATCCAGTGACTCTTCCTCTCCAGATGCTATCAGCAGGCTAAAAAGTTAATTTTTTTAAAAAATGAATCACTCCAAACTTGTTCAGTAATTGTTCTAACAGTGCCCAGACACCACGTTTCTGTTTTTTCTTGATTGTTTTAGCTGTAATGATTTTCCTTTTTTTCCAATTAGTGTTACACCCATCACAGTCAACTATTTCAAAGCCTTCAAAGCAAAAATTTCTGCCTTATCTGGGTCTGATTTTATCTTGTAAGGTTTTGACAGAACTTTATTGGTAAGGTAGTCATTGGGTTCAACATGGAAATCTAAAACAAAAGATACAGATCATCAGGATCTGAAAATTGCACTTTAATATCCTACAGGTTTGTTCAACATCGGTTCATCATATTTCTGTACTAATTCACTTACCTATCTAGAGATGGGAGAATATTTCTAGAGCAGGAAAACCAGCACTCTGAAATTCAGTTAGGATCTGGGTTTCCAACTGTTGCTGCCTTTTCTTCTGGTCTGACTCATTTATTTTTCTGGACTATTTTAGTCTGTTGGGTTGCTATAACAAAATACCATACACTGGGCAGATTATATACAACAAACATTTATTTCTTATAGTTCTGGAAACTTCAAAGTCCAAGATCAGGGTGCCAACATACTTGGGTTCTGCTGAGAGCCTTCTTCTGTATTGCAGACTGCAGACCTCTCACTGTGTTCTCACGTGGTGAATGAGTGAGCTAGCTCTCTGGAGTTTCTCTTGTAAGAGCATTAATCCCATTTTGAGGTCTCCCATCATGACCTAATCAAAGGCCCTGGCTTCTAATACCATCAACTTAGGGGTTAAGATTGCAACATATAAATGTTGAAAGGACATAAACACTCAGACCATAGCGAGGACTCCAGTCAATTTATTCTCTGCATCATTTTCACTGTGCTATTCTACCTCTGCTTCTGAAAGTTCAACATCACCACAGAAAATGTTTTCCTTTGCCAAGGCAAGATTGGGTTTAACGCTGCATACTGTTGTCAGGATTCCTGCTTTGAGCCCTCACAACTCCTCGGAGCAGGCTGCACAGTGGCCGTGCTCACTCTCTGGTCATGGCCCCCGGTAACACCGCTCTCATGCCAGGGAGAGATTTTTAAAACTCGTTGCCACATTAATCTGGTTTAGTAGTCTCTCAAATTATATCTTATACCCATGAGAGGTGCTTTTTCTCACTTAAAAGCAATAATAATCATATACATGGGTTCATGTCTACCCGTGTCCTGTTTTCAGGGGGCAAAGGAATTCTCAAAGGCCCCAGATCTAGGAGCACCTAGGGAAGGATCATGGCATAAAAAGGAGTGGTTTGTTTGCAGAGGGGGACATATGTGGTCACGCTTTACAATATCATTCCACCACAGGACCTACAGTCCCGTGACCCTTGTCTGTCCACAAGGCGGTCCATGTTCTGACGACCCCTGCCAAGAATTCCAGCCTCATTTCCTGTCACTCCTAGTCCTTCCCTTCACACACGTACAAACCTGTACCCCTACATTACCTCATCTATACCTCATCACGCTCTACGACCAGGATGTATTCTTGCTTTTTTCTTCTCCACTAGAACCTTTCAGAGGAAGGTTGATAAAGTAATACCCTTCTATCTAATAGTACATATTACAAGTAGTCAATTAATATAAATGAATGAATAAAGCAAATGATGGACATTGCTTATTGAACACTGGATTTATTTTAATTGTTGAGCACTTACCTTACCTTGTCTCTTGACAAACAGATGTCTGTTCACTTCCACCTCTGCCCCTGACCCAGGCCCCTCTTTCATTATCACCAGTTCACTGTGAGGTCTTTGAGGACAAGAAAAATTAGCTTGTGTCCCCTGAAGCATAGATCACACTGCCTGGAACAAAATTAGTATTTTAACTGAATTCACAATATTTTGTCAGGTTTGCTTTTGCACCTTGTGTATCACTAAATGGACACCACTTCTATCTTCCATAACAGGCTTTAAAATACATTTTACAGTCTTCTCACTTTATTTCATAAGATTTACTGCAAATGGAAGTCACTGTGAGTGATTCAACACTTATCATCAAGCTATTATGAAGATTTCAAAATGCTTTAAAATTGATTCAGCAGTTAAATATTTCTCCATTGCTCCTTGGGGAGGCTCTAGAAATCCTCTTTTCATTCTCCCTCTAACTTTATTTTATTTAACATGTTTCTAAACCTGTTTGCAGGACATTAAAACAAATTACTGAGATAGATCTATGAAGCAGTTTAAATGAATTGGAATTTGTAAGAACTTTCCTTTTTAATCTGGGACCTCTAGGGAGTAGTAAAGGCAATGTTTTGCTCTTGTAATTAAATTCATTCTGTCTTTTTCTTTAAAAGCAATAGAGATTCCAGTATTAGGGCTCATTATTTCAGCTTCCACAAGAATTTACACACATCTGAAATGGTGACCAGCTTTCTGAGGAAAAAGATATGAGGTAAGAAATCCATGACATAAAGTTGGAATTGAAGATAGAAATCTGATAGCCAGACAACACCCTTGTTGGAAAACTACTGGAATTTAGTCAGTGATGGGGTCCAGTGTTAATTATATTAAAGACATAATCTCATGCAAAGGCCAAACACTATTGTGCTTTGTTTTTTTGTCCTGTCTTCCAATCTTGTCAATTTCCTCACAGCATATTTGAGTTCATTGTCAAATTATACCGTATTGTGGGTAGGCTTCCAGAACCTTCCCACCGCCAACAGTGGCAATGAGATATCTGACTTGAAAGTATCCCCAAGAAATCAAATTAATTTGACACTGAAAACTTTAGATTCTTAATATATAACAGCATTTCAATACTCTGCACAGAGAGCTATATCACAAATTTAGTGTAGATACTTTTTTTCTGAAGTAAAAAAAAAGTTAAAAACAAAGTTGTGAAAAAAAAATCAACTTTAACTTACCATGTCCTAGGGTGGGGGTGATGGGTGAAATAGATGATGCGGATTATGGAGTGCACTTGCTGTGATTGGCCTGGGTGTTGTATGGAAGCGTTGAATCACTATATTCTACACCTGAAACTAATATTACGCTGAATATTAACTACCTGGAATTAAAATAAAAACTTTAAAAGATAAGTTTACAGAGCTTCGGAGCAAGATGGCAGAGGAGTAGGAGACCTGGATTTCTTCTGGTCTCAGGAATTCAGGTGAATAGGGATCAAACCATTCTGAACACCTACGAACTCAATAGGAGATCAAAGAAGAGAGTAGCAACAACTCTCTGAACAGAGAAGTGACCACTTTCTGGAAGGTAGGACGTGCGGAGAAGTGAATCCGAGGCGATATTCGGGAGGATAGACGGCAGGGGAGGGGCCCTCTGCCGGCCACTTCTGGCAAGTGATAGAACTGCGGAGCACAAGATCGGAACTTTTAGAAGTTGGCTCCGCTGAGGGACGTCGCTCCAGTGGCTAAGTGGGAGGTGGAAACCTCGCGGGACAGTGTGGACTCAGGACCCTCGGGCTCACAGAAAGACCGGGG
>NW_027397071.1:43843734-43867684 GCF_003265705.2 Callorhinus ursinus
GGGTGTTATGCACAAACAATGAATCATGGAACACTACATCAAAAACTAATGATGTAATGTATGGTGATTAACATAACAATAAAAAAATTAAAAGAAAAGATAAGTTTACAAACACTTAAAAAAATACCATGTCCTAAAGAAGAAAATTATCACTGTATAATAAAAATTAAAGCGCCCTCTTCTTTTACAACTAAATCAGATCTCATAACAGGAATTTGATATTCAAACAATGAAAAATCAGATTGTCGAATTTTGTTGAAGAAGTAACAAAACTACTGCTTTGCTTTATTTATCAAAAAATCATATATTAAACCTTACTTGGGAATTATTTCTCAAGTTAAGCAAACAAAACTTTTCACACAAACACAGAAGAACTTTCATGAAAGGATTCCAGCAGAAACAGAGAGACATTTTTACTGTTACTTAACTAAAAGGAAAAGGAAGTTGCAAGGTTTTGAGCCAAATGTTTGCGGCACCCAATATTTGAAGCTAGCATAAACTATTTCTTCTGTGTCCACCAGAGTTAACCATTTACCTCACTCCCAAAGAGTCAGCTGAATCACAGCAACGCAGACATCTCAGCAACATCCTTCTGGGAGATAAAAGGAATGAAAAAAAGCAAATACTAAACTTATATCATTATTTTCAAAGGAAAAATGTCTAAAGAAGATTCTCCAACTGGTTTTCTGTTTTGTTGTTGTTTGGTTTGGGGTTTGGGAGTGGAAGATGCAACCTTATCTTTGGGATCCAGTTTTCTTCAAGTGCGCAGCAATGTATGTTGTCTTCCAAATTTGCAGAGTCCCAGTGGAAACAACATTAAGAATCTTAGGGAATATTAACTGCTTTGTATTCCCTTTGATTTTTAGTCACAGAAGATCATAAAATTATCTTTCCCTAAAGTGGATCATTAATTTTTATATTAATGCCTTAAAAAGTGGCGCTGAAATATGTCCGGCATTCAGGAAGACTCAGATCAAGCCTGAAACAGCGATTTGGACCCAAGAGTTCAGAAGAAGGTTACAAACTCAAAACGAGTGAGAGTAAGCAACAAATGACACATTTATGTTTCTCTCGAATCTCTGTCATATTCTAGTCATCTATATTCCCCACACTTGTCACTAAATTTCCTGGACATTAAATTCTTGAAAGATAAAATTGTGTGCTTTTATAAATATTCAATTAATGTGCGTTTCATAATTTTGAAATTTTTGTGACCAAATAAAGACCCTTATCTCACAACAGTTGTTTAGTTTACCCTTTTCTTTAAGAGCACAATACCAGTTTGCCTAAAAAAAGAAAAAAAAAAATCACAGGGTCCCTGGGTGGCTCAGTCTGTTAGCATCTGCCTTCAGCTCAGGTCATGATCTCAGGGTCCTGGGATCGAGCCCCACGTCGGGCTGCCTGCTCAACATGGAGCCTGCTTCTCCCTCTCCCTCTGCTGCTCCTCCTGTTTGTGCTCTCTCTCTCAAATAAGTAATAAATAATCTAAAAAAAAAAAAAGAGTCTGTTTAAAAAAAAGCAACATCACAGAATGAAAACACCAAAAAAGAAATACTCTTGGAGGATGGCATACCAGAATAGAAATTCTCTAAAGAGATAGATTTATCTCAATTTATCATTTTTTTCCTCTTATCCACTGGAAAAGATCCTCAGTCTTCCAAGAATCAGTTTTTGTTTATCAAGTAGATAAACAAAAGAATCCACAATTTATAATATAAGAATGATAATAAATTAGAATGCCATCATGTATATTCCCTGTGGCATTTGTTTTATCTAGCAGCTGTCTCCTGTGTCTCTGTTAATTCTCAAAAACAAAACTAAATCTAGATAGTCCTCTTATAAGCTATGATATATTTCTGGGAACATTGGAAAATCTTCAGCTACACTGCAATTGTGTCACACTATATATAGTAAGAAAATTATTATATTTTTGTCAACTTCCTGGGAACTGTTGGAATTAAGTGAGGCTTTTATGAAAAATCACCAAAAAACTTTTCTAATTATAGAATTACCATTTGAGTAACTGATCATAAATTCAAATTTGTTCTAGTATTCTATTAATTTTTTAAATTATTAATATCATGTTATTGGACATCAATAGAGGCATATTGTAGTACTTAGGAAAATGGTTCATACAAAGTAGACATTCAGTAGATTTTTTTTAACAAACGATGCAAAAGGGGCTCCTGGGTGGTGCAGCTGGTTGAGCATCCAGCTCTTGGTTTTGGCTCAGATCATGATCTCAGGGTCATAGGATCAAGCCCTGCACCGGGCTCCACGCTCGGTTCACAGTCTACTTAAGACTCTGGTTCCTTCTTCCTCTGCCCCCCCTTCCGCATGTGCTCTCTCTCCAAAATAAGTAAATAAATCTTTAAAAATAAATAAATAAATTATTTAAAAAGATACTTTTAACTTTATTATCTACCTTCATGTCAACCAAAGTTTTGTTTTCCTGTTACTATAATACCTAAATTTAAAACATTCCATCTGATTTGAACCATTAGCCCTACCTTAAAATAATCTGAATTTTTAAATTTAGCCAGTGCAATTTAGCCAGACCTACTCCATTCTTAATAGGACACAGACCATGCAGAAAAAACTACGGGGGTATAACAGTCAGCCTCCTGCCCCTGAAGAACTTACAAATAGGAAGGACAAGTACATTAATAGTTATGACAAGAGAAAATACAAGTGTCAGAAGACAAAGGACTATACAAGGGTTAACCAGGGAGCTCAACAAAGGTGTCATGGAAAAGGTAACATTTGAAATAAATTACAAAAAGAGGTAACAAGTCTTTGGCATATGACATTAGAGAAATAGGATATCCCAAGCAAAGAAAACACAATGTACTCTTTCAGGTCTATTCAAGGAACTATGACTAACCCACTTTTACTGGAACAAATGGTCAATGTAGAAATAAAGTACCAGAGTAGCCTGAAAGTTGATGTTCAGCTTGGGGCTGGGAGTCTGTACTTACTATGATAGGTAAAGGTTTAAGGTTTGTACCCATCAGGATCTGAAGCAAACAGAGCATTCCCATGGTATCAATGAGTGGAGTTGGATGAAGAGAATATTTACAAAGGGTGTGTGGCCTGAGTAAGGGACACCAACAAGGGATAGGAACAACATCCTGCCACAGTAGCAGGGTCAGCACCACTAGTCCCAAATGGAAAAGTGGAAGAAAGTATTACTGGAACCTGCAGAGAGAAGCTAGAACTATAAGAAAATGCCTCCTGAAATGAAGCAAGGCCTTCTCTGGAGGTAGGCAAGCAACCTATGAGTGAGCTAGGAGAGAGCCAGGGGAATAAATATCCTAACTTCCTGTTTGCTCCCTCCAATCTTCTGCTAGTGCCCCCTACTGGCTAAATCCAAGTGGAAGCCAAGAGACAAGGAAACCCATTGATGCAGTCCAAATAGGTCTTCCTCCCAGGGCATAGAGCAGGGCAGAGAAGGGAATGGATCTGGAGGGGCAAGAAGGCAAATATCTAGTGCAAAGTTTGGGGGCATAACTCTTGCTAGGAAAATTAATCCAACAGTCTGGTATCAATCCAATAGAATCAAGAGATGTCAGCCTCCTGCCTAAGGAGGCTCTCTTTCTACTTCCATGGCAGTGGAAAAAGAAGCAAAAAGTTGTCTATGAGAAATATTACAGTAATAAATTTGGGGGCTTCTAAAGGATTAAATGTATGGGGAAAGGAAAATTAAAAGTCCAGAATTTTTCATCTCAGTTCCTGGGAGAATAGACCATTTTAGAAACATAAAAATTAAGTGCTGGATTTTAGAGTACAATAGGTAGAGTTGCTAAGTCCTTCTCATGGGAATGGGGTACACTGGAGAATGTGTACTAAGAGTAGTATCTCAGAAATCAGGCACAAGCCAAGGTCACATCAGAAAGTACAAGAAAGGGACGCCTGGGTGGCTCAGTCGGTTAAGCAGCTGCTTTCAGCTCAGGTCATGATCCCAGGGTCCTGTGATCGAGTCCCACATCGGGCTCCTTGCCCAGCAGGGAGCCTGCTTCTCCCTCTGCCTGCCACTCTCCCTGCTCCTGCGCTATCTTGATCTCTCACTCTCTCTCTCTGACAAACAAATAAATAAATAACCTTTAAAAAAAAAAAAAGAAAGTACAAGAAAAAATTAATCCAGATCAATTTTGGGCCTAATATCACCCATATACCTTTCCTTAAAAAAAAAAAAAAAAAAAAAGGCTACTTTAAGAAATCATACTGCCAATCCCTCTCCCCCAAAAATATATTATCCAAAAAAACATGTAAATGGGTAAGTCATAGGGAAGGACAAGTGGGAAGTATCTAACATAGAATGAGAAGCAAACAACTGTAGTAATTGTGGTTATAAACAAACTGCACAATCATAACTCTTGAAAGGCTGCATAAAATAAAATCAGTAATTTGGCAATAAAACAAATAAAAATCCAAGAACATACCAAAACAAGGAGTAGGAAAGGAAGGAGGGAAGAAGCATCACTGTCAACAATTAAAACAATGTGGTAGTGTCATAGGACTAAACACATAGATGAAGAGGAAAGAATGATGTGTCTGGAAGAGATATGTGTGCATGTAAGAATTAGAACATGATAAAAATGTATTTAAATTAGGGAAGGGGAGGGGCGCCTGGGTGGCTCAGTCAGTTAAGCATCTGCCTTCAGCTCAGGTCATGATCCCAGGGTCCTGGGAGCGAGCCTCACCCCCCACCCCACCCCACCTCACTCCCCTAACCCCCGTGTGGGGCTCTCTGCTCAGGAGGGAATCTGTTTCTCCCTCTCCTTCTGCCCCTCCTCCTGCTCTTGCACTCTCTGTTTCAAATAAATAAATAAAATCATTTTTAAAAATAAAAAAATAATAATAAATAAATAAAATTAGAGAAGGGGAATTATGGATCACTCAATAAATTGTTTAGAAACAGCTAGTCTTTTGGAAAAGATTAACATAGATTTGTTATCATTTAGGAATGACTTCCGGTGCAAGTATCAGAAATCACAACTAACACTTGCTTAAATAAAGTTGGGGGTGGGGGGTTACATGGTTGGCCGACAGGAACTCTGGGGATAGGCATTTCAGGACTGACAATGGCTCAACAATGTCACCAAGAACCAGGTTGTTGCTCTTTCCACTCCACCATCATTACTCTGCTGGCTTTTGTTTTCATCCTTATCACCTCACGATATAGATAGATGTCAGCTGCACTTCGTGACCTCAGACCTGTGTTCCAGGCAAACAGAAAGGGGAAAGGCAGAGGGCAAAATGGCCAAATTAGTCCACACGTGCACCCAAATCTTACTAGTGGTGGCATCTGTAACTGGATTATTTTTATCATTGGTTTTTTTTTGTTGTTGTTGTTTTGTTTAATCTGAATCTTTCCAATGATCATGCATTGAATTTTGCCAGAAATACTTTTTGAACCTATTTCCATTTTGCAGGGAGATTAATTAATCAAAGAAATCATAAATCTCTTCCTAAATCAGTAAGCCTCAATTGCCCTGTGATTCTCAGTATTTTGAATTATCTTAAATTTTATTTTTAGCACACACCACTTACTAGATTCCTTCTTGAGGAAAATGAGCTGCAGTGAAAACTTACTTTTTATGTACCAAACCCCTGGGAGCACAAAAATTATGGGTTGTCTTAGCAATAATGCTGAGTCTCTAAGAACTTTATTTAATGCATTTAGAAAAGTTGTATATTTCCAAGTATCTAATTGCAACTGTTAAAAATCACTCCCAACATGATCTTCCCAGAAGGGAAAGATGTGGGGATGAGAAGAGAAAAATCAACCTATAATGAACTTTTCAATACTTACCTCTATTTTCAGATTTTGCTTAAATATTCTGTTCTACCTTAGAACATGTCCATTTTCACCATACAGATGAATGTAATTTTTGTTTTATTTATTTTATTTTATTTTTTATTGTTATGTCAATCACCATACATTACATCATTAGTTTTTGATGTAGTGTTCCATGATTCATTGTTTGCGTATAACACCCAGTGCTCCATTCAATATGTGCCCTCTTTAATACCTATCACCAGGCTAACCCATCCCCCCACCCCCTTCCCCTCTAGAACCCTCAGTTTGTTTTTCAGAGTCCATCGTCTCTCATGGGTCGTCTCCCCCTCTGGTTTCCCCCCCTTCATTCTTCCCTTCCTGCTATCTTCTTCTTCTTCTTCTTTTTTTTTAACATATAATGTATTACTTGTTTCGGAGGTACAGGTCTGTGATTCAACAGTCTTACACAATTCAAAGCCCTCACCATAGCACATACCCTCCCCATTGTCTATCACCCAGCCACCCCATCCCTCCCACCCCCCACCACTCCAGCAACACTCAGTTTGTTTCCTGAGATTAAGAATTCCTCATATCAGTGAGGTCATATGATACATGTCTTTCTCTGATTGACTTATTTCACTCAGCATAATACCCTCCAGTTCCATCCACGTTGTTGCAAATGGCAAGATTTCATTCCTTTTGATGGCTGCATAATATTCCATTTTATATATATACCACATCTTCTTTATCCATCAGATGAATGTAACTTTTAAGAATCCAATAATATCATAGAGTACCAAAAAGATTGCTAGATTTTGGAAAGAACAGAAATATCTGTGCTTGAGTTAGAAATAAACCCTCACCGTTCCCTAAACTAAAATGATTCTGGTGATTAACTTACATGATATACTGAGGATTTTAATCAGGTTAATTATCTCATAATGCATAGGCTAATCATACTAACATTGGTGGCAGAAAGGCAGTTAAAGTCCAAAAGAAGAAAATGGTATTTAATTTCAGGTGACAGATTTTTCTTCCTTCCTGGTCTTCAAATAGCTCAAGAAAGTCATTTTCCACAAGCCATGTCCTAGTGAGTTATGATGCAGCCCTTTAATAACCACTCTGGACTTCCTCTTAGGAATTCCTAGGAGTGGTGGAGAGAACAGACATCTGACCAGGCTGCTTTTCAGTCCTTAGCATGCCGCTCAGTCATTCCGTGTAAATAGAAAGAGGTTGGAAACTGGTGTTTTATGTTCCCTTCATTCTCTTCTCCACCAGCGGGACTGGTCTGATTCATGAAAAAAATCAATTGCTACATTAACCAAAGCCTGTTATAGTATCACTCCAATGCTAGTGTGAATCCTAGCTCTCTACTGAGGAGGTTTGTGATCTTTAACAAGTCACTTGACATGTTTGGTTCTCAGTTTCCTCACTGCTAAAATAGATGCCATTGTGAAGATGAAGGAAGATCGTGATTCAACAGTGCCTTGCACATAATAACCATTTAATATGTTTTAGCTGTAATATCTATTATTTTATATTATATTGTTAAAATCCTATCCATTTTCGAGACTCCTACATTCATGTCCAGCTTTCTCAATGAAACCACCACCCCTGCAAGGGAGTCTAAACAGTCTGCCCTTACTGATTTTTGTAAGACATATTATCTTGCCCTATTTAAGAATTTAATTACATCCTGTCTTATAAGTCACGCCCCAGCTTTCTCATGTTCTCCCGGGAGACCTTGATCCTAAAGGGTCTGATGTCCTAATCCTGACCAAAGTAGGAGAAATACATGCTGCAGTCCAATAGCCCCTGTGTTCTGGAATAATTCTGTGCCCTATACATCATTCAAATGGATGAGCTCCATCCAACTTGCTTTTCCACTAAGCAGATTTTCCTTCCGGCTCAAATTCCCTTGCATATAAGCTCTGGTGTCCAGAGCCTAGCATCTTTCCCTGAACCCATTCTCCTTTGTTTGTGTCTGTCACTAGCTCCTGCCAATCTTCTCCCCAAAAAGGGAGGAGGTTATTCATTCCTGCTTCCTGCTTCCACCTCCCAGTCACAGGTAAGGATTACATGAAAAATATCCTGATCACATAAGATCAGAATATATATGCCAGCAACGCCTATTCAAGTTTTCTTTGGTTTCTAAATTGTCTTTGTCAAACCCCTCCTCCCTGTGATTTCATCAGCATGACCTTGAGTGCAGCCTATCTAACTTGCCCACAAACCCCCTTGAGGCCAGGTCTGCAGCCTGACAGACACTGTGACAGAACAGCTGAGATTGTCCAGACCCTTAAGGAGAAGTAACCCAGTTTATACTTTGTCATAATGAGAAGCCCCTGAGGGTTTTAAAAAGGAAGTGACATGAGAAAATTTGCCTTTTAGGAAAATCGGCCTGAGTACAGTGTGAAGACATCTGGATAATATCTTTTTATTATAAACCTCAAACCAGTTATGAAAGGAAAGAAAAACCTGAAGAACGAGAGGCTCAAAGAGGCTGAGAGAAAAAAGGTCTGATATTGGAAAGTGATGTGCAGATGGAGAGAAATGGAAGGAAAATGTGACAGAGGTTGAATCAATAGAATTTTATGATTATTTGAATACATGATGGCGTAAGAGAAATGTTAAAAATTAAGGTCAAATATTGCATGCATGTGTCTTGCCTCATCAACTTATGACAGGAATGATCTCAAATGTTTTCATACACACTTCAGCGCCCAGTAACTATGTGTTCAATTAACCAATAAAGAATCAATAAGTCCGCCTATGTTATCTGCAACAAGCCTATCTACAAGGAATTCTCTTATCAAAATCTGGAACCTAAGCTGAAAGACAATTTTAGTCAGTTTTTCCAGGTTTGCATGGAAAACAATGCTGACAAAAATTGTAGAAATGCCTGGAAACTAGAATATCGATTCACTCATTGTTTTAGAGGTTATATGCTGACCTGATCCTTCTCGATGTTATTACTAATCACTAGAATTAATTTGGATAGGTGCTAATTAAGCTTATCTACTTTAAATCAAGCTTAGATCATCTAATTGAAGATATACGAGTAGTTCTCAAACTTCAGTGGGTATTACCACCACCTGGAAGGTTTTGTTTTTCTTTTAATTAAAAAAGTCAGAGCTCCCCTGGATGGAACTAGAGGGTATTATGCTAAGTGAAATAAGTCAATCAGAGAAAAACAATTATCATAGGATCTCACGGATATGTGGAATTTAAGAAACAAAACAGAGGATCATAGGGGAAGAGAGGAAAAAAATAAAACAAGACAAAACCAGAGAGGGAGACAAACCATAAGAGACTCTTAATCATAGGAACAAATGAGGGTTGCTAGAGCAGAGGGGGGATGGGGGGGTGGGGTAATGGACACTGGGGAGGCTATGTGTTGTAATGAGCACCAGGTATTATATAAACCTGATGAGTCACTGGCCTCTACCTCTGAAACCAATAATACATTATATGTTAATTAATTGAATTTAAATAAAAACAATGTTTAAAAAAAAAGGTCAGACTTCCTGATTCAGTTGGTTTAGAAGAGAGCCCAAGAAATCACTTTGAGAACCACTGCCTTAGAACAGTGTTTTCAAAACCTCAATTATAAAAACCACCTACAGTACTTACTAAAAATAAAGAGGAGTCCTTGTTCCACCTCTGATCACCTCTGAATCAGAGAGTTCAGGGGAGGTGTTCAGTTATCTATTTTTTTAAAAGGGCTTTATGTGATTCTTATAATCAGCCAAGTTTGTGCAAGGCTGCTTCAATGTCCTAATAGAACCTAATTAGGTTCTATTATTATTCTTATTTTACAAAAGGAGAAACAGAGGCTTAGCAAGCTTTAGTACCAACAAATGGCAAAGCTCTTAACCCTTCTACTAGAGGGCTTCAACCATTGTTCATGCTCAAATACAAAAAGTTTCTTATATGGAAGTACTACGAGCCCTTTAATAAAAGGGTCTTTATCTTATTTATCTCGGGATCTCTAAAACCGGGCAATACGCATATAGAATGGTTGGTTAGAACCAAGCCCTGTAAAATAATGCCATGCTTATATAAAATTAAAGCACGGGGCAGCTAACAACAGACAAACAAAAAATCCCAGTCAGTTCAAAGAACCAGTGAAATGCAGGGAGGCAGAATCAAGTCATCATTTAAATGAACTGACTAAAAAATTAAATCAAAACTCGCAACTCAGTAACTCTTAGTAAGCAGAGAAAAAATAGATATTGATTTTGATGCCAGAAAATGTATTTTACTAAGTATTTTATACCTGGCTTGACATTTATAATAAAAAGATATTACCCAGATGTTAAAAGCCTTAAAAGTGCCTTACAGAGTGTTTTAGTAGATATTTCAGGATTTTCAGAAAATGAAATATCACTGTTTGCAGCAAAGGTATTACATACACAAACTATCCTTACATTTTTTCCTCTAAAACGCTCCACGATTAGATCAAATGACTTTTAAAATATATAATATTTTATATTCTTTGACTGTAAACTTATGTAAATAATAATGGCTAACGTTAAATACTCTATATCTTTTAACACATTTAGTCCTCATAACAAATATTTAAGGTAAATATTATCATTCATCATTTACACCTAAGGAAACTCAGGCCCAGAGAGGTATAAAGCTGCCCCGGGTTGGCTTAGCCAGCAAGTGGTGGAGTCAGCCAGTGAAACCAAGCCATCTGGATCTAGAGTTCACATGCTCAACCGTAATGTTATGCTGTCCCCTATATCTTGAATAAAGAACAGACACCCTCGTTTCACTTACTTTCTGAATTTGTATCTCCAGGTGTCATTATTTGCAATAATAGAAGCATATTATAGATGAAATGAGGACAATAAAGAGGAAATGTTAAAGAATGATCTCTCGGGGCACCTGGGTGGTTCAGTCAGTTAAGCGTCTGCCTTTGGCTCAGGTGTCATGATCCTGAGGTCCTGGGATCCAGTCCCGCAGGGCTCCCTGCTCAGTGGGAGAACCTGCTTCTCCCTCTCTGCCGCTCCCCTTGCTTGTGCTCTGTCTCTCTCTCTGACAAATAAATAAATAAAATCTTAAAAAAAAAAAAGAATGATCTCTCAACAACAAAAAAAGGTGCTTAAATTTGGGCCATGCCTAAGCAAACAAAGAAGAAAGGGGTGGCCATTACAATTACAGGGGTTAGAAACCTGGCTGCCAACGATTTTTCAAAGAGCAATTCTACAGGGACAAGCAAATTCTGCCAAAACCATTTTGAACATTTTCTTAACGCAGTTTCACTACAATGCTTTCCTAGAGGATCCAGTCAAAGGATCATGCTCCAGGTGGTCTGATGGATGCTGATTTTTGGTGTTCATCCCACATTCACCCTTTGGGGTTGCAGGATTGTAATGTAAGCTGAAATCACTGCTTCTCAGAATGGCAGTGGAAAATTTGAACGAATTCAGAAGATCTGAGAAAGCTAAATCCCCAAACCCACTGTGCTCCTCCTGCCAGTAAAAGCAGACCTCCCTCCCATCTCCCTTCTCCTGCTCGAGGATCCTGAAATGACCCTACTGAGAGCATGCCAGTTCTCCTCCATTTCTGATTTCTTCACTGAAAGCACACTGGCACAGATAAACATTTCAAACATAATAACAATAAATTTCATTAGTTTTACAATGCAAGATACACAACCCATTCATAATAAATATTCGTTGTGTGGAGAGTAAGACAAAGTCTTAGATAAGCCCGTCTATTGTATCAAATTCCAGACTCCGGTGAGGCATATTATAGCAAGAATCTAGTAGGCTCCAATATTTTCTTCCTAAACTTATTTGTCCAAGTCCAATCTGATTAAAGGGAAGATAATTACACTAAATTTATAAATGTTGAATCTCCTCCACTTTCAATTAATAAAGATAAGAACAAAGCCAGATTTTCCCAATATAAGAGAAGCTTAAAGTAAAATTTATTTATTTGTTTATTTATTTTTTTTAAAGATTTTATTTATTTATTTGATAGAGAGATAGAGAGAGCACAGATAGGCAGAGAGGCAGGCAGTGGGAGAGGGAGAGGCAGGTTCTCCGCTGAGTGCGGGGCCCGATCCCAGGACTCCGGGATCATGACCAGAGCTGAAGGCAGATGCTTAACTGACTGAGCCACCCAGGAGCCCCTAAAGTAAAATTTATTAATTCTATCTGCAGTGGCTCTTTATTTTCTAAAATATTTTTTATTTTTATCAATGTAATACATGAATATAGTTCAAAAATCAAAAGGGATCAAAAGACTCATAAAGAAAAGCCATTATTTTTTATGTTATCCCTCCCCACCTATCCATTTTACTTTCTAAGGGAAAAGACTTCTTTTTTTTTTTTCTTATTTTATTTTAAGTAGGCTCCACACCTAACATGGGGCTTGAACTCACAGCCCTGAGATTAAGGGTTGCATGCTCTACTAACTGAGCCCGCCAGGCGCCCCAGGGAGAACACTTCTGAAGTCCTTTCACTATTATTTTGGCAGTTCATGTCAAATCTCAAAATAATATTTTTAGGCTGCTGTTTGTTTTTTAGCCACTCTAAATTTTATTTATTCACTACTATAGTGTATGCATATTTAAATCTGTTCTCCCACTCTCTATTCTCCATCTTTCTCCCAACGCAGTTATGTAAAGTTTTGGTTAAAATTGCTAAGCTCTGTTTATACTTTTAGGACTTTGTGAAGACAAGAACTTTACGGTAATTATATTTCATTTCCTGTACAGATTTCCTGGAGTTTCTCAGTGTTTTTCTTTTCTTCATAAAATTTATTTTTTATAAAAATCTTCCTTTTTTTTAAGGTTCAATAGAGCACATCCTCTATGAAAATTCCATTTTTCCAGAGACTTCCTTCTTAAGAGTCTTCTGTCTTCCTGCTGCAAGCCAGACTGTTTCTCAGATTTATTTCATGACTATCATCCTCGGACTGAGCTTCTGGATCTCATTCTGTTTCATGTTGGTTTTCTTCTGTATTTTACTGGAGTATATTCTCTATCAAACTCCACTGAGAAATAAAAGTCATTCAGGGAGATACACATCCACACCTAAAAATGCATTTGAGGTACCCTCCACTTGAATTACAGCTTGAGTATAGAACGCTTAGTTAAAAGTCACTTTTCCTCTGAAATCTGCATCAGGGCTATATCCCTAGACCCTCCTAGAATAATTCCTAGCACATATTTAACACTCAATAAATATTTGTTAAATGTCTGAATGAATGAATGAGATGCTTTTTCAAAACTTTTTAATTCTCTTCTATTTCCTGCCATATTTCCGTATTTTTCTTTCTTTCATTGTTCAAGTTCCTCTCTCAAAAATACAGTGATCCTCTTTTGCCTATTCATATTTAAGAAAAACGCTCTGAAAAACGGATTGAGGCTACTATCCACATGAGTGGTCCTCAAAATATGGTCCTTAGCGGTCCTTAGCTTTACCTGGAAACTTGTTAAAAGGCAAGTTCTCTGACTTATTCCCAGTCTTAATGAATCAGAAACTCTGAAGTTGGGACCCCCAAAATATCTGTGTTTTAATAAACCCTCCGAGTGATCCTAATGCATGCAAAAGTTTGAGAACCACATAGGTAGGGCCAAGCCTGGCAGCCATTTCTTTTGGAGAGGAGTGAGCATTCACAGGGGGATCCTTTCTATAGGACTGCTAATTTCTTCAGGGAAGAAATCTTGGGTCTCTTGCCCACAAGATAAATATCTAACTGCTAGTGCTTTGCTGGGCAGTTAAGAGTGGAACCAATGACTCATGCCTCTGATATGATGACAAGATGGACAAAGTGACTCTTGGCTCTCTAGAAGCGCTATAGTTTTTGAACAAAAAGCCATCATTCCAACTCTTTAAGATATCTCTCTTTGGACCACTTATTCAACTTTCTGTACCTCCTTTCTAAGACAGTATCCTTTCCATAAACCGTAATCACCTGTGGTAATTGAGTATGTCTCTATTCTTGCCACCTGCAAGAACCTGACAAATATAGTTTAAAATTATAAACACTTGTACTATACATATCATCATATGTACTATTTGAGTTTCTTGCAACTCAAAACATGTGTGTCAGAAACAAAATAATTCCAGCTCTTCACTTTTACAAGTACATTTCATGTACTAACATCGAGAACCATTAGGTGGCACTTTCTGCTCTGCTTATAATCACTATTTTCTCTTTTCCTTTGGGGCAAATAATGGAGTTCCTTTGGCCTCTCGTGGCACCTCCTCAAGACCTCCTGAGAGAACGCTTGCACTTTGGTGACTCATCTAGTCTTTGGTGACTCATTCAATTAGTTCTGCAGCATTAGTAAAGAGTCAAAGAATGTCATAATTGTTGACCATTCCATCGCAAGTTGCATGTATTTTTTGCCTTACCCGGTAGGAAATCTGAATACGAAATTCCAAATTTAACAAACTACCACACATCTGCCTTAATCTAAAATATAAAATGTTAGTAAGCTTATCACTCCAAGTATACTTTCCCCCCTTGCAATAGGTTCCAACCAAATGAAGTTCAAAAGTGAAAAGATGGCTCCTGCAAATAAACACAAGTTCCCTACACAGAGTGGTAACAATGGTCCTTTGGCTTTTATAGAAATTTTATCCTTACAAGTTTAAATAATGTGCAAATCAATGTTTTGTTGATCATTGGAGGATTTTTTTTTCTTATTTGAGAGGATTTCCTAAAGATTTTTCTTCAAACTTTTCCTGTGTATCTAAATTCTACTCATCCTTTAAGGATCTGCTCACCCTTGATCACCTCTGACAAATCTTTACCAAAATCTCATTCCATTCTAAGTTGAATTAGGAGCCCCTCCTCAGTGCTCTGCATACCTCTTTCACCTACCACACTGTCTTAAAATTGTCTTTTTGTGAGTTATTACCCCTTTAAAAAGCAGGGCTGTGTCATAATCATTTCCATATCTTGTTTCTACAGTGAAAGTTGCCATAGTGCACAGTGGAGTGTCTAGTTAGATTTGCATTTGAAAAACAATATGGGCCCTTAATTATTTGAGGAGACTCCCTTAATGTGATTTTTTGTTGTTGTTGTTGTTCATTTTTTTTCTTAGAAGTCAGCAATCCAGTTAACTGATGAAGTATATTACAAAGTAATACCAGTTAATTTAGGGTGAAACTGGTAAAGGAAAGAAAAGATTACTGAACTGGTAGAAATGGCCAGAAACAGACTTGAATCTTGCATAAGTGACATGTTATTTGGTTGTTTCCTGTCCTTTAAAATGTCATAGATCTTAAAATATGTGAGTTTGGTCACTTGGAGTTTTTCCTCAAAACCCTCACCTTATGACAGTAATGTCTTACTAAATGACATATATTTTCATAACATGAAGCTGTGCAAACAAATCATACAGTTGCTACAAGTTTTCCAAAAGTTCGGCAGCATTGAAAGGTCAAGCACACAAATTATAGTCACTGGCATACAAATTATCACCCGTTGGCAGCTTCGCAAGGTAAAATATAAATGTGCTTCTTTGAACTTCAGCGGGCTATCCACTGTTGGATTTGGAGGATTTTAGTTATTTTTAGGGAAATGTGTAGAGACAATCTAAACACAGGTAGTAATGTGGTTTCAGTAGGAAAGAGGAATTTTACAGTGAGTGATTCTTTAACATCTCCGAGGATGAACTGTGAAAAAAAAACTGATCAGATGACTAAATATTAGAGAAAATATTATTAATGACACCATCTATGTCTTGGCTAAGAACGCTGAGCCTGTCTAAAGAGATAATAAAGGAAAACAAGAGAGTAACCAGCCTTCTTCCTTGGCCAGAAACATCCCTGCTTTCAATGTATAAAAATGTGTGAAAGTGACCCAGAAAACCCCTCTTGCTGGAACGAAGCCCGCCTCTCTGCCTCTCGTGCTGGCTTCCAGGTAACCCAACAGCAAGACTAGACAAGAAGCAGAGCTGAGTGGGGGAGAAAAGAGAATGAAGAATG
Source organism: Callorhinus ursinus (assembly GCF_003265705.2). Classification (NCBI taxonomy): domain Eukaryota; kingdom Metazoa; phylum Chordata; class Mammalia; order Carnivora; family Otariidae; genus Callorhinus; species Callorhinus ursinus. The sequence continues at coordinate 43,859,479 of NW_027397071.1, forward strand.
TGAGTGGCCGGGACTTTACTTCTGTTTATATGAAACTTCCCTTCATCAAGTTCTTCTCAACAGTTTGTCTGTATGAACCCGCAAGGAGTAAAACTGTATAAAATAAACCCCTTATTTGGTTTCAATCATATCTTCACTAAGAGGCTTAACTAGGCAGATTTAAATATAATTTCATTTCATATTATTGTTTGGAGAGGAAGCAATGTGCTGCATAATCTTCATTCTAGGATGCATCTTGGTCTCCTGAATGACAGGGAAAGCTGTGTCTTTCAGTTTTAAGTATCAGAAAGCCCAGAGGCCATCGATTCAAGTCCTGGTGCTGACATGACTTTGAGCTTTGGTAGCTCCTAAAATAGCAACAAAGGGAATAATTACTTCACAAGCCTGCTGCATGAGTCAGAAAAGGTCATACTAATGACCACCAAAATTTATAATCTTGGAATAAATCTCTAAAGAGTAATTGTTCATTGAGAGGTGGAGTTATAGACTCACTCTATTGTAGGCAAAAGACTCTTTGACAACAACTTTTCTTTTTGAAGAACAGGAAAAAAAAGGGGAAAGATGAGAAAAGCTTAATTGGAGTCGGTCATAAATCTAATGAACCCAAGAAAAGGCAGGCTTGGCTGGCCACAAAAGTCACAAAGAGCCAGTGTTTTGTTGGGGAGTGATCTGCAGATCTGGGCTTTCTATTCAAAATGTGTGCCACTTGGTGTGCGTTCCTGAAACCTGGCTTATAGGTTGTCTTCAAAAAGTCTTGAGCCTTGCGCTATAGACACATCCACTACTCAGAGTGGAAAAAATTAGTACTATTCAGTTTACTTAACTTCTTGCGATGAGCAGAAATGGCTCAGCTATTCCTACCATCACCTGCCAGAGGATAAGATTCAGAGTAGGGCTAAGCACCCTTTGGGCTTGAGCCATTTCTCTCCTCAGTATGACCTAATGATACCTCTTCTCCATCATAAGAAATTGCAGCGCTATACACATAAAATAAATCAATAACACCCGTCATTTTCAAATGCTCCAGTTTCGTACGAGCATCCAAAGAACAATTTTAAAAATAAGTTATCTCTTTGTAGAAGGCTTTCCACAAGTACTATTTCAATTTACTACTGATGGAATTTAAGGAAATAGAAATGTCACAAGAAACCTCAATCAGCCATGCCTATGTAATGAAATCTCCATAAAATCCCTAAACAATGGGGTTCGGAGAGCTTCCGGGTTGGTGAACACAGGGAGGTGCTGGGAGAGTGGTGTGTCCAGAGAGGGCACCCGACCACCCTCTTCACACCTTGCCCTAGCATCTCTTCCATTTGACTCTTCCTGTGTTGTATCCTTTTATAATACGCTGGTAATAGTAGGTAAAGTGCCTTCCTGAGTTCTTTGAGACATTCTAGGAAATTATCAACTCTGAGGAGGAAGTTGTGGGAACCTACAATTTATAGCTAATCATTCAAAAGTACAGGTGGCCTGGGACTTGTGAATGGCATCTAAATCGGGGGCAGTCTTTTGGGACTGAGACCTTAACCTGTGGGATCTGAAACTAATTCTACAGAGATAGTGTCAGAATTGAATTGTTGGGCATCCGCTTGGTGTCCAGAGAGTCAGAGAATTGGTTGATGTGAGAAAAAAAAAAAACATATAGTTGGTGTCAGAAATGCTATGAGTAAAAATAGCTTAATTACTAAGAAAATTTTGAAGGAAAATAAATTTTTAATACTTTAGAGCTTAAAAATAAAGTTAGAAATGAAAACTTATGTTCATATGAAAATGTACACATGAATGTTTATAGCAGCTTTGTTTGTAACAGCAGAGTACTAAAGACCCAAATCTTCTTCAATGGGCAAATTCTTGCATAGACTTTGGTTCATCCCTACAATGGAGTACTATTTATCAATAAAAAAGAATGAACTATACCGGGTGCCTGGGTGGCTCAGTTGGTTAAGCCACTGCCTTCGGCTCAGGTCATGACCCTGGAGTCCCGGGATTGAGTCCTGCTTTGGGCTCCCTGCTCAGTGGGGGGTCTGCTTCTCCCTTTGCCCCTCCCCCCCTCATGCTCTCTCTCTCTCATTCTCTCTCTCAAATAAATAAATAAAATCTTAAAAAAAAAAAGAATGAACTATATATAGAGATGCCCATGACAACCTCATGGGCATTATGCTGAGTGGAAAAAAAAAAGTCAATTTCAAAAAGTTGTATTTTATGTGATTCCATTTCTAATACATTCTCAAAATGTCAAAACTATAGCAATGGAGAACAGATTAACAGTTTCCAAAGGGCAGGGGTATAAATGGGGGGGAGCAAATACAAAGAAGTAGCATGATGAAATTCTTTTGTGGTGATGGAATAGTTTTGTATCTTTTTTTAAGACGTTTTTATATATTTTTATTTGACAGGAAGAGAGAGACAGGGAGAGAGGGAACACAAGCAGGGGGAGTGGGAGAGGGAGAGGGAGAAGCAGGTTTCCTGACGAGCAGGGACCCCGATGTAGGGCTCGATCCCAAGACCCTGGGATCATGACCGAAGCCGAAGGCAAACGCTTAACGACTGAGCCACCCAGGTGCCCCAGAATAGTTCTGTATCTTAACTGTGGGTGATGGTTATGTAAATCTATACATGGAATTAAATTGCACAGAGCTACACACACAAATGCAGGTTAAACTTGGTGATGAGTAAATAAAGTCTGGTTTATTTACCCAGACTAGTTAATAGTCTGGTTAGTAGTCTAGTTAGCACTTAACAGACTAGTTAACAGTAACGTACCAACGTCAATATTGTACTATAGCAATATAAGATGAAACCACTGGGGGGGGGCGCCTGGGTGGCTTGGTTAAGATGAAACCACTGGGGGAAGCTGGGGGAAGAGTACATATGTGAGACTGTACTATTTTGTAAATTTCCATAACTCTATAAATATTTCAAAATGCAAAGGTAAAAAAATAAAAAATAATAGTTAAAATAATATTTATATCAAATGAGATTTAAATTTTTATATTTAGGTTGTTGTTAACATTTGCTTTGAATTTCGTTAATTTTTAAGAAAATAGGAATTTTTCCCCATGTGTTATACAAATGTAATTGTCTTTCCATGGACTATTTCTGGTTTCACTTCATTCTTATCTGAAAGTAGGAATCAGCATTTCATTGACCCCCCTCCCATTAAAAAAAAAAGTCCATTTCACAAGGCATTGGGAACAATACAGGCTTTATTAAAATTTGCATATAGGAAACATTGTATAATATACAATATTAAGTTCCTAATTAGAAAATATAGAAGGATCCTGTTCACAATTGCAACAAAATCCATAAAATGAATAGGAAGAATATAACCAAAAAACGTGTAAACCTATACCAAAGAAATTATAAAATCTTCTAAAAGAAAGATATCATTGAAAATTTAATAAATTGACAGAAAAATATAAAAGTTCCAGATGGGAGAAGATAATGTTTCAAAGATGCAATCCTCCCATTGTAATTTTTAAAGTCAAAGCAATTATAATCAAAAATCAGAGGAAGTTATTTTAGAAAATTTGATAAGCTTGTTCTTAAGTTGATATAGTAAAGAAAATGCATAATAATAAAAACAATGGCTAAAATTTCAGATTACTTAATATTTTCCATGCACTGTCATAAATTATCTTATAATCCTCATTGTAACAATATTATCATCATTACAGATGAGGAAATTGAGATTTAAAGAAGCTAAGGGGCGCCTGGGTGGCTTAGTCGGTTAAGCGTCTGATTCTTGGTTTTGGCTCGGGTCATGATCTCAGGGTCCTGAGACTGAGTCCCACATCTGGCTCTGTGCTCAGCAGGGAGTCTGCTTGAGGATTCTCTCTCTCTCCCCGCTCACGTTTTCTCTCTCTCTCAAATAAATAAATCTTAAAAAAATAATAAAGACGCTAAATGACTTGTCCCATATCACCAAATGAGCAAGAGGTGAAACATTACCTCTGATCCCAGCTGATCTGACAAAGTCTCTGCTGTTAGCCTCTAGATTCTTCTGCCTCTGAAGATATGAATCAATAAATTCTTCAAAAGAAGAACAAAAAATGAGGAACTTGGAATGGTAATTTAATAGTCATAATAATTGGAGAATGTTGTATATGTACAAAAATAAACAATAGAAAATAAAGCCCAAGAAAGGATCTACAGATCTATGGAGGGAAATTTAGTTTATAATAAAGGTAGCATTTCATATTAGTAGAGAGAAGATGGTCTCTTCAATAAAAAGTGTTAGTATAATTGGAAAATATAAAGTTTCAGAGAAAGTTTGGAAAATCAATGTTTGGTAAAAAATAAAATATTAACCCTACCTCATGGCATACACTAAATACATTAAAGATGTAAATGTATTAAAAATCATAAAAACACCTAAGGCTGGCTGGATGGCACAGTAGGTTGAACAACTGACTCTTGGTTTCAGCTCTGGTCGTGATCTTGGGGTCGTGCTCAGCATGGAGTCTGCTTGGGACTCTCTCTTTCTCCCTCTGCCCCTCCCCACCTTGTGCACACATGTGTGCGCTCTCTCCCTTTCTCAAATAAATTTAAAAATCCTTAAAAAATTATAAAAATGGGGGCGCCTGGGTGGCTCAGTCATTGAGCATCTGCCTTCAGGTCAGGTCGTGGTCCCAGCGCCCTGGGATCGAGCCCCGCGTCGGGCTATCTGCTCCGCAGGAAGCCTGCTTCTCCCTCTCCCACTCCCCCTGCTTGTGTTCCTGCTCTTGCTGTCTCTTTCTCTGTCAAATAAATAAATAAAGTCTTTAAAAAAATTATAAAAATGCCTAAATATCTATAAAGGGATATTTTTTGAATATTGGAGAGGAAAGGTCTTCCATAAGGCACAATTCCAGAAAACATAAAGACAAAAATTGACCAATTTGTCCTCATAAAAATTCAAAACTTGCATGACAGAAGACACCATCAACTAAATTAAAACACAAGTGACAGAGATAAAATATTTGCAAGATATATAATAAACCTCAATAGCCAGATTATGTAAGGCATTTTTTAATAAGTAAAAAAATCAAACACTTGCATAAAAAAATGTGTATGATTAGATGTATATTGTACCTAGAAAGATAGATAGTAGATAGAAATTTCCAGCAATTCACACAAAAAATGTAATTTTCCATTAACATTTTTTTAAAAGATGTTCAATTGCATCAACAGAGAAAAACAAAAACAAAAATGAAATGTTCTTTTTGCCTATCTGAGTGGCAAATTTGTTACAGATTGATAATAACAGGTAATGCTTGGGGCACCTGGGTGGCTCAGTCGTTAAGCGTCTGCCTTCAGCTCAGGTCATGATCCCAGGGTCCTGGGATCGAGCCCCACATCGGGCTCCCTGCTCAGCGGGAGGCCCGCTTCTCCCTCTCCCACTCCCCCTGCTTGTTTTCTCTCTCTTGCTGTGTCTCCCTCTGTCAAATAAATAAATCTTAAAAAAATAATAATAATAACAGGTAATGCTTTATGAAAATGAGCATTTTTTTTTGGTAGTGAAAAAAGAAAGGAATTTATTTCAGTGAGGCCAACACCAGGAAGACAGCAGACTAATGTCTTAAAGACTACCTCCAAAGTGCTGAGAATACTTGTAGGTTTATATAAGGAAAACATCCCTCAGAAGAGTCATTTTATAATTGACCCTCCTAACACACCACACACAAATTCTCTCACATTTCTCTGTGGCCTTTCAGTCAGTTTCTTTCCAACAGCCAAGTAGTATTTAAAGATGTATTAGATAAAAAACAAGTTCTAATCAGTTAGAGAGACTGAGAGAAAGATAGAAAAATTTACCACAGATGTCGTAATCGTTCCAAATACAGCTCACAATTAGAAGTGTTGTATATGCGATTAGCAAGCCTTTTAAAGAAGACTTTAAAAAAAAATTCACTAAGTAAGTTGTGTACAGGAATAATGAAAAAAAGCAGCTGTCCTAACATTATGTAAACATTATGTGTTTTCAGTTTGGCTTGGTACACAATTTCAAGTAATGACAGCATAAACCGGTTTAAAAAATAAGCGAAATCTTAGCATAGTAATGAAGGTGATGCGCTCTAAAAAACTGTCAAATGATTCAAAACATGTTTCAATGTCAGATAATGATAACAAGGCTGCATTAGAAGAGTTTGGATTAAACTGTTTCATAGTAATGTAAGGATGACAAAAACCAGCTACTAAGTTTTAATATATTATCCTATAAATATGCGTGATATTAAATATTTATGGGTAACTAAATTAATATTTTAAGTAAGCATTTCATCTTTATCCTAAAGGTTTATGTATTCAGTATGACCAAAAGAAATGTACATAGTTGGAGGATCTCGTTAAAAGAATGAGAGAAGTTGCTTTATTTAGAAAGTCACCCTACTTTAGAGTAATAATTGCCCATTAATAAGAGAATCATTAAATAAACAATATCCAAACCATTTATAGAATAAAATCAAAAGTTAGAAAGAATGTCAGACCTACATGATGTGACATGAAAATTTCTCTAAGAGAGTTAAAAATAAACCAATACAGCTGACCCTTGAACAAAGAAGTTTGAACAGCGTAGGTCAACTTATATGCAGATTTTTCTAAAAATAAACATAGCATGGGGCGCCGGCATGGCTCAATTGGTTAAGCGGCTGCCTTCAACTCAGGTCATGATCCCAGAGGAGTCCTGGGATCCAGTCCCCTGTCGGGCTCCCTGCTCAGCAGGGACTCTGCTTCTCCTTCTTCCTCTGCCCCTCCCCGCTGCTCACGCTCTCTCTCTCTCTCCCTTGCTCTCTTTCTCTCAAACAGATAAATAAAATCTTTTAAAAAATTAATAAAATAAACACAGCACAGTGTTGTAAATGCATTTTCTCTTCCTTATAATTTTCTCTTTTTTGGTTTTCTTAAAGATTTATTTTTATTTATCTGAGAGAGAGGGCGAGTGGGGCAGGGGGAAGGGCAGAAGAAGAGAATCTCAAGCAGACTCCCTGTTGAGTACAGAGCCTGGCAATGTGGGGCTTGATCTTATGACTCATGAGATCATGACCTGAGCCAAAATCACAAGTCGGACTCAGTCAACTGAGCCACCCGGGTGCCCGCCTTATAATTTCCTTAATAACATTTTCTCTTGAGCTTTCTTTATTGTAAAAATACAGTATATAATACAAATAACATACCAAATATGTGTTAATCAACTGTTTGTTATCAGTAAGTCTTTTGGTCAACAGCGGGTTATTAGTAGTAAAGTTTTGGGAGGTTTAAAGTTGTACTTGGACTTTAGAATCCATGGGGGTCAGTGTACCTAACCCCCATGTTGTTCCAGGGTCAACTGTACTAGTTTTGTATGTTAATTTTTTAAAAATTTATTTGAGAGGGGTAAAGGGAGAGAATCTCAAACAGACTCCCCATTGAGCATGGAGCCCACTGTAGGGCTTGATCTCAAGATCCATGAGATCATGACCTGAGCTGAAACCAAGAGTCTGATGCTTAACTGACTGAACCATGCAGGAACCCCTGTTTTGTATGTTAATTTAAAAGGCACTAGAAAGATACACAACAAGACATTGTCAGCAGCTACATCTGGGTAATGAGAGTGGGTAAAAGGGACATTAATAGTTTGGTCATATATTTTTTATTCTGTGAATCTTACAAAGAATATATTTGCTTATATAAATTTTAACAGAAAAAAATGAAATTAGTATGGGTATAATGACATAGAAATATGGCAAAGATAAATTGTTAATTTTTTAATGTGATTGAATAATTTTTATAGAATCATGAGTACTCATATATGCCTGTATAGATATATATTCTGTAGGGATGTGTGTGTGTGTGTGTATCAGATTAGCATGATTACCTCTGAAAAAGAGGGTGGGGAATGGGATTTGGAAAAGAGAGGGACAGTCAATATTTCAGTTGTGCTTAAATTTCTTATATACATTATTTATAGACATGTAAATAATGTATATAAATATATTTGAATATATTTAAATACATTAAAATATATTAATACCTTTATTTTATTTATATTTATTTATTTTTATAAAATATAAAATAAATATAAATATATTTTTATTTTATTTTATATATAATATATGGAATATATTATATATAAAATATAATAAAATACCTTTTATATATTTTAATATATAAATGTATATATTTATATTTATAAATATATAAATAGTATATATTTTATATCTCATAATTTTTAATAATTTACATTTCA